>NW_025726544.1:600000-900000 GCF_021461395.2 Schistocerca americana
CCTTATTCTCCAGCGCTTGAAGACGTTGAATGTGGCGGGTGGCAGCATTGCCCCAGGCGACGCAGGCGTAGTCCATGATCGGCCGGACGAATAGCCTGTAGATGAGGAGGCCATTTGCAACTGACAGTGAGGAGCCTTCATTAAGCAGCGGGTATAGTGCTCCCAGGCGCTGGTCCACTTTCCTGCGGGTGGCCGTGACATGCTGTTGCCAAATAAGCTGACGATCCAGCACAACCCCGAGATAAGTCGCTGAGGGCAGCCACGCGATGTCTTCGCCGAAGAACCGAATCGCCGGAACTGGCGGCGGTAGTCTTCTGGTAAAGATGACGGCTTGGCTCTTCTGAGCGTTGAAGCGAATCCTCCATTTGCGGGACCATCGTTCAAGGTCGGAACAGGCGTCCTGAAGTCGGCGGTGCATGGCCTGTGGCCAGCGGCTGCGCGTGTAGATGGCGGTGTCGTCAGCATACATAGCTTTTTCCACCCTGGGGGAGGTGGGGATGTCCGATGTAAAGATGCAGTAAAGAATCGGCCCAAGGACGGAGCCCTGAGGTACGCCAGCGGCGATGCGCCGAAGAGTCGAACAGGAGTTGGCAACTCGAACAGAGAAGGTTCGCCCTCGGAGGTATGAGGCGAGCAGCTGTACGAGGGAGCGAGGAAATCCGTGCTGCATCAATTTCCACAGGAGCCCCTGATGCCAGACGCTGTCGAACGCCTTGGAAATGTCGAGGAATACCGCCCCACAGTATTCCCGGTTGTTAAAGGCGAGGGTGATGTCTTCGACGACGCGGATCACCTGTTGTTCGGTGGAGTGGCCTCTTCTGAACCCAAATTGCTCCGGCGGGAGTATCCTCCGTCGGTCCAGTATGGTGCGGATTCGTCGTAGCAGCAGCCGTTCGAACACCTTACTGATATGAGGGAGGAGGCTGATAGGCCGATAGTTGGCCGGTTCCTTCCTGTTCTTCCCCGGTTTCGGAACGGGGATAACTGTAGCCCGTTTCCATGCCTCTGGATAGGTCAGCGTCTGAAAGATGTTGTTAAAAACTGCAGCCAGCCAGAGATAGGCTGCTGGAGGAAGTTCCTTCAGGGCTCTGTTGGGTATGTCATCTGCCCCCGGTGCCTTGGCGGTGTTCAGACCAGCGATGCATGTCCGAACTTCGTCCACCGTGACGGGCGGAATTTGGTCCTCATCAGCAGCAGCAGGTTGGTCCAGGTAGTGCTGGACTTCCGCTTCCACGCGCTGAACGTGATTGACGTCAATCGGGTCGTTCACAGGGACGAAATTAGCTTCAAATACATCGGCGATGGCGTTTGCCTTGTCCTCAGGGGTGTAGACGAGTCCAGCCGGGGCTTCCAACGGAGGAATAGTCGCCCGACGTGTAGTGAAAAATCGAACCGTGTCCCAGTGATTGGCATCCGGTGTAAAGGCCTCGAGTTTCGCGGCCCACTGCTGGTTCCTGTGGGCGACGAGGGCGGCCTTAACGTCGCGCCGAAGTTGGTTGACACGTCGCTTAAGGCCGGGATCCCTGGTGAGACGCCAGTCTTTGCAGAGGCGATTGCGGAGACGTATAAGGTCCAGGATGTCGTGGGGTAACCCTGGACGGAGTGGCTGTCGCCGGCCGGCCTGCGGCGTGGACTGCCGGAGAGCTGTAGTAACAGCAGCGGTGAACCCCGCCGTGGCATCATCGACGGGTGCATCCGGTGGAGTGAATGCCAGCAGATGGGGGAGCCGATCCCGGTAGCCATCCCAGTGGGTACGTCGCAGGTTCCACCGTGGCGTCTGCGGAGGAAGATGGACGTTCAGCTGGAAAATGACAGGCAGATGGTTAGAATTGAGAGCATGTCTCACTTCTGCCGACATGAACTGAGTCAGTCCCTTGGTTATTGCGATGTCCAGGACATCCGGATTGCCTCTGGAGGGGTAGCATGTCGGTTCCTCGGGTCCACAAGCGTGCGCATCAGCTTGCTCGAGGACGTGGAGGAGCCGCCGTCCGTCATAAGTGGTGGTGAGTGAGTTCCACGCCGCATGCTTTGCGTTAAAGTCACCGGCGAGGAACAGCTTCCCAGGAAGGCGCAGCAATGCCTTCGCATCGTCGACGTCAATGTGCGGCTTAGGTGGGCGGTAGACGGCCACAAATGTGACTGTGCCGACCGAAGTCTCGACGGCCACAGCTGTCGCTTCCATCTTCCGCAGAGGAGGCGTCGGTACAACATAGTGTGAGATTGTCCGCTTGATGTAGATGGCTGTACCGCCACCTCGAGTGGGGCGATCATTCCGATAGCAGAGATAATTGGCGATATTGGCCCTCAGGTCCGGCTTCAGATGCGTCTCACTGACCAGGCAGATGTCGACATGCTCATCTTCCAGGAATTGGCGAACCTCCAGTAGGTCGTGGTAAATGCCATCCGCATTATAGGTGGCTATACAAAGGTCTTCATAGCGTCGGGGCCTAGGCATGTTGAGGAGGCGGAACGTCGCTGGTGGCTTGAAGCGAACCACGAATGGCCGCTTCAACTGTCGTGGCAAGAACTGCCGGGAGTGCTTGAATGGCTCGGCTCATCTCGGTGACGGCTTGCATCATGGTCTGCATGAGCACCAGAAGTTGGTTGACGTCAGCTGCCGCAGCGGGCGGTTGGGGACGGCCAAAGTCGTCAGCGCGCCGGCCTCGAAGAGGTGGAAAGGACGCCGAGGCAATCTCAATTGCTGCTGTTGGGGGTGCCGCTGAAGAGGCGGTGCCCTTCAAGACATCCGCCGCTGTCGGAGACTGGAGGACGGAAGCCGCGCGCCGTTGCATCAGTGGAGCTCGCTCCTGTAGCGGTGCCTCGATGTATCTGCTGCTGGCAGGTGTGCTTCTGAAGACACGGGTCCCAGCACGTCGAGTCTTGGCGTTGAGGGGCGGTAAACCCCTCTGTCGGCGACTAGCATCTTTGTGTTTCTGGCAGGAACGATAGCTGGCTGGGTGCCTGCCGCCACACAGTCCGCATTTGGCAGGTTCGTCCTTGGGGACGGGACACTGGCGGCTGTCATGAGGGCCACCACACTTCACACATATAAATGGCATTGTGCAGAGCCGCGCCACGTGGTTAAAGCCCTGACAGCGGAAGCACTGAGTCACTCCTCTTGATTTACGTAGCTTCTCGACAGAAACGGAGAGGGCACAAATTCTGTTGATTTTAAACACGTCGCGATTTTCTTGCGTGTCCGGGAGAACCACCACACGGAGACCTGATTTCTGCTGCGTGCCGGGCATCCGATGGTAGTCCACGACCGTCGCCTCAAATCCCAATGCAGACAATTCTTCCTTGAGTCTCTCGTTCGGAAGAGAATCGACGATGCCTCGAAAGATCAGCTTCAGAGTGGGCGGGCGAACAGTGGGAAACGTGTAGCACGGTATTCCCTCAGTTCCCACCATGTCCATAACTTTGACGTAGTCTTCAGTGGCCGTGACAGTGAGTTTCAACTTATCGCCTCCAGCCTGCTTCGCTGAGAAAGGCTGCTTCAGATTTTGCGTCAGCCAATCGTACAATTTCAAATAGGTGTCCGGATATTGGAGCACGATCGGTGGAATTTTATGCTGCTGCTGTTGTGGTTGTTGCTGCTGCTGCGGTTGTAGGTGCTGTTGAGGCTGCTGTGGTGCCTCATGGTCCTGTGGCGCCTGCATCCCATCGTCGATGACGTCAAACCTGTTGCTGACAGGCACGACAGGCGCGTCTGCCGGTGCCTGGTTCTTGGCCTGCTTCTTTTTCGGCGGACGAATGAAGCCGTCGTCGGTGGGCGCCACACGGGGCAGTCCAGGTCCGGGATCGCTGCGTTTCCGTCGAAACTGGGACGTCGACGGGCGAGGAGCGTCGTCGGCGAACGACGCGTCAGAAGAATAATCCATTGCCATGTCCAGGGCCCTCGCTGTGGTCGTCAACAGATAATTGCCTGTACGCCTTTGCCGGGTCGTCATGGTGGGGGGGCCGGATGGGGCCGCCGACGAAGCGAGCTCCGCCGGACGGCGATCCGCCACACCCTTCGCTGAGCTAGATACCGAACTCATGGCAGCGCACGCGTAGCACGTCTGCTCACTACGGAAGACTAACTCGAACTGGGTAGCAAGCGCGGGAGGCGCGGCGCGGCGGCGCGCAGAGTGGCGGCCGCTCTCTCGGCCGTCCGCGCCCGCCCGCGACACTGGCTGGGCCTTGTGATTCTCTGCTCTGCTGCTGTGCTGTGCTGTGCTTGCGTGCCTGCCGTCCCGCTCGCTCTCGCTGTGTGTTACGCGCGTCGTCGAAATGGCAGATCAGGCGGCTACGAACGAGACTGCTGCGGCACCCGCCGCCACCGGCACTACGAAGAAGGCCAAGTCTGCGTCGTCTGCGAAGAAGCCGCGCGCCAAGCCTGCGCACCCGCGCACCTCTGAGATGGTGACGGCCGCCATCAAGAGTCTGAAGGAGCGCGGCGGGTCGTCGCTGCAGGCGATCAAGAAGTACATAGCCGCGCACTACAAGCTGGACGCGGAGAAGCTGGCGCCGTTTATCAAGAAGTACCTCAAGTCGGCCGTCGTGGCGGGCGAGCTGGTGCAGACGAAGGGGAAGGGCGCGTCCGGCTCGTTCAAGCTTGCCGGCGCCGGCGGCGGGGGGGCGGCCGAGGGCGGCAAGGCTCGTGCTGGCGGTGCCAAGAAGAAGCGCGCCGCTCCGGCCAGCAAGGAGAAGAAGGGCGCCCGTGCGGCCGGCGCAAAGAAGGCTGGTGGCGTGAAGGCGGCGACCGGTCGGAAGGCGGGCGCCGCCAAGAAGGCGTCTGCGGCGTCGGCCGCTCCCGCGGGTGCGAAGAAGGCGGCTGCGGCCAAGCCGGCCAAGGCCAAGTCGCCGTCGAAGGCGAAGAAGGCCGCCAAGGTTCCGACGAAGAAGCCGAAGGCGCCGCGCCCGAAGAAGGCGACGACGCCGTCTAAGGCGAAGGCTTCGCCCAAGAAGAAGAAGTAGAGTAGAGGAGAAAGAGATGGGAATGGAAGGGTTTGGCGCTTGACTCCGTCGTCCCCACCCCCCGTCGTCGTCTAGTGGCGCGCAAGAGACGCGCGGCCCAAAACGGCCCTTCTCAGGGCCATCAAAGCACGTCGGGGAAGGTTTTGATTGTCGTGTTGCGTTTGGTGTGGGTGTCTGTCTGGCGTTTCTGTATGCCCGTGGGGATGCTGTTTGCGTGCCGTGGTGGTTGGATTGCGGGGGTCGGTGGCGGGTGTGGGCGGCGGTAGCGGTAAGCGGTGTTGTTGTTGTTGTTGTTGTCGTGGTTGATTGTCGCCGTGTTTGTGGCGGCGGCCGACGGTTGGTTTTCTGTCACGTTGTTTTGTTTGAATACGTTGGTTGGCTTGCCTGCGTTCGTTCTTCTCGGATGTCTGTCTTGTCGAGTCGTGTCTGGTCTTTGTTTTGTTTTGTTCCTTTGTGTGTGTGTGTGTTATGTTTTGCAACGGGGGGCACGTTGAGATGCGGAAGGAGTCGGCGGGGATTTCGGTGGCGTGTAGAGCGAGCGAGCGCGCCTGCCTGGCCGTTGGCCGTCGGAGTGGAGTGCGGGTTTTTTTTTTTTTTGTTTTCGAAACGAAAGCGGCGGCCGGCCAGCCACCCGTGCAGTGTGACGTCGGCCGTTGGGTATTGTGCGCTTTGAGCGCCGGGGAGGGATGATGTGTGATTGTTGCGCGCTGCTAGCAGGCAGGCAGAGTGAGCGGGTGTGGCGGACGGACGGGGAAGTGGTGGTTTTTGTTTTTGGGTTGCGGGGCGAGAGGCAGGCGACCGACAAAGTTTGCTCGCGACGGAGAGATGTTAGTGGCCCTGAAAAGGGCCGTTTTTGTTTGTGCGGTGCGGTGCCGCGGCGCGGTTTAGGCGCGCTCGCCGCGGATGCGGCGCGCGAGCTGGATGTCCTTGGGCATGATGGTGACGCGCTTGGCGTGGATTGCGCACAGGTTGGTGTCTTCGAAGAGGCCGACGAGGTAGGCCTCGCTGGCCTCCTGCAGGGCCATGACTGCGGAGCTCTGGAAGCGCAGGTCGGTCTTGAAGTCCTGGGCGATCTCGCGCACTAGGCGCTGGAATGGCAGCTTGCGGATGAGCAGCTCTGTGCTCTTCTGGTAGCGCCTGATTTCTCGCAGGGCGACGGTGCCCGGCCTGTAGCGGTGGGGCTTCTTGACGCCTCCGGTGGCGGGCGCGCTCTTCCTCGCCGCCTTGGTGGCGAGCTGTTTGCGCGGCGCCTTTCCGCCGGTGGACTTGCGGGCCGTTTGCTTTGTGCGGGCCATGGCGGTAGCGGTAGCGGAGCGGCGTGCGTGGAGGTTAGGTGCGGCGCGGCGTCCGGTGCTGCCTTGACAACGGGCCCGCGCGCCTCCGTGCTGCGCTTATATGCCCTCGGTTGCGCGTGGTGGGGGGAGGGCGGGCCAGAGTCTATATAGGGGGGCGGCGGGCGCGCTGGGCGCAGAAGACCACTCCGAGTTAGCATGCCGTGCGAGCAGGACCACGCTACTCAGGCGCAGGGTGTGGCGGACCGCTGCCCGGCGGGACTGGCCCGGGCGACCGAGCCAGCCCCGTCGGCGGCCCCGTCCGGCCCCCCACGTACGACGACGCAGCTACCGACGATGGACTACGCAACGGCACAACCAAGGAGCATTAGCCCGCTCACGCCAGAGCAGGTGTACCTCGTTGTACACCGTCTATCACGGGGCAATGTTTACCCTGAATACGCTGCTGACGAACGAGCACTCCGCTTGTTCCAACAGCACCTGAGGTCACTCGGTTGCGTGGTATACGAAGAGGCGAGAGTACCGTCGGGAGCCCTGCCAGGCGTGTCGAATGAAGACGGCACTGCTCTGCCAGTGGCGGCCCCGATGAGTGTTGCACCACCAGGCCCAGTGACAGAAGAAACTGGTGTCCTGCTGACTGCCACTCCGGTCTCTTCCAGCGAAGAGACCACATATACACCGATTGCTGTACCGCCAGGCGTGACGACAGAAGACGTCACCGTCCTGCCACGTGACAGCATGATCCCAGAGGCTAACCTGGGCGACCTGATGGAGGAGACAGACATGGACACATCGCAGCCCTCTAGGAAGAGGCCTGCAGCGTCGGAGGAGGACGAGTCCTCCGCAATCTCTGATTCTGATTTCAGGCGGAGTCAGAGGAAGAAGATGCCGGAGGCTCCTGCCCCCTCCGAGGCAGAAAAGGGGACTGACGACGGCTTCGTTGTCCCGAAGCGGCGGCACACTGCTCGGGCCAAGCGGCTCGAGACTGTGCAGCCGCTGCCGACGGCGAACGCATTCGTCGACATTCCCGACGAACAGGAGGCCATGGATGCTGCTGAGGCACCCAAGAGGCGGGCACCCGCTCCGCCACCGATCACTGTATCGTGGACGGACACGTACCAGTCCTTCCTCGAGAAGTTCCAGGCGGTGACGTCCTCCGCCAAGATCAAATGTGCTGGTCGGGACTTATACAGAGTCTGGGTCAGCACGATGGAGGAATACCGAGCTGCCATGCGGCTCATAGAGGTGGAGAAGCTTCACTGCTTCACCCACAATGCTGAGCCAGTGAAGCAGCTGAAGGTGGTTTTCCGCCGCCTTCCGCTAAAAATGGAGACCGACCATCTCAAGAGGGAACTAGCTGCGCTGGGCTACATGGCCAGCTCGGTCACTCTCATGAAGTCTCCCAGGACGAAGAGACCCATGCCGCTGTTCCTAGTTGTCCTTCCGGACAACTTCGAAAACCGCAAGATTTTCCAGTTGCAGATGGTGGCCAGGATCGGTGTGGAAGTGGAGCCGCTCAAGGCCAAGGGGAGGCGCGCCCAGTGCTTCTCCTGTCAAGGCCTTGACCACGTGGCGCGCTACTGCACGATGCCGGCCCGCTGCGTCAAGTGCGCCGACTCCCACCAGAGTCGGGACTGCACGAAGAAGAGGGAGGAGGCGCCCAAGTGCTGTAACTGCAGCGAGCCACATGTGGCGAGCTACAGAGGCTGCGCCGCCTTCAAGCGCCGCCCACGCCAGCAAGGACGAGCGGCACCCGCACGAAAGGTGCAACCAGGCACCAGTTTCGCCTCTGCCACCAAGGGGGAGTCTTTGGACGCCCCCAGGGGGCGGCAGGCGGAAGTCCCGGCCACCACGTCGCCTAACCAGGCAGCCGGCACCCGGGAGGTCCAACACCAGGGCGGACGCCAAACCCGTCCCCCCACCACAGCCACGCCGCAAGCCGCAATTGCGGCACCTGCAGCTGCAACACCAGGACTGGAAGCAGCAGACCTGGGAGCAATGCTGAGCTCCCTCTCTGCCTTGCTACAGCAACTGCCGGTGCTCGTCACCGCCGTAACGGGGGCCCTCCAGGCCACTACCGTCGCCGCGAAGCCACACCATGGATAATGCCCTTATCCATGGCCTGACCATCTGTGGCTTCAACGCCAACAGCCTGTTCCCACAACAAGGTGAGTTTCGTCAGTTCATGCAGGACGAGGCAATCGACCTGTGTCTGATCTGCGAAACTCACCTCAAGCCGGGAGTTCGCGTGAAGGTGGCAAACTACGTTTGCTACCGGAACGACAGGCCGACGGCAGGCGGGGGTACCGCCATCTACGTACGCGCCTCACTCCGGCACCACCAGGTGCAGCTCCCAGCCATGGCCACCCTGGAAGCCACCGGGGTGAACGTCACCACGGCTGCGGGGCAAATAACCTTCGTGGCCGCATACAGGCCGCCGCGTGGACACCTCCAGGAGGCGGACATCGACGAGCTGCTGACGTTTGGGGGAAGGACATTCATTGCGGGTGACTTCAACGCGAAGCACCCGGAATGGAACTCCCGCCTCACGAACGTCAGTGGCCGCCGACTTCTTCGCGCTGCCCAGAGGAATGGCGCCCTGGTCCTGGGCCCACGGGAACACACCATCTTCCCGGCCAGGGGGCGGTCAGACGTGCTCGACGTGGCCGTCATCAAAGGAATCGGGCATCACACGACCGCCACCACGCGGTGCGCGATGTCGTCCGACCACCTGCCGGTGGTCTACCAAATCGACATCGCTGGAGCCACGCTCCCGCCACGTCGGCGGACGTACCGGCGCCTGGACTGCGACCGATTCCAGGACAATGTCCTGGCATCATTGGAGAACTCACCTGACCCCGCGGCAGTGGGTGCGGATGCCGCCCTCCAGTTCCTCACCCGCCAGATGCTGCAAGCAGCCGACGCGGCCTCCCCTCCCCCTCCACAGGGTACCAGGGACTTCTCCCGTAACCTACCGCCTCCCATCCGGGACGCAATACGGGAGAAGAACCGCCTCTTCCGGGAGTGGCAGCTCACCCGCCAACCCGCGACGAAACGGCGCCTCAACCGCATGCGGAGAGAAATCAAAGCGGCGGCTGAGGCGCACAGGAACAACGTCTGGGCGGACCTTGTCGCCTCCCTCAACCCTGAGGACGGCAGCGCGTGGCGGACTGTGAAGTCCTTTCTACGCAGAAGGCAGCGCGTGCCGCCTCTGCTCGTCGGACAAGACGTCGTCTGCAGCCCGGACGGCAAAGCAGGCGTCCTGGCGGACCACTTCGAGCTGTCATTCACCCCGGTGGATGACAATGTAGACGAAGAACACCTCCACCGGGTGGAAGAGCAGCTCCCTGTGTTCCTGGAAGCCAGGGACGACGCAGACGAGATCGACCCCATCTCCGACGAGGAGGTGGCCGCGCAGATTACAGCGCTCAACACCAAGAAGGCTGGCGGTGCTGACGGCGTCACCAACCATCTGCTAAGGAGCCTGCCGGCGGGCGCATACCCGTTCCTGGCGGGCATCTTCAATGAGGTCCTTCGCTCTGGGGTCTACCCCACTGTGTGGAAACACGCAGAGGTGGTGGCAATCCCCAAGGCGAACAAGGACCCACGGGACGCCGCCAACTACAGGCCCATCAGCCTGCTGCCGGCGCTCTCGAAGGTGTTTGAGCGCCTGTACGCCAGACGACTGCTCCGCCACGTGACAGCGGAAGGCATCATACCCGATGAGCAGTTCGGCTTTAGGAGGGGCCATTCCACCGTCCACCAGCTGATGCGGCTGGTAGAAGAAGCGATGCGCGCCCTGGAGACTCGGGAATACCTTGGGGCGGTGTTCCTGGACGTATCCAGGGCATTCGACTCTGTGTGGCACGACGGCCTCGTGTACAAACTTTTTGTACACGGGGTCCCGACGTCGCACGGGGTCCTCCTCCGCTCATACCTAGCCGAGCGGTCCTTCCACGTCAGACTGGACGATGGGACATCCACCCATCGACACATCCGTGCTGGAGTGCCGCAGGGGTCCGTCCTTGGGCCCCTATTGTACTCCCTATACACCGCCGACGCTCCGCGCGTGACGCCGGTGAAGTTGGCACTATATGCCGACGACACTGCGCTGTTCGTGCGGAGCATGAACGCGGTCGAGATGCGCCGTCTTCTCCAAAGAGGTTGCGAGGCCCTTGGCGCCTGGTCAACCAAGTGGCGCCTCAAGCAAAACGCGGCGAAGAGCCAGGCGGTGGTCTTCACGAGAAGACAACTGCCGCCTGATCTTCCGCCAGTCACCATCATGGGCAGCCCCGTCCCATGGAGCAAGACTGGCCGCTACCTGGGGGTCACACTGGACCATAAGCTGACGTGGAAGCCGCACATCGAGGACGTCAGGGGCAGAGCGATAGGGCGCCTACGCGTCCTGTACCCTCTGCTCAACCCCTCGTCTGCGCTGCCACCTCACCACGGCATCACGCTGTACCTGGCGCTGGTACGCCCAGTGCTGGAATACGCAGCTGTGGTGTGGGGCAACGCGGCCGAAACACACATCAACAAGCTGCAGAGGGTGCAGAGCAGGGCGCTCAAGCTCGCTCTACGCCTGCCGAGATTATATTCGACCGCTCGGCTACACGAGCAGACTGGAATCCCCCTCCTCCGCGACCGCTTCAAGCAATCGGCGCGGACGTTCTATGAGCGGACCGAACGGTCCGAAAACCGGCTCATCAGGGATCTGGGCCACCCTATACACCACAGGCCAACAACCCGTTGGCCTGACCTGCTGCGGGAGTGAAAACTCCCACAACAGAGACAGGACATCCACATCCAGGAAAAAACTAGAGGCCAATCCACGAAGAGAGGCCGCAGTTCCATACGTAAGGTTCACGCAGGAATAGCAGAAGACTGCTTAGCCTGCCCCTGCACGGGTCAGGGCAGACCCGTAAGGTAGAAGCGAGCGAGCGAGCGAGCGCTGGGCGCAGACCGTAGCCGACTCGCCAGCCGCTGCAGCTGCTGTTTGTGCACGTTTTGCTTTGCCCGAGGAAGGAAGGATGACAGGCCGCGGCAAGGGAGGAAAGGGGCTCGGCAAGGGTGGCGCCAAGCGGCACCGCAAGGTGTTGCGCGACAACATCCAGGGCATCACGAAGCCCGCCATCCGCCGCCTGGCTCGCAGGGGCGGCGTGAAGCGCATCTCTGGTCTGATCTACGAGGAGACCCGCGGGGTGCTGAAGGTGTTCCTGGAGAACGTGATCCGCGACGCGGTGACGTACACTGAGCACGCCAAGCGCAAGACTGTGACGGCCATGGACGTGGTGTACGCCCTGAAGAGGCAGGGGCGCACCCTGTACGGTTTCGGCGGTTAGGCTGCGTCGCAGCGGGCGCTGGCCTTCCCGCGGGCCGTGCTTGTGGGTGGGAGAGACTAGAAAACGGCCCTTTTCAGGGCCACCACACTGTTCGGAAGTTGAAAAGTGCGAAAGAGTCTGTGTTGTTGCTGCGTGTGTGCGCTGTGTTGTTTGTTTGTTTGTTTCTTTCTTTCCGTTTGAGCGACGTGATGTGACTGGGAGGGGAGAAGGAAAGGAAACGTGTCATGTGGCTGGCTGTGTGTGGAGCTGCTTCGTTTGTGTGTTTGTTATTGTGTGTCTTTGTATCGATCGCGACGGAGATGGCGGGCTGTGTGTTGTTGTGCGAGAGGCGGTGATTATTTGCTTGCGTGGTTTGTCTCTGTGTGTTTGTTTGCGGCGGCGTTGGGGTTTCCGAGGCAAGGCGTGTGGGCATAGGCGGCCGGATCAGCTGTTTCGTTCGTGTCGACGGCCGTTGCGCGCGGGAGTGGAGGGCGGTGTGTCGACACGCCTCCCTTTAACAATGGTCATTATTGCTGCCGTTGTCGGTTTGGAAGGCGACTGCGACCGTGCAAAATGTGTGTGTGTGTGTGTGTTGGGCCACACGGGCTGTGTGGACGACAAGATGGCGGACGTGCGCCGGCGGCGGCTGTGCTGTGACAGTGCAAAGTTAAAACAAAACAAGGTGCGGCGAGGACGACTGAAATTTTGCTTTGGACGTAGGTGTGTGTGGTGGCCCTGAAAAGGGCCGATTGTTGTGGGCCGAGCCGAGCCGGCAAAGCGCGTTGCGTGCAGGGGAGCACGCGGCGCTGCGATTGCCTGGCCTCCTTTAGGCCTTCTTCTCGGTCTTCTTTGGCAGCAGGACGGCCTGGATGTTGGGCAGGACACCACCCTGTGCGATGGTGACGCCCGACAGGAGCTTGTTGAGCTCCTCGTCGTTGCGGATGGCAAGCTGCAGGTGGCGCGGGATGATGCGCGTCTTCTTGTTGTCGCGGGCCGCGTTTCCGGCCAGCTCGAGCACCTCAGCCGCGAGGTACTCCATGACGGCGGCGAGGTAGACGGGCGCCCCGGCGCCGACGCGCTCTGCGTAGTTTCCCTTGCGCAGGAGGCGGTGGATTCTGCCGACCGGGAACTGGAGCCCAGCCCTGCTTGAGCGGGACTTTGACTTGCCCTTGACTTTGCCTCCCTTTCCGCGTCCGGACATGGCGATGGGCTAGCGACGGTGCACACGAAACGGAAACGAAAACGACCGGTGCGAGCGGCAGCGAGTCGAGCAGCGGAGTGCGTGCCGGCGCAGCCGCGCTCGCACCTTTTGTACCCTGGCCTTCAGGGTGACTAGTGGTGAAGTTTTTGTCCTTGGACATTTACTTCGAATTGGGAATGTGTGATTGTTGTGTTGTGTCTTTACTTTTGCGGTATGTCTTGTGTGTTTATGTGCGTATTTGCTACTTAACTTGTACTGCCTGATCTATGGCGGTTTTTGGGTGATGATGTTGGCGAGTTGATGGGGGCTGAGAGAGGGTGATGTGATGGTGGGCGAGTGTGTGTTCAGTCAAAGAATATTGACCTGGGAGTTTTGTGACGCTTGATGGTGGGGTCATATTGACCCAGTGAATTGATGAGGGGGTTTGTTGACCTGCTGGCTGTTTCGTAGAACGCTTTAGCCAGGTCAGCAAAGCGCTGTTGTAGTCGAATTACGTCCGCAGACGCGTGTAGGTCGTCTGTGGGGAATCGGGAGGGGAGGTGTAAGGCTCGTTTGAGGGCCCTATTTTGAACCCTTTGGAGTTTGAGTACGTGCGTCTTGGCCGCATAGCCCCATACTGGGCACGCGTATTCCATTATGGGGCGTATGAGGGTGCAGTAGACGCGTACTCCTAGGTCTGCTGTTAGCGCACTACTGGTATTAAGGACTGGGTATAGTACGCTCAAGCGAGCGCTGGCTCGGCGGCGCAGGTCATCGATGTGCGCCTGCCATGTCAGCCTCTTATCTAAGGTCACCCCTAGATATTTTGCGGTGTTTCGCCAAGGGAGTTCTTGGCCGTTTAATCTTAGATTTAAGGGTGGTCGCCTGCGTGGTCCTCGCGGTCCTAATCGGCGCGTAATCACAATTGCCTGCGTTTTCCCGCTGTT
Organism: Schistocerca americana; assembly: GCF_021461395.2. Classification (NCBI taxonomy): domain Eukaryota; kingdom Metazoa; phylum Arthropoda; class Insecta; order Orthoptera; family Acrididae; genus Schistocerca; species Schistocerca americana. The sequence goes on from NW_025726544.1 coordinate 613,700, forward strand.
TATTGTGATGCGCCACCTTTTGGACCATTCCTCTGTGGCGTTGAGAACTCTTTGGAGGCGTCTTGTGACCAGATCCCTGTTTGGGTTGCGGGTGAAAAATGCTGTATCATCTGCATATTGTGCAGTGTGCACCAGGGGTGAGGTGGGTGTGTCTGCCGTGTACAGGCTGTACAGGACAGGCCCTAGCACCGATCCCTGGGGCACCCCTGCACGTATGCGTCTTTTTGTTGACAGGGAGTTGTCAACCCTGACGGAAAATGTCCTATTCGAGAGATAGCTTTTCAGCAGCTTTACTATCGTCCCGGGGAAGCCTTGTGTGTATAGTTTGTACAATAACCCATTGTGCCATACGGAATCGAAGGCCTTGGCTACATCAAGTAGCACTATCCCACAGTAGCTTCTGCGGTTGAAGGCCTCGGTGGCTGCTTCAACAACTCTCATGATCTGTTGGGGGGCGGAGTGTTTCTGCCTGAATCCAAACTGGAAATCAGGCAGAACTTGCTCTCTGGAGATGTGTTGCTCAATAGGTGTGATTAGGAGGCGCTCGTAGATTTTACTGAGAGTGGGCAGAAGACTAATCGGTCTGTAGTGCTGCGGGAATAATGGGTCCTTACCGGGTTTAGCTATCGCGACCACCTCCGCGTGTTTCCAGCACGCTGGAAACTCGCGGGATCGAGTAATCTCGTTGAAGACGTTCGCGATGTGTGTGATTGCCAGTGGCGGGAGGTTCTTAACTAACTGGTTTGTGAGCCGGTCGTGGCCTGGGGCCTTTTTGTTGGGCAGGGACCTAATGACTTTTGCCACGTCTTCTGGGGCGAAAAGTGGAGTGTGTTCATTCTCGTCGTCTTCAGCTGCAAGGAATACTGCAAGCTGCTGACGGACTATGATTTCATGGTCCTCGTCCTGCGCCTCTGCTGGTTGAAACTGTTGTTCGAACGAGTCGGCGAGCGCGTTGGCCTTGTCGACAGGGCTGAAGACAAGGCTTCCACGCTCGCCGTGCAGAGGTGGCATACGCGCGCGTGTACGTGTGAATTGCTTGGTAGCTTGCCATAGGCTGTTGTCGTCTACTTTGAGGGCTGATAGGCGGGCAGACCATTGCTGGTTGCGGTGCTCATTGAGTGCTACTTTCAACTCTCTCTGTAGACGGTTGAGCAGCCTCCTAGTTGCCGGATTTCTTGTTATTTTCCATTCTTTTGCGACCCTGTTTTTGTGCCTAATTTGCGCAAGCAGGTGCTCCGGGAGTTGTATTTGAGGAGGAGGGCCTTCCCGCTGCCGGGGTGTGGCCTCCTCAGCAGCCTGCAGGATCGTGTTGGTAAGGTCTTTAAGCGCCTGTTCTGCAGTATCTGCAGTTGGAGGCGGGGCGCGAGCTATTTCAGAAGCGACATTTACCTGAAAGTGCTCCCAGTTCGTGTGCTTATACGACACCTGGTGTTGTGGGAGAGCTACCCTTTCTCCCACGTCGACCTCGATTATAACTGGGTTGTGATCGGAGGACATTCTATTTATTGTTCTCGCAGTCACGAAGCCTGTTATTCTCCTTGTGAGAGCTATGTCAAGGACGTCTGGCCGGCCTCCGTTTTTAGGGAAGTGTGTCGGCTCTTCTGGGCCCCAGACGTCGAACTGGTGGTCTCGCGCGAGTCGCTGCAGTTGACGACCGGCTCTGGTCGTGAGTCTAGAATGCCAGTCTGCGTGTTTTGCATTGAGGTCTCCTCCTATTAGGAGCTTGCCTCTGATTTGTGCTAGTGCGGGAATGTCGTCCTCATCTAAGGTTGGGGTCGGTTGGCGGTAAGCTGCAACGACTGTGAGGGGGCCTGTAACTGTGGCTATTTCCACAGCTACCGTTTCTAACGAGCGGGTAGCTGGGGGGAATATCTGGTGATGGGGGATCCCTCTCTTTACGTATATGGCCACCCCGCCTCCTGCGGTTGGCCTGTCTCGTCTGTAACTGTTATAGTTTGGGACTGCCGCTTTTACTCCCGGTTTTAGGTGTGTTTCTGACATCATGCAAACGTCGATATTAAGCTCCTTCATGAGCTCTCGGAACTCCATGACTTGGTTGAAGATGCCGTCTGCGTTAAAGACGCACATTTTCAGACCTTGGATATGGGGGCGTCTATCCATGTTTGGCTGTTGTTGTTGCTTGGGAAGTCGCTGAGGGATGCGACTGCTTAACTGCTGCTTGTAGGGCGGCGAGGATCTGTGCATTTTGCTGCTGAATCTCCCGCATCATCTGCGCGAGAAGATTCAGAGTTTGGGACATGACTCCCAGCACAGGATCGTCTGTGGAGGGCGAGGGCGCAGCTTCGCTCAGACTTTGAGTGACAGGATGTCTGCCAGCGGTCTGACGGTCCGCGCCCTCTGCCCGCCGCAGACTGGTCTTTGGGGCAGGGGTTAGGACTTCCCTAGGGCATTCTCCGTCGTCAGGGATCTGGTCAAGGAGAGGAGTGTCCTGGGTTGTTTCCGGGGAGCGTCGGCCGCAAGATTCCGGTCCCATCTCGGCCGGCAGAGGGGCGCTACTGCGCGCCTCAGTGTCGGCCGCGATGTTTGCGAACGTCGCGGCGGCCGTCACCTCACGCGATTTGCCTCTGTAGGGCGGCCTATCTCGTCTTGTGATTTCAGGTCGGTTTGGGGGTTTAGCTTGGGGTTTGTTTGGGGGTGCATTCGAGCCTCGCCAGCGTTGGGCGTAGTTCTTATGAACCCTGCATCCCAGGTAGCTGGCGGTGTGCCCTTCGCCGCATAGCGCACACTTTATTCTTGGGTCTTCTATTTTAATTTGACAGGTCCTGGAGTCGTGTCCCTCCGCACACTTCCTGCATCGTACGGGCATGTCGCAGTGTGAGGCCACGTGTCCCAGTCCCTGGCACCTAAAGCATTGTTGAGACCGATTTTTCTTTTTTAGCAACTCGGTGGTTATGGGTATCTGCAGGACACTCCTCATAGGCTTTTTGTTTATCGGTATGTCTGGCATTACGGCGAGGTAGAGGGGCCACTTGTTATTTGAGCCGGGTGGTTTCATTTGTGTGACTGTCTTAACATCGAAATTTTGGCGGATCAGGTCTTCCTTTATCGCTGAGGGCGACAGTTTGCGCGGTAGGTCGCGGATAACTATATTTAGGTTCCTGATCCTTTCGGTCGGGAAAGTGTAGTGCGGTATTTTCTTATCTCTCAGGAGTTGTTTTACCGCCATGTATTCATCCATGGAGTGGAGGGTGAGCTTTATTTTATCGCCCCCTGCCGGTTTGGCTTTGAATCTATCACCTACTGAGCTCTTCACTAGATCATAGAGCTCCTTGTAATCCTTGTCAAATTCAGCGACGATTGGGGGGAGGTATGCTCGTTTCTGCGAGTCCACTGGTTGTTGGGGTGGCGCTTCATTGGTCGTGGGATCGTCGTCTATGGCGGAAAAACGGTTAGATGTTGGTGCAGCCTCCGTGGCCGGCGGGGGTGTGGGTTGGCGGATGGTTTTTCTGGCTAGTTGGAAGCCGTCACCTTCACCGCTAGTAGCGGTTTCCCCTATCTCGTTTTCCTGCTCCTGCCTGGACTCATCGATAACCAGAGGGCTATCTGATTCGGAATCGTGTTCCTTTTGTTTGTTCTCAGCTTCCGGAGATTGGCTGGAAGCTTTGAGTCGCTTTACGAGGTTTTTACGCCTGCCTCGGTTCTTTTTCTGGGTCCTGGAAAGTTTAACTTTAGGGGACGGTGGGAGGGTGGATTTGAGGTTGGGAGTGGTTTTGCGGGTAGGTTTGGGTTGGGCTTTGGAAGAGGGTTTCGGGAGAATTTTTACTGGGAGACGATTCCCTTTTTCACGCCTGCGGGACGCAAGATAAGGGAGGAGGTTATTCTGTGCGTTTTCTAGTAGTAGTCTGTCAACGTCTGGATTTGGGGAATTAGTGGCGCTGCTCATACTGACAATGAAAGACGTAGTGCTGGTTTGTTGTTTGACGGCGTTAGGCGCCCTATTGATCTCGTTGGGGGCGGAAGTGGAAGCAAAGTCGAGGGCTGCCTTGGGTATGCCAGACGCCGCCTTCGTTGCCGACACCGTTAGGTTTCCGGCGGCTGTGCTTGGCCCTAACAAACTGGCAGGCGCGGGACACTGGCCAGTGACCAGGCCCTGACCTGCAGAGTCCCTAACACTCGGGGGAGCAGAGCATGGCTCTGCGGCAGCAGAAGTACCCGAACCGCCCGGAAAAGCGGCCCGCGACATCGAGGAGACGACATCGACGCCGCCAGCAGCGAGCTGCTGGGACCCCGAATCGTCACCGCAGATTGAAATCGCACACGACAATTTGCTCATCGTGCAGCCTGACCGTGCTGCGCTTCGACGTGTGCACCCGTCAACGCTTTAATAAAAGCGAAGCCGAAGAAGCACCTGGATTGTCACCCGTGCAAGCGGGGGCCTATGGCTTTGCGTAACAGACGCACGGAGACTAGCTCAACGTTCGACTGCCGCTCGGCGAGTGCCGGCGCAGCCGGGGTGGGGGTGCTTTATGGGCTCGGGTGCGGCGGCCGGTTGCGCGCGCGCCCCATTGGTCGGCGGCCGCAACAGGGCGAGCTGGTAAAGGTGCGGCGGCGGCTGGCGGCGGGTGCCACTGTGTGGGGAGACGCTGACTAGAGCGGAGCGCTTGCTACTGGTGTTGCTGCTGCCGTACGTTGGTTCGAGATGCCGCCCAAGACTAGCGGGAAGGCCGCCAAGAAGGCTGGCAAGGCGCAGAAGAACATTTCGAAGGGCGACAAGAAGAAGAAGCGCAAGAGGAAGGAGAGCTATGCCATCTACATCTACAAGGTGCTGAAGCAGGTGCACCCTGACACGGGCATCTCGTCGAAGGCGATGAGCATCATGAACAGCTTCGTGAACGACATTTTCGAGCGCATTGCGGCCGAGGCTTCTCGCCTGGCGCACTACAACAAGCGCTCGACCATCACGTCCCGCGAGATCCAGACCGCTGTGCGGCTGTTGCTGCCTGGCGAGCTGGCCAAGCACGCCGTGAGCGAGGGCACGAAGGCGGTGACCAAGTACACGAGCTCCAAGTAAGGAGGTGGCTCTGGAATGGAAGGAAGGATGGATGGAGAAGGCTCCTCCGTTGCGAGAGCGGCAAAACGGCCCTTTTCAGGGCCACCAACTTGCCTTTTGCGGGAAGGGCGGAATTGTTGTTGTTGTTTGTGTGGACGGCTGTGATGTATGTGTGCATTTTGATTGTGGGTGGGGGGGGCGCGTCAAAGCGTGTTGCGCGGGGTACGGCCACGAGGTTGGTCGCCGTGGCGTGGAATGGTGGCACGCCTCGTTGGCGTGGTTTTTGACCCATTGGTGTTGTTGGTGTGTGTGTGTGTGTGTGTGTTACCCGTCTGCGAGGGGGGACAGTGTGATCGGCGACTTTTGTGTCACCGTAACGACGGCCGTTTGCGGGTTTGTTTTTTTGCACATCATACATGGCGAGGGTGAAATGTGAAATGTGAAATGTTTTTGTTTGGTTTTTTTTTTTTTTGCCGCCCACTATTCCCTTTGCTGTACGCCGAGTTTGACAATGGTGCGACGTAACTGCAGCGTGGAGGTGTGTGAGTGACGTTGAAATGAACGTGCCATTAAGACGCATTGTTGTTGTATTGTACTGTACGTGTACGGCGACACGCACGATGATGTACCATTCGACTCTGATGTTTGATAGCCGTGTCTGACTGATTGCGTACGACGCACGCACACCGATGTCGTCATTCAAGACGGCGGCGGCGGCGGCGGTCGTTTGTTTGGCGAATGTCTGTACACGTGTTTGTCTGTGTCCATCCGGTATGTATTTGTTTGTTTGAAAGTGTTTTGTGTGTCGGTGACGTGGTCCGATCCGTCGCCCCCTGAGTAACTGTCGATCGGCGCGATAGACCGGCGTCACGCAACTGAACCGAAGTCTTGGGCACACCCGTCATACTGTTGTACACCGTCGCGCTGAGAACGGTAACGAAAGGTTGACTTTGATCGGTCGAATGTCTGGGCAGAACGTGAGGAATGAGGCAAGAGTGCAAGGAGGGGGGGCAAAAGAGAGAGGAAGGGAAAAAGGGGAGAAACGCATTCGTAGAGCAACGGAACGTGAACGTGACCTTTGACGGCTGCATTGGGCTTTGCCTTTGCTTTTGCTTTTGCTTTCGCTTTCGCTTTCGCTTTCGCGTTCGCTTTCGCTTTCCCGGATGTACGTAACGTTTGTTGATATGGTTCTGAGGAAGAGTGTATGACAGTGCCGTGCCGTCCATGTTCGTGTGCCCTCCCATTGTGTGTATGCTATTGTCTGTGTACTTGAATGATGTATGTAGGTGTTAGTGGACATGTTTCACCAGTGGGGGGAAATGGATCGTCGATAGTTGCCGTCACTCTGTCACGGTCGAGATGACGCACCCTCCGTACAGAAAGGTGTCGAGAAAGTGAGTGTGTGTGTGTGTGTGTGTGTGCGTGTGTGCGTCCGTGAATTGGCAGTGTTTGGAGGTGGGCGTGCCCTGGATGTGGCCCGGAAAAGGCTGTTCGTTAGGCGGTAGTGTTGTGTGGACAGGGGAGGGGCATGCGTAACGCTGCTGGCATGGCATTTCGGGAGATGGGAGGGGGCAAACGAGGAAACGAGGAGCGGCGGCCAAAGACGGGACGGGGAGGGGCGCGGTGTGGGTGGCTTGCGCCTGTGCTCGGCGTTGTGGTTTGTGCAAAAGAGGAGGAGAAAAACAATGTGAGTTGCCAGGGAGGGGAGCGGTGTTGTGTTGTGGTTGTCGTGGTGTAGCCGCAGACGCGGCTGTCAGTGAACGTGGCGAGACGGACGGATGCGCGGAGGGGCGGGGGCGGCGCATTTCGCCGGTGCCGTGCCGTGCCGTGCCATGCCTGAAAGCCGCGTGGTCGCTGTGTTGTTGGTGGCGTGGGGGCGAGGAGAGTACCGTACGGGTGTGCTTGTGCGCCGGAAATGGCACACTGCGCCCGCCCGTCTTGGAGGCTGATGGCTGTGGTGTGGAAATGGGGCGCGGTGATGTTGAAGCAGTTGAAGAACAGAAAAGAAACCAAGAAAACGGAAGGCGTGATGCGGCGGTGGTGGCGAGAGCGGGAAAAACAAAACAAAAAAAAAAAAAAAAAAAAAACAACAAAAAAAAGAAGGAAAAACAACAAGAAACAAAAAAGAAAACAAAAAGTCTATCAATATTAAAATGTAAATGGAAATGGAAATGGACCCAGGTATAACCTCCCTGCACAAATAGCAGAGAGTCCGATGATAATAAAAATGTGCCAGAATGTTAACGTCCCTACAAAACAAACCCAACGATAATATTAATGAAAGAGTGAACCGTATGTAACATTGCAACAGACATAATGAAACCTGATAAATTGTATAAGGGCAGCAGCGTTGACCTTTGGCCCTGTATTCAGAATAAAAAGAGCCAAAGATCGTTACCCCAATGAAAAAGACACTGAAACACGTATGTAACATAGTAGCAATGGCGAGACATTGTAGCATCTGTGACCAGAGAGTTTGCGCTGGACTGCGCGAGTGTTGCGAGCGGTTCTCAGTCAGTCAGTCAGTCAGTCAGTCAGTCAGTCAGTCAGTCAGTCAGTCAGTCAGTCTGTGTAGTTGAGGGCTGTACTCTGTCAGTAGTCGTCGCGTGCAGTACGCTAATAGTCGTCATGCAGAGCGGTCGGTCAGTAGTAGCAGCCGAGTGCGGTTGTGTGATGTAGGCGGTCGGCAACACTGGTCAAGATGGTGAATAAGGTATACTGTTAATTAATATAATCATTAGATAATGAAAAATTGTAATTATTCTCCAACAAGTTCCCCAATAATAATTTTTATTTCAAAAGCATTTTTCAAACATTTAATTTTTTATTGAACTAAAGAGTTCGTTGCACTTCACATTTCATTCCACTTCTTTGAAGAAAAATGTCACTAAAATCACAAAAAAAAGAGAATATTATTATTTGCAATGCAGTTCCTCCAAGCGCTGCGCAACAACCAGAGCAGAAATGTGACATCCATTTATTCGGAGGTAAGACTTTAATTCTGATTGTTTTGCACAGGGCCAAAGACCGATATTTCGGTTTAATTGAAGTTTCTTGTCACTGAACGGACTTTTGTAAATGTTGTGTGAAGACTTTATATTTGAGTCAGATTGCGAATGTCACATTTTTGTCGCCATTTTCAATACCTCTCATTGTGGGCGAGGTTACAATTAGCGCAATGTCCATTAGCATCCGTAAATAACATTGTCCATTATTTTAAATTTTGCTGGGAGGTTACAACACACACACAAAAAAAAAAAACAAAAAATTGCATTTATATCCGCTCCTCAATTGTAGATACCCCTTACACAGCTGTGTGCAATGAATGAGTGCTGGCTGGTAATTAATTGCACTCCTTGGAGGGAAATGCCATAGGAAGTAGTCTTTAAAAAGTGAATGTTTTTCGTTAAGAGACAAAAGTTACTTTAGAAAAAAAGTAATAGTGGGGCTTTTGTTGTTGAACAAAAGAAGTACAATGAACATACGTTATCAGATTTGCGCAATGCAGCGTCACACCACCTTTGTGATTATAACACAATATACTATACATCGTCCCGAACCGTGACCAGAGTCGCGAGACGAGCAGAGCACGCCGCCGACGCCCGCTCAGTACAACCGTCCACCCGCTACTACTGTCGACCGACTACTACCTCTCCCGACTCGCGCTACAATATATATAACAACTGTTCCTGGCGACCCGGTGCGTGCCACTACTGTCGTCTGGCGCGGTCCAAGCGCCGACTAGCAGCGATAAAGAACTCTCTGGTCAGACAGAGATGCTGTCATGCCTCGCCATCGCTCTGGTAATGAATACATACGTGTTGCAGCGTGCGTACCACCGGAACACGCAGTGGCGGAGCCAAAGACTGTGTTGTCGAGGTCGAGTGCGAGTGGGAAGAGAGGCAGCGTCGGCACGGAGATGCAAGCGAGCGCGAGACGCACGGGGGCTGCGGCGTGGCGCGTTTGCGGTCGGCGCCTTTGGTGGCAACGGCCGGGACAAGCAGCGGTGTATGGTGTGGTGCGGGGCGGACAGGGGCGGCGGTGGACGGGGAGGAGGCGGCGCGACGACGGCATGGGGGCGAAAACGGGACGGGGGACGGCGGATGTTGAGAGGCGTCACGCGCGGACAGGACACAGACACAGAGACACACAGATTGGAAAGGGAGGGTGCGCGGTAGTAGTTGGGAATGTGCGTACCGTGCGGGATGGGAGTGGGCGAGGAACACGGTCGTGGCCCCTGTTTTGGGTGCGTGTGATGACGTCGGTGTGTTGTGGGAAGGGAAGGTGCTGTGGCGGCGGCGCGTAATGGGCGTAGGCCGAAAAGAGAAAGGAACGTGGGCAGTGTGTTGGCAAGCGTCGGTTCGACTGCGACGTTGATGGGCAGGGCAGGGCAAGGTTTAATGGTGGTAGGAGTAGGCGTGTGGGCGCAAAAAATCTGCCGCTGCAGGCGGTGCCGTAACCGCCATGGCGGGAAGGAGAGAGGGCCAAAGAAAGAAAGAAAGAAAGAAAGAAAGAAAGAAAGAAGACAAAAAAGGAGGGGGGGGGGGCGAAAGTGGAGAGGCGGTGGTGTGAGAAGGGCGGGGGCGGAAGGAAGGCAGGAAGGACAAGAGGCGAGGCGACGGCTTGCTTTGTGTATCGGTCGGTCTCTGGCTATGCTTCGTTTTCTGCAGCAGGGTCGGTGCGCGGCGTGGCTCGCGGCAGTAAGAACGCCTGGTGGCTGGACGGCCAGCAATGCGGTTGGATGGGCGGCCACAGCACCGCACCTGTGCCCGAGGAGGAGACGCTGGCGGCGGGCCCTGAGGTGAGGCCGGCTCGGCTGGGGCTGTGGATGTGTAGGTGTGCGCCGCTGCTGCAACAACGAGTAAAACGCGAGAAGGAGGGATGGCGGTAGAGAGAAAAAAAAAAAAAAAAAGGTCGTGTTGTGTTGATGCGCAGGCAGACGCGTACAGAGGGACGAGCCCGGTCTGCAGCAGGGTGTGGCCGTGCCGAGTGCAGAGCAGCGGCGGCTCGGTTCGGTTCGGCCCGGCCCGGCGGGCCGCGCTGTTGTCGCGGACGTGAGCGCCCCCTGGCGGGTGGCCGGAGGCGGCGCGGCGTGTTGGACGTGTGGCTGGTGGCAGTGCACAATTTGCGAGTGGCTGGCGGTGTGGTGTGGCGGTTGGCGCGTCGGGCGGCGGAGAGGTATGTGTTGCGGGCGCCCTTTGCTGCGCTGCGTCGTTGCGTGTGCCGTACAGGGCGGGCGCTTGTCGACTGTGTGGGCGGTGTGGCGAATTGGCGTGAAACGGCTGCCGAGAGGTGTGTGGTAGCGAGCCGGTCGGTGGTGTCAGTGCGAAGGGGAATGTGCGTGCGTTTGGCGGTTTCGGTGTGCTTTTTGCGGCGTGAGAGTGGGAATTAGTGGGGCCGGCTGTTGTGTTGGTTCCTTGTGTCTTGTGTCGCGTAGCTTGATGGCAACGTGGAAGGACGCCGGTTTCGTTTCGAGCCTTGCGTGTGGTTGTCGACGTTGACTGGTTGGCGTGTGCCGATGCACGTGCATGTGTGGGTCGCGAGTGCGTTTTTGGCTGGCTGTGTGTGTGTGTGTGTGTGTGTGTGTGTTTTGGGGGGGAAGGGGGAGGCGGTGGTGAAAGTGCAGTCGTTGCCACGGGCGTCGTCGGGTGGGGCTGGGGCTGTGCGTCGTGGCGGAAAGGTGGTAGGTTGCGGGAAGCGAGCCCGTCGTTGACGGTGTCGCGTGAGTTGTGAATCGAGTGGGGCGCGGGGCGCGGGACAGGAGCAGCGTGCCGCTGCGTCGTGGTCGTCAGCAGAGGCTGTGCGTGTGCTTGTCCTTTTTGTGGGCGGTTCGTGCGAGGCGTTTTTGTTTTGTGTTGCCCTAGTTGTTAGTTTATTTTGTTTGTGTTTGTTATTTTGAGACGACGACTGGTTGGTGGCGTGCGCGCGAAGTGGCGGTGTGCGCTTCCCGTGTCGTTTGTGTTGTTTGGTTTTTTTGTTTTTGTGTGGTTTTTTTTTTTTTTTTTTTTTTTTTTTTTTTTGCACTGGGCCCCGGTGGGTGGGTGCGTGTGTGTCGATTGCCGGCTGGCGAAAGGTGCGCCATCGGCGGGGTGGGTCGCCGGCACAAGTAGAGGCGGCGGCGTTGTTGCTGTTGTTGTGTGGTGTTTGTTTTGTTCGGCTGTGTCGGCGAGCTGTGTTGCGGTGCGTGTGAATGGTGGTGCAAAAGTGCTGGCGTTGGGGCTGCGACTGCGACGGCGGCGAGCCGCGGGCGCGCCATTGATAGTGATGTTGTGAACAGCGGCTGTGTACGGTAGTGGTGTTGTTGTAGCACGACGTGCATCCGGGCCGGCGCGGAAAGCGCAGTTGCGGGCGGTTGCCCTTCGGTGCCAGCCATGTCGCGTGAGCGGCGGGTTGCTCTGGTGTCGACACGTGGTGCTCTGGGTTGTTGTGTGGTGCCCTTTGGCCGGTGGGGGTGGTTCGCGTGTGTCTCGTTCGCGCTCGGTGTCTGGTCGTGGTCGTGCTGCTCCCCCGTCTGTCGGCGGTTTCCGACGTCGTCTGTACGTTTTTGTTCGTTTGCGGCGTGCCTGCCGACGTCGTCCCGTCGCGACCTTTCAACCGAAAGTGTGGCGCCCGAAGGTGAACGAACGTAACCCTGACCTCGGCGCTTTACGCTGAACCGAACCGAACCGAACCTAACCTGTGGTGTGGCGAGGTGAGCTCAGCCTGTGAGCCCCTAACGTCTACGTAAGGTAAGCTGTCCGGCTCACGCCTCACGTTTGAACGCTTTTTTAACCTACGTTTGACGCTTCTTAACCTAGCACTGACCCCTTAACCTAACGTGTAACCTAACCTAACCTAACCTAACCTAACCTAACCTCTGACGCCTGACGTGTTTGAATGCTTAACCTAAGTTTGACGCTTAACCTAACCCAAGTCCCCTTAACCTAACCCACGTCCACCTAACCTAACCTAACGTAGACGTGTAAACGTAATGTGTAACGCGTAACGTGTAAGGTCGGCTGTCGTGTGTGCTTGACGGCAGATTGGGTTGGTCTGTAGATTCGGATTGCGGTTTGCCTCGGTCGAGGGGCGGCGGCGCCTGTTGCGCAGGCGGCGTCCGTTTGCGGCGGGCAATTGTTTGAGAAACGGCTGTGAATGTTGGCGGGCGAGAGGAGGAGGACGGCGCGCGATGTGGCCCGACGGCTGCGGGCCGATCGGGAAACGGCGGGAGGGCGACGGAAGGCGATGGGGCGGCGGAGGCGCGTTTGCACGGCCGTCATCGCCGCACGCCTCGGCTTGTGTGGCTGTGGCGCCGGCCGCGCTGGCCGGGCTGCCGCGGCGACGGTGTGGGAGTTTTGCCGAAGGTTTGGCCATTGTGGCGGGTCGTCGGCTGGGGCTGTGGGGGCGGCATTTGGGCGGGGGCGGCGATTCTCGGCGGGCCGACCCAGGCTGTAGCGCGCGGTAGCTGCAGTTTGGCCGTGGTTTGCGGCGCTGCCGTGGCGACTGGTTGGCGACTGTGGTGTGGCTGTGTGTAGCCCCATCCTCGGTGGTTTGAAAGGCGCGGGCGGTTGTGGCGCAGGTTTGGGGCTGCTCCGCACAGGCTGTCGGACGTTGGGCGGTAGCAAGCGCGGGAGGCGCGGCGCGGCGGCGCGCAGAGTGGCGGCCGCTCTCTCGGCCGTCCGCGCCCGCCCGCGACACTGGCTGGGCCTTGTGATTCTCTGCTCTGCTGCTGTGCTGTGCTGTGCTTGCGTGCCTGCCGTCCCGCTCGCTCTCGCTGTGTGTTACGCGCGTCGTCGAAATGGCAGATCAGGCGGCTACGAACGAGACTGCTGCGGCACCCGCCGCCACCGGCACTACGAAGAAGGCCAAGTCTGCGTCGTCTGCGAAGAAGCCGCGCGCCAAGCCTGCGCACCCGCGCACCTCTGAGATGGTGACGGCCGCCATCAAGAGTCTGAAGGAGCGCGGCGGGTCGTCGCTGCAGGCGATCAAGAAGTACATAGCCGCGCACTACAAGCTGGACGCGGAGAAGCTGGCGCCGTTTATCAAGAAGTACCTCAAGTCGGCCGTCGTGGCGGGCGAGCTGGTGCAGACGAAGGGGAAGGGCGCGTCCGGCTCGTTCAAGCTTGCCGGCGCCGGCGGCGGGGGGGCGGCCGAGGGCGGCAAGGCTCGTGCTGGCGGTGCCAAGAAGAAGCGCGCCGCTCCGGCCAGCAAGGAGAAGAAGGGCGCCCGTGCGGCCGGCGCAAAGAAGGCTGGTGGCGTGAAGGCGGCGACCGGTCGGAAGGCGGGCGCCGCCAAGAAGGCGTCTGCGGCGTCGGCCGCTCCCGCGGGTGCGAAGAAGGCGGCTGCGGCCAAGCCGGCCAAGGCCAAGTCGCCGTCGAAGGCGAAGAAGGCCGCCAAGGTTCCGACGAAGAAGCCGAAGGCGCCGCGCCCGAAGAAGGCGACGACGCCGTCTAAGGCGAAGGCTTCGCCCAAGAAGAAGAAGTAGAGTAGAGGAGAAAGAGATGGGAATGGAAGGGTTTGGCGCTTGACTCCGTCGTCCCCACCCCCCGTCGTCGTCTAGTGGCGCGCAAGAGACGCGCGGCCCAAAACGGCCCTTCTCAGGGCCATCAAAGCACGTCGGGGAAGGTTTTGATTGTCGTGTTGCGTTTGGTGTGGGTGTCTGTCTGGCGTTTCTGTATGCCCGTGGGGATGCTGTTTGCGTGCCGTGGTGGTTGGATTGCGGGGGTCGGTGGCGGGTGTGGGCGGCGGTAGCGGTAAGCGGTGTTGTTGTTGTTGTTGTTGTCGTGGTTGATTGTCGCCGTGTTTGTGGCGGCGGCCGACGGTTGGTTTTCTGTCACGTTGTTTTGTTTGAATACGTTGGTTGGCTTGCCTGCGTTCGTTCTTCTCGGATGTCTGTCTTGTCGAGTCGTGTCTGGTCTTTGTTTTGTTTTGTTCCTTTGTGTGTGTGTGTGTTATGTTTTGCAACGGGGGGCACGTTGAGATGCGGAAGGAGTCGGCGGGGATTTCGGTGGCGTGTAGAGCGAGCGAGCGCGCCTGCCTGGCCGTTGGCCGTCGGAGTGGAGTGCGGGTTTTTTTTTTTTTTGTTTTCGAAACGAAAGCGGCGGCCGGCCAGCCACCCGTGCGGTGTGACGTCGGCCGTTGGGTATTGTGCGCTTTGAGCGCCGGGGAGGGATGATGTGTGATTGTTGCGCGCTGCTAGCAGGCAGGCAGAGTGAGCGGGTGTGGCGGACGGACGGGGAAGTGGTGGTTTTTGTTTTTGGGTTGCGGGGCGAGAGGCAGGCGACCGACAAAGTTTGCTCGCGACGGAGAGATGTTAGTGGCCCTGAAAAGGGCCGTTTTTGTTTGTGCGGTGCGGTGCCGCGGCGCGGTTTAGGCGCGCTCGCCGCGGATGCGGCGCGCGAGCTGGATGTCCTTGGGCATGATGGTGACGCGCTTGGCGTGGATTGCGCACAGGTTGGTGTCTTCGAAGAGGCCGACGAGGTAGGCCTCGCTGGCCTCCTGCAGGGCCATGACTGCGGAGCTCTGGAAGCGCAGGTCGGTCTTGAAGTCCTGGGCGATCTCGCGCACTAGGCGCTGGAATGGCAGCTTGCGGATGAGCAGCTCTGTGCTCTTCTGGTAGCGCCTGATTTCTCGCAGGGCGACGGTGCCCGGCCTGTAGCGGTGGGGCTTCTTGACGCCTCCGGTGGCGGGCGCGCTCTTCCTCGCCGCCTTGGTGGCGAGCTGTTTGCGCGGCGCCTTTCCGCCGGTGGACTTGCGGGCCGTTTGCTTTGTGCGGGCCATGGCGGTAGCGGTAGCGGAGCGGCGTGCGTGGAGGTTAGGTGCGGCGCGGCGTCCGGTGCTGCCTTGACAACGGGCCCGCGCGCCTCCGTGCTGCGCTTATATGCCCTCGGTTGCGCGTGGTGGGGGGAGGGCGGGCCAGAGTCTATATAGGGGGGCGGCGGGCGCGCTGGGCGCAGACCGTAGCCGACTCGCCAGCCGCTGCAGCTGCTGTTTGTGCACGTTTTGCTTTGCCCGAGGAAGGAAGGATGACAGGCCGCGGCAAGGGAGGAAAGGGGCTCGGCAAGGGTGGCGCCAAGCGGCACCGCAAGGTGTTGCGCGACAACATCCAGGGCATCACGAAGCCCGCCATCCGCCGCCTGGCTCGCAGGGGCGGCGTGAAGCGCATCTCTGGTCTGATCTACGAGGAGACCCGCGGGGTGCTGAAGGTGTTCCTGGAGAACGTGATCCGCGACGCGGTGACGTACACTGAGCACGCCAAGCGCAAGACTGTGACGGCCATGGACGTGGTGTACGCCCTGAAGAGGCAGGGGCGCACCCTGTACGGTTTCGGCGGTTAGGCTGCGTCGCAGCGGGCGCTGGCCTTCCCGCGGGCCGTGCTTGTGGGTGGGAGAGACTAGAAAACGGCCCTTTTCAGGGCCACCACACTGTTCGGAAGTTGAAAAGTGCGAAAGAGTCTGTGTTGTTGCTGCGTGTGTGCGCTGTGTTGTTTGTTTGTTTGTTTCTTTCTTTCCGTTTGAGCGACGTGATGTGACTGGGAGGGGAGAAGGAAAGGAAACGTGTCATGTGGCTGGCTGTGTGTGGAGCTGCTTCGTTTGTGTGTTTGTTATTGTGTGTCTTTGTATCGATCGCGACGGAGATGGCGGGCTGTGTGTTGTTGTGCGAGAGGCGGTGATTATTTGCTTGCGTGGTTTGTCTCTGTGTGTTTGTTTGCGGCGGCGTTGGGGTTTCCGAGGCAAGGCGTGTGGGCATAGGCGGCCGGATCAGCTGTTTCGTTCGTGTCGACGGCCGTTGCGCGCGGGAGTGGAGGGCGGTGTGTCGACACGCCTCCCTTTAACAATGGTCATTATTGCTGCCGTTGTCGGTTTGGAAGGCGACTGCGACCGTGCAAAATGTGTGTGTGTGTGTGTGTTGGGCCACACGGGCTGTGTGGACGACAAGATGGCGGACGTGCGCCGGCGGCGGCTGTGCTGTGACAGTGCAAAGTTAAAACAAAACAAGGTGCGGCGAGGACGACTGAAATTTTGCTTTGGACGTAGGTGTGTGTGGTGGCCCTGAAAAGGGCCGATTGTTGTGGGCCGAGCCGAGCCGGCAAAGCGCGTTGCGTGCAGGGGAGCACGCGGCGCTGCGATTGCCTGGCCTCCTTTAGGCCTTCTTCTCGGTCTTCTTTGGCAGCAGGACGGCCTGGATGTTGGGCAGGACACCACCCTGTGCGATGGTGACGCCCGACAGGAGCTTGTTGAGCTCCTCGTCGTTGCGGATGGCAAGCTGCAGGTGGCGCGGGATGATGCGCGTCTTCTTGTTGTCGCGGGCCGCGTTTCCGGCCAGCTCGAGCACCTCAGCCGCGAGGTACTCCATGACGGCGGCGAGGTAGACGGGCGCCCCGGCGCCGACGCGCTCTGCGTAGTTTCCCTTGCGCAGGAGGCGGTGGATTCTGCCGACCGGGAACTGGAGCCCAGCCCTGCTTGAGCGGGACTTTGACTTGCCCTTGACTTTGCCTCCCTTTCCGCGTCCGGACATGGCGATGGGCTAGCGACGGTGCACACGAAACGGAAACGAAAACGACCGGTGCGAGCGGCAGCGAGTCGAGCAGCGGAGTTTTTTTTTTTTTTTTTTTTTTTTTTTTTTTTTTTTTTTTTAAAAACTTTCATTCCTCCACCGGAAGGGTGGGGCGGGCTCATGGAGGGCTTAATGCCGCTTTGGAGCCTTATCTTATTCTTATGTTATTCTGTTGTGGCACTTTTTATTTCATAGTTTGGGTAGTCTTGTTCAAATTTTCTATTTTCTATTCCTGTAATGTATATATATAATTATTAATATTTTGCTATATTATTATTTTGTTAGTTGGTTTGTTGGATTTGGGGACTATACACAGCCCTGACATTTGCCTTACAGCTGAGGGAAACCCCATAAAACCTCAGCCAGGGTTGGGTGTCATTCCTGTTTCTTTCTGTCTCTTAATTAGTCTGGCATGATGTGGAACTGCAGGTGCTCTGGGAGTTGTTTTCCTGTTGTAACTGTTTCTAAATCCTTGTGTTTTCCGGGGTGAATTTGTTCTGTTGCTATTGCGGCGATTTGTGGTGGGTAAGGATACTTGTAGCGTGGTAGATTGAGGTGGAATGGTGGTTTGATGATTATGTCTTTTATTGTCTCGTTCGTGATTAGTCTATTGTCACCGTATGTAGCTATCTGTTTTATTAATCGTTCTTCCATTGAGTCTGTATCGAGGGTTGTGTGCAGTGTTGCCGTTCTTTCTCTTGGTTTTCTTGCTAGTGTCCTTAGCATTCTTCTATCTGTGGATTTAATTCGGTTACATTGTGTTACATTTCCGCACCATGCTATTCCTGCATACTCTAGTATTGGTCTTACGTACATTTTATATATATGTAGCACTATTGGTGTTGCTGCACCTCCGTTTCTATGTTGTAGTAGTTTGATTTTGGCTAGTTTTGTGCTGGCTATTCCTATTTTTTGTGTTGTGTTGGTCTTCCAATTGAGTAGGTTATCAATCTCTAGTCCTAGGTATTTGGCTGTCTTCTTTGGTTCTACTTTTTGTCCCCAGAGTGTTATTTCAATGTCTTCTGGGTTTTGTTGTTTAAGCTGTGTGAAGTTTCTGTGGTGGATTATTAGTAGCTGCGATTTGGAAGGGTTTGGCCTAATTCTCCATGCAGACATCCATTCTTCTAATGATTTAATGTATCTGCTGGTTTTCTTTGATAACATTTCGGTTGTTGGGGCGTGGCACCAGAACGCTGTGTCATCAGCATATAGGGCAAGTTCTTCATTTAGCCCAACTGGCGCAGCCGGGGTGGGGGTGCTTTATGGGCTCGGGTGCGGCGGCCGGTTGCGCGCGCGCCCCATTGGTCGGCGGCCGCAACAGGGCGAGCTGGTAAAGGTGCGGCGGCGGCTGGCGGCACTCGCTGAGTAGCAGTCGAGGGTTGAGCACCGCTCCTCTCACTCGCGTACTGTCAGCCATAGGCCCCCGCTAGTACGGGAGTACAAACAGAAGTGTTCTCCGGCTCTGTTTTTATTAAAACATTGACGGGCACTTGCGCCTAGGTCTTAGCACGGACGGCACTTGGAGAAAATTTTGCATGGCGTCGCCTGGCAGAGTTGTCGTGTCTTCTCGCCGTTGTGGAATGTCGAGCTTGGGTGGTGCCTTGGGGTCGCGGCGGTCTCTTTCCGCCGACGACACGAGGCGCGTTTTCTTGTTGCCGCGGGCCGCGCGGCCGGCCATCTCGAGCACCTCAGCTGCCGCAGAGTCAGTCTCTGCCCCCCCCAAGAATAGGGAAAAAGTAGGCCAGGACCTGGAAGCGGGCCGCGGAACCACAGAGAGGTTTTCCGCCGCCCCCGTCCAGAATTCCGCGTCTGCCATCGTAATAGTAGGGTCAGCAATGCCACCGGAAAACCTAACGGTGACAACAAAGGTGGCAACTGACAATAACCTGGCAGCAAGCCCCCTTTCCGCTACCGACATGGCAAAACTACATAAAACGCAGACAGATAAATACATCGTCAGGACTTGCGATCCCGCCCCTCCCTCCGCTCTCCTCAGCCCTCTCCTGCTTGCCAACGGCTGTGGCCTCCTTGCTGAGCATATCCGCAGCCTAAATGGCAAGCAGAAGCCCAGTCAACCGACTAAGATCCTCCCCAAACCCGCAACTGCCACCCAACCCCCTACCCGATCCCAGTTCCTAAAATCCCCCCCACTCAAGTCCACCACATCCCGACAAAGGCGTGTAAGGAAGAACAAGCAGGAGAAGCACTCCAAGGGGAAAAAGCAATCCTCCACCCCCATCCCAACCACTTCCTCACCCTCTGAGGAGCCCGCGCCCCCGACAGCACCTGTCGTCGTCCTAGGAGGGGACCAGGAAACACCGGAACTGGAAGGGAACCGCATAAACGGGCAGGATTCGGATGGTTTCGTGCTGGCGAGGAAAACCTTTCGCCAGCCGAGGCTCCCGCCGGCCCGTGGAGTGGAACCCACCCCGAACAGGTTCCAGGCGGTGGCCGATGAGCCAGAGGCACCACAAGACACTACAACTACAACACAAACACAAAATCATGTCACCCACCACCTCCCTCCGATCGTCGCAGAGTTCACTGAGAACTACGAGGAACTCTACGAAATGTTAAAAACAGCAATCGGGGGAGGCAATTTCAAGGCGAAACCTGCTGGTGGTGACAAAATAAAAATTACATTAATCACACTCGAGCACTACACCACAATAAGAACACTTCTGAACAGCAAAAACATACCCCACTACACTTTCCCCACAACAAAAACACGTAATAAAAACATAGTCATCAGGGACCTACCAAGACGAGTGGCCCCCCAGGCGATCAAAACAGACCTGACTGCCCAGGGGTACATCGTCAAGGCGGTCCAACAGATGGGAAACATTGGGAGCAAATGGCCCCTGTATCAGGTGACACTGCCGGACGTCCCACAAAACAAAAGGGACATTAAGATGATTCTGGCGGTCCCTGTGACCACTGAACCACTGCGCCGCAAAAACAAGACGGTGCAGTGCTTCAGATGTCAGGGCCTCAACCACATTGCGGCACACTGCTCCATGGCAGTGAGGTGCAGAAAATGCGCCGAGGCCCATGACACAAGAACTTGTAACGTAAAACACACGGACCCGCAAATAAGGTGCGCGCTGTGTGGCAAAAACCACACAGCGGGCTACCAAGGTTGCGAGGTCCATAAAAAACACACACAACAGGCAAAGGGCGCAAAGGCCGCCCCCCACACACGAAAAGGAAACACCACGAACCCATCCAGACACACAAGACACCAAAACATGACAACACACACAGACAAGGCCTGGGTAAAACCAAGGCCGGACACACCGAGGGCGACTTACGCGGAAGTGGTTTCTCCTCCGAAAAACCATGAAAGCGTGGCCCAATCATCGCAACACCAGACACTATCACAACAACAACACCGGGAAACACACAGCAACAACGACCAGGTCCTCCATGACGGAGGAAGCTCTAGGGAACCCCACACACACTCCCCCCCCATGGATCAGTTGTTAGGCGTGATGGTGCAGACCATGAACCTCGTCATGGAAATGATGAAGGAATTCAGGGAAGCCCAAAAGCAAAACACACAGATCCTCGTCGCCCTTCAGGCAACAGTCCAGCAGTCGCTCCCCTCTGCGACTTCCCCAGTAGTATCAACACCCCATCATGAATAGACGCCCGAATATTCAAGGCCTGACAATGTGCGTCTTTAACGCAGACGGCATTGTTAATCAAGAGGTCGAGTTCAGAGAACTCATGAAGGAGTTCTCCATCGACATATGCATGATGGGGGAAACCCACCTGAAACCGGGAGTAAAAGCGACAGTTCCCAACTACATTAGCTACCGTAAAGACAGGCCAACCCAAGGCGGAGGAGTGGCCATATACGTAAAAAGAGGGATCCCCCACCACCAGGTATTCTTACCAGCTACCAACAAAATCGAAGCAGTGGCAGTGGAAGTAACCACTGCCACTGGACCCCTAACAATTGTTGCAGTCTACCGACCCCCACATGACCAGATAGATGAGGGAGACATAGCTGCTCTAGGGCAAATTGAAGGCAAACTCGTAATAGGGGGAGACTTCAATGCCAAACACCCTGACTGGAATTCTAGAGTAACCTCCAGAGCAGGCGCCAAGCTGCAACAACTAGCGCGCGCCCACCACTTCGAAACATGGGGTCCAGTCGAGCCCACACATTTTCCGAAAAACGGAAGCAGGCCCGATGTGTTAGACATAGCTCTCACTAGGAGGATCGCAGGATTTGTGACCGCAAGGACAATCAACAGAATGTCCTCCGACCACAACCCAGTGATTCTAGAAGTCGATGTGGGAGAATGGGTAGCACTCCCACGGTACCAGACGTCTTACAAACGAATAGACTGGGAGCGATACCAAGAAACTGTCGCCTCTGATATCGCTCGCGCTCCGCCACCTACTGCCGAAACAGTAGATCAAACGCTACTAGACTTGACAGGCACCATCTTGCAGGCAGCGGAAGAGGCCACCCCACCACAAAGGGATGGCCCTCCACCGCAAATACAGCTCCCGGAACACTTACTAGCTCAAATCCGTCACAAGAACAGAGTGGCAAAAGAGTGGAAGATCACCAGAAATCAGGCCACCAGGAGGCTGCTCAATCGTCTACAGAGAGAACTGAAGGTAGCGCTCAATGAGCACAGAAACCAGCAATGGCAAAACCGCCTCACAGCTCTCAAAGTAGACGATCATACACTCTGGCAAGCATCCAAACAATTCACAAAAAGACGCGCTAGGATGCCGCCACTGCACGGCGAGCGGGGATTGGTCTACAGCAATGCTGAGAAGGCCAACGCCCTCGCCGACTCCTTCGAGAAGCAGTTCCAAACGGCAGAACCCGAGGATGAAGAGCATGAAGAGGTAGTCAGTCGTCAACTGGCTGTCTTCCTCAATGCTGAGGAGGACCCAGAGGACGAACCCATACTTTTTGCCCCCGAGGACGTGGCAAGAGTAATCAGGTCCCTCCCTACAAAAAAGGCGCCAGGGCACGACAGTGTCACAAACCAGTTAGTCAAAAAACTCCCACCCACAGCGATCACACACCTCGCGAACGTCCTCAACGAGATTACTCGTTCCCGTGAGTTCCCAGCTTGCTGGAAACATGCGGAAGTGGTCGCGATACACAAACCAGGAAAAGACCCTCTATTCCCGCAGCACTACAGGCCGATTAGCCTCTTGCCAACACTCAGCAAGATCTATGAGCGCCTCCTGCTAAAACCCATGCAAGAACATATTACCAGAGAGCAAATTCTGCTGGATTTCCAATTTGGATTCCGGCAGAACCACTCTGCCCCACAACAGGTCATGAGAATGGTTGAAGCAGCCACAGAGGGCTTCAACCACAGAGGCTACTGCGGGATAGTGCTACTAGACGTAGCCAAAGCCTTTGATTCAGTATGGCATAGAGGGCTACTCTACAAGTTGTACTCACAAGGGTTTCCAGGGAGCATAGTTCAGCTAATCAAGAGCTACCTCACGAATAGGACTTTCTCCGTCAAAGTAGAAACTGCCACCTCCACCAGAAGGCGCATTCGTGCTGGAGTGCCACAGGGATCGGTCCTGGGGCCCGTATTGTACAGCTTGTACACTGCGGACACTCCAACGGCCCCCCTGGTGCACACCGCGCAGTACGCCGATGACACAGCCTTTTACACGAGAAATGGGAACAAGGACCTGGTCATTCGTAGGCTACAAAGGGTTTTAGATGACACAGAAACCTGGGCCCGTCGCTGGCGCATCACCATCAACTCGGAAAAGACGCAGGCAATGCTGATTACCCGCAGGCTCGGAAGGCGCGAACCTCCTCAACGTCCCCCCCTCCACCTCCACCTAAATGGAACCCAACTCCCCTGGCGCAGAACCGCCAAGTACCTTGGCGTAACCTTGGACTCTCGTCTCACGTGGAAACCCCACATAGACGAGGTCCACAGGAAGGTCTGCGCCAGAATGTCCATCCTATACCCTATCCTGAACACAAACAGCTCCCTTCCCTGCCCAGTAGCACTGAACGTCTATCAGGCCCTGATCCGGCCAGTAATGGAGTATGCGTGCCCTGTCTGGGGATACGCGGCGAAGCAGCACCTGGACAAACTCCAGAGGCTGCAGAACCGCGCCCTCAGAAGGGCACTGCATCTACCTCTCGGTTTCCCCACAGACGACCTGCACGCCGCAGCCGATATCCCACTCCTGAGAGAGCGTTTCCAGGATCTGGCAAGGGCCTTCTATGAAGGTACTTCCAGATCCGGAAATGCACTCATCCACTCCCTTGGTCGGTATGACATGTCCCGTGACAAACACAAGCGCCCTAGGACGATCTTCGACGATTAAGTCGAAGAGAAAAATCCCAATACCCAATCCCTAATCCAGTTCCTTCCCATATATCACCAATCATCTCGCCTACCTCAGGCAAGTCCCAGATACACACACAACAATTCATCACATATCACAGACACCAAACATATATAGAAAAATCACACACACATGTACACAGGGGAGTAAAAGCCAAAAGGCTATAAACTCCCCCTCACACTTCCCCAAAGAGGGGAAAGTATTAGATGAGTGCAGCAGCCAGCTGGCGGCGGGTGCCACTGTGTGGGGAGACGCTGACTAGAGCGGAGCGCTTGCTACTGGTGTTGCTGCTGCCGTACGTTGGTTCGAGATGCCGCCCAAGACTAGCGGGAAGGCCGCCAAGAAGGCTGGCAAGGCGCAGAAGAACATTTCGAAGGGCGACAAGAAGAAGAAGCGCAAGAGGAAGGAGAGCTATGCCATCTACATCTACAAGGTGCTGAAGCAGGTGCACCCTGACACGGGCATCTCGTCGAAGGCGATGAGCATCATGAACAGCTTCGTGAACGACATTTTCGAGCGCATTGCGGCCGAGGCTTCTCGCCTGGCGCACTACAACAAGCGCTCGACCATC
Organism: Schistocerca americana; assembly: GCF_021461395.2. Lineage (NCBI taxonomy): Eukaryota > Metazoa > Arthropoda > Insecta > Orthoptera > Acrididae > Schistocerca > Schistocerca americana. The sequence goes on from NW_025726544.1 coordinate 637,177, forward strand.
ACGTCCCGCGAGATCCAGACCGCTGTGCGGCTGTTGCTGCCTGGCGAGCTGGCCAAGCACGCCGTGAGCGAGGGCACGAAGGCGGTGACCAAGTACACGAGCTCCAAGTAAGGAGGTGGCTCTGGAATGGAAGGAAGGATGGATGGAGAAGGCTCCTCCGTTGCGAGAGCGGCAAAACGGCCCTTTTCAGGGCCACCAACTTGCCTTTTGCGGGAAGGGCGGAATTGTTGTTGTTGTTTGTGTGGACGGCTGTGATGTATGTGTGCATTTTGATTGTGGGTGGGGGGGGGCGCGTCAAAGCGTGTTGCGCGGGGTACGGCCACGAGGTTGGTCGCCGTGGCGTGGAATGGTGGCACGCCTCGTTGGCGTGGTTTTTGACCCATTGGTGTTGTTGGTGTGTGTGTGTGTGTGTGTGTTACCCGTCTGCGAGGGGGGACAGTGTGATCGGCGACTTTTGTGTCACCGTAACGACGGCCGTTTGCGGGTTTGTTTTTTTGCACATCATACATGGCGAGGGTGAAATGTGAAATGTGAAATGTTTTTGTTTGGTTTTTTTTTTTTTGCCGCCCACTATTCCCTTTGCTGTACGCCGAGTTTGACAATGGTGCGACGTAACTGCAGCGTGGAGGTGTGTGAGTGACGTTGAAATGAACGTGCCATTAAGACGCATTGTTGTTGTATTGTACTGTACGTGTACGGCGACACGCACGATGATGTACCATTCGACTCTGATGTTTGATAGCCGTGTCTGACTGATTGCGTACGACGCACGCACACCGATGTCGTCATTCAAGACGGCGGCGGCGGCGGCGGTCGTTTGTTTGGCGAATGTCTGTACACGTGTTTGTCTGTGTCCATCCGGTATGTATTTGTTTGTTTGAAAGTGTTTTGTGTGTCGGTGACGTGGTCCGATCCGTCGCCCCCTGAGTAACTGTCGATCGGCGCGATAGACCGGCGTCACGCAACTGAACCGAAGTCTTGGGCACACCCGTCATACTGTTGTACACCGTCGCGCTGAGAACGGTAACGAAAGGTTGACTTTGATCGGTCGAATGTCTGGGCAGAACGTGAGGAATGAGGCAAGAGTGCAAGGAGGGGGGGCAAAAGAGAGAGGAAGGGAAAAAGGGGAGAAACGCATTCGTAGAGCAACGGAACGTGAACGTGACCTTTGACGGCTGCATTGGGCTTTGCCTTTGCTTTTGCTTTTGCTTTCGCTTTCGCTTTCGCTTTCGCTTTCGCGTTCGCTTTCGCTTTCCCGGATGTACGTAACGTTTGTTGATATGGTTCTGAGGAAGAGTGTATGACAGTGCCGTGCCGTCCATGTTCGTGTGCCCTCCCATTGTGTGTATGCTATTGTCTGTGTACTTGAATGATGTATGTAGGTGTTAGTGGACATGTTTCACCAGTGGGGGGAAATGGATCGTCGATAGTTGCCGTCACTCTGTCACGGTCGAGATGACGCACCCTCCGTACAGAAAGGTGTCGAGAAAGTGAGTGTGTGTGTGTGTGTGTGTGTGCGTGTGTGCGTCCGTGAATTGGCAGTGTTTGGAGGTGGGCGTGCCCTGGATGTGGCCCGGAAAAGGCTGTTCGTTAGGCGGTAGTGTTGTGTGGACAGGGGAGGGGCATGCGTAACGCTGCTGGCATGGCATTTCGGGAGATGGGAGGGGGCAAACGAGGAAACGAGGAGCGGCGGCCAAAGACGGGACGGGGAGGGGCGCGGTGTGGGTGGCTTGCGCCTGTGCTCGGCGTTGTGGTTTGTGCAAAAGAGGAGGAGAAAAACAATGTGAGTTGCCAGGGAGGGGAGCGGTGTTGTGTTGTGGTTGTCGTGGTGTAGCCGCAGACGCGGCTGTCAGTGAACGTGGCGAGACGGACGGATGCGCGGAGGGGCGGGGGCGGCGCATTTCGCCGGTGCCGTGCCGTGCCGTGCCATGCCTGAAAGCCGCGTGGTCGCTGTGTTGTTGGTGGCGTGGGGGCGAGGAGAGTACCGTACGGGTGTGCTTGTGCGCCGGAAATGGCACACTGCGCCCGCCCGTCTTGGAGGCTGATGGCTGTGGTGTGGAAATGGGGCGCGGTGATGTTGAAGCAGTTGAAGAACAGAAAAGAAACCAAGAAAACGGAAGGCGTGATGCGGCGGTGGTGGCGAGAGCGGGAAAAACAAAACAAAAAAAAAAAAAAAAAAAAACAACAAAAAAAAGAAGGAAAAACAACAAGAAACAAAAAAGAAAACAAAAAGTCTATCAATATTAAAATGTAAATGGAAATGGAAATGGACCCAGGTATAACCTCCCTGCACAAATAGCAGAGAGTCCGATGATAATAAAAATGTGCCAGAATGTTAACGTCCCTACAAAACAAACCCAACGATAATATTAATGAAAGAGTGAACCGTATGTAACATTGCAACAGACATAATGAAACCTGATAAATTGTATAAGGGCAGCAGCGTTGACCTTTGGCCCTGTATTCAGAATAAAAAGAGCCAAAGATCGTTACCCCAATGAAAAAGACACTGAAACACGTATGTAACATAGTAGCGATGGCGAGACATTGTAGCATCTGTGACCAGAGAGTTTGCGCTGGACTGCGCGAGTGTTGCGAGCGGTTCTCAGTCAGTCAGTCAGTCAGTCAGTCAGTCAGTCAGTCAGTCAGTCAGTCAGTCTGTGTAGTTGAGGGCTGTACTCTGTCAGTAGTCGTCGCGTGCAGTACGCTAATAGTCGTCATGCAGAGCGGTCGGTCAGTAGTAGCAGCCGAGTGCGGTTGTGTGATGTAGGCGGTCGGCAACACTGGTCAAGATGGTGAATAAGGTATACTGTTAATTAATATAATCATTAGATAATGAAAAATTGTAATTATTCTCCAACAAGTTCCCCAATAATAATTTTTATTTCAAAAGCATTTTTCAAACATTTAATTTTTTATTGAACTAAAGAGTTCGTTGCACTTCACATTTCATTCCACTTCTTTGAAGAAAAATGTCACTAAAATCACAAAAAAAAGAGAATATTATTATTTGCAATGCAGTTCCTCCAAGCGCTGCGCAACAACCAGAGCAGAAATGTGACATCCATTTATTCGGAGGTAAGACTTTAATTCTGATTGTTTTGCACAGGGCCAAAGACCGATATTTCGGTTTAATTGAAGTTTCTTGTCACTGAACGGACTTTTGTAAATGTTGTGTGAAGACTTTATATTTGAGTCAGATTGCGAATGTCACATTTTTGTTGCCATTTTCAATACCTCTCATTGTGGGCGAGGTTACAATTAGCGCAATGTCCATTAGCATCCGTAAATAACATTGTCCATTATTTTAAATTTTGCTGGGAGGTTACAACACACACACAAAAAAAAAAAAACAAAAAATTGCATTTATATCCGCTCCTCAATTGTAGATACCCCTTACACAGCTGTGTGCAATGAATGAGTGCTGGCTGGTAATTAATTGCACTCCTTGGAGGGAAATGCCATAGGAAGTAGTCTTTAAAAAGTGAATGTTTTTCGTTAAGAGACAAAAGTTACTTTAGAAAAAAAGTAATAGTGGGGCTTTTGTTGTTGAACAAAAGAAGTACAATGAACATACGTTATCAGATTTGCGCAATGCAGCGTCACACCACCTTTGTGATTATAACACAATATACTATACATCGTCCCGAACCGTGACCAGAGTCGCGAGACGAGCAGAGCACGCCGCCGACGCCCGCTCAGTACAACCGTCCACCCGCTACTACTGTCGACCGACTACTACCTCTCCCGACTCGCGCTACAATATATATAACAACTGTTCCTGGCGACCCGGTGCGTGCCACTACTGTCGTCTGGCGCGGTCCAAGCGCCGACTAGCAGCGATAAAGAACTCTCTGGTCAGACAGAGATGCTGTCATGCCTCGCCATCGCTCTGGTAATGAATACATACGTGTTGCAGCGTGCGTACCACCGGAACACGCAGTGGCGGAGCCAAAGACTGTGTTGTCGAGGTCGAGTGCGAGTGGGAAGAGAGGCAGCGTCGGCACGGAGATGCAAGCGAGCGCGAGACGCACGGGGGCTGCGGCGTGGCGCGTTTGCGGTCGGCGCCTTTGGTGGCAACGGCCGGGACAAGCAGCGGTGTATGGTGTGGTGCGGGGCGGACAGGGGCGGCGGTGGACGGGGAGGAGGCGGCGCGACGACGGCATGGGGGCGAAAACGGGACGGGGGACGGCGGATGTTGAGAGGCGTCACGCGCGGACAGGACACAGACACAGAGACACACAGATTGGAAAGGGAGGGTGCGCGGTAGTAGTTGGGAATGTGCGTACCGTGCGGGATGGGAGTGGGCGAGGAACACGGTCGTGGCCCCTGTTTTGGGTGCGTGTGATGACGTCGGTGTGTTGTGGGAAGGGAAGGTGCTGTGGCGGCGGCGCGTAATGGGCGTAGGCCGAAAAGAGAAAGGAACGTGGGCAGTGTGTTGGCAAGCGTCGGTTCGACTGCGACGTTGATGGGCAGGGCAGGGCAAGGTTTAATGGTGGTAGGAGTAGGCGTGTGGGCGCAAAAAATCTGCCGCTGCAGGCGGTGCCGTAACCGCCATGGCGGGAAGGAGAGAGGGCCAAAGAAAGAAAGAAAGAAAGAAAGAAAGAAAGAAAGAAGACAAAAAAGGAGGGGGGGGGGGCGAAAGTGGAGAGGCGGTGGTGTGAGAAGGGCGGGGGCGGAAGGAAGGCAGGAAGGACAAGAGGCGAGGCGACGGCTTGCTTTGTGTATCGGTCGGTCTCTGGCTATGCTTCGTTTTCTGCAGCAGGGTCGGTGCGCGGCGTGGCTCGCGGCAGTGGGAACGCCTGGTGGCTGGACGGCCAGCAATGCGGTTGGATGGGCGGCCACAGCACCGCACCTGTGCCCGAGGAGGAGACGCTGGCGGCGGGCCCTGAGGTGAGGCCGGCTCGGCTGGGGCTGTGGATGTGTAGGTGTGCGCCGCTGCTGCAACAACGAGTAAAACGCGAGAAGGAGGGATGGCGGTAGAGAGAAAAAAAAAAAAAAAAAGGTCGTGTTGTGTTGATGCGCAGGCAGACGCGTACAGAGGGACGAGCCCGGTCTGCAGCAGGGTGTGGCCGTGCCGAGTGCAGAGCAGCGGCGGCTCGGTTCGGTTCGGCCCGGCCCGGCGGGCCGCGCTGTTGTCGCGGACGTGAGCGCCCCCTGGCGGGTGGCCGGAGGCGGCGCGGCGTGTTGGACGTGTGGCTGGTGGCAGTGCACAATTTGCGAGTGGCTGGCGGTGTGGTGTGGCGGTTGGCGCGTCGGGCGGCGGAGAGGTATGTGTTGCGGGCGCCCTTTGCTGCGCTGCGTCGTTGCGTGTGCCGTACAGGGCGGGCGCTTGTCGACTGTGTGGGCGGTGTGGCGAATTGGCGTGAAACGGCTGCCGAGAGGTGTGTGGTAGCGAGCCGGTCGGTGGTGTCAGTGCGAAGGGGAATGTGCGTGCGTTTGGCGGTTTCGGTGTGCTTTTTGCGGCGTGAGAGTGGGAATTAGTGGGGCCGGCTGTTGTGTTGGTTCCTTGTGTCTTGTGTCGCGTAGCTTGATGGCAACGTGGAAGGACGCCGGTTTCGTTTCGAGCCTTGCGTGTGGTTGTCGACGTTGACTGGTTGGCGTGTGCCGATGCACGTGCATGTGTGGGTCGCGAGTGCGTTTTTGGCTGGCTGTGTGTGTGTGTGTGTGTGTGTGTGTTTTGGGGGGGAAGGGGGAGGCGGTGGTGAAAGTGCAGTCGTTGCCACGGGCGTCGTCGGGTGGGGCTGGGGCTGTGCGTCGTGGCGGAAAGGTGGTAGGTTGCGGGAAGCGAGCCCGTCGTTGACGGTGTCGCGTGAGTTGTGAATCGAGTGGGGCGCGGGGCGCGGGACAGGAGCAGCGTGCCGCTGCGTCGTGGTCGTCAGCAGAGGCTGTGCGTGTGCTTGTCCTTTTTGTGGGCGGTTCGTGCGAGGCGTTTTTGTTTTGTGTTGCCCTAGTTGTTAGTTTATTTTGTTTGTGTTTGTTATTTTGAGACGACGACTGGTTGGTGGCGTGCGCGCGAAGTGGCGGTGTGCGCTTCCCGTGTCGTTTGTGTTGTTTGGTTTTTTTGTTTTTGTGTGGTTTTTTTTTTTTTTTTTTTTTTTTTTTTGCACTGGGCCCCGGTGGGTGGGTGCGTGTGTGTCGATTGCCGGCTGGCGAAAGGTGCGCCATCGGCGGGGTGGGTCGCCGGCACAAGTAGAGGCGGCGGCGTTGTTGCTGTTGTTGTGTGGTGTTTGTTTTGTTCGGCTGTGTCGGCGAGCTGTGTTGCGGTGCGTGTGAATGGTGGTGCAAAAGTGCTGGCGTTGGGGCTGCGACTGCGACGGCGGCGAGCCGCGGGCGCGCCATTGATAGTGATGTTGTGAACAGCGGCTGTGTACGGTAGTGGTGTTGTTGTAGCACGACGTGCATCCGGGCCGGCGCGGAAAGCGCAGTTGCGGGCGGTTGCCCTTCGGTGCCAGCCATGTCGCGTGAGCGGCGGGTTGCTCTGGTGTCGACACGTGGTGCTCTGGGTTGTTGTGTGGTGCCCTTTGGCCGGTGGGGGTGGTTCGCGTGTGTCTCGTTCGCGCTCGGTGTCTGGTCGTGGTCGTGCTGCTCCCCCGTCTGTCGGCGGTTTCCGACGTCGTCTGTACGTTTTTGTTCGTTTGCGGCGTGCCTGCCGACGTCGTCCCGTCGCGACCTTTCAACCGAAAGTGTGGCGCCCGAAGGTGAACGAACGTAACCCTGACCTCGGCGCTTTACGCTGAACCGAACCGAACCGAACCTAACCTGTGGTGTGGCGAGGTGAGCTCAGCCTGTGAGCCCCTAACGTCTACGTAAGGTAAGCTGTCCGGCTCACGCCTCACGTTTGAACGCTTTTTTAACCTACGTTTGACGCTTCTTAACCTAGCACTGACCCCTTAACCTAACGTGTAACCTAACCTAACCTAACCTAACCTAACCTAACCTAACCTCTGACGCCTGACGTGTTTGAATGCTTAACCTAAGTTTGACGCTTAACCTAACCCAAGTCCCCTTAACCTAACCCACGTCCACCTAACCTAACCTAACGTAGACGTGTAAACGTAATGTGTAACGCGTAACGTGTAAGGTCGGCTGTCGTGTGTGCTTGACGGCAGATTGGGTTGGTCTGTAGATTCGGATTGCGGTTTGCCTCGGTCGAGGGGCGGCGGCGCCTGTTGCGCAGGCGGCGTCCGTTTGCGGCGGGCAATTGTTTGAGAAACGGCTGTGAATGTTGGCGGGCGAGAGGAGGAGGACGGCGCGCGATGTGGCCCGACGGCTGCGGGCCGATCGGGAAACGGCGGGAGGGCGACGGAAGGCGATGGGGCGGCGGAGGCGCGTTTGCACGGCCGTCATCGCCGCACGCCTCGGCTTGTGTGGCTGTGGCGCCGGCCGCGCTGGCCGGGCTGCCGCGGCGACGGTGTGGGAGTTTTGCCGAAGGTTTGGCCATTGTGGCGGGTCGTCGGCTGGGGCTGTGGGGGCGGCATTTGGGCGGGGGCGGCGATTCTCGGCGGGCCGACCCAGGCTGTAGCGCGCGGTAGCTGCAGTTTGGCCGTGGTTTGCGGCGCTGCCGTGGCGACTGGTTGGCGACTGTGGTGTGGCTGTGTGTAGCCCCATCCTCGGTGGTTTGAAAGGCGCGGGCGGTTGTGGCGCAGGTTTGGGGCTGCTCCGCACAGGCTGTCGGACGTTGGGCGGTAGCAAGCGCGGGAGGCGCGGCGCGGCGGCGCGCAGAGTGGCGGCCGCTCTCTCGGCCGTCCGCGCCCGCCCGCGACACTGGCTGGGCCTTGTGATTCTCTGCTCTGCTGCTGTGCTGTGCTGTGCTTGCGTGCCTGCCGTCCCGCTCGCTCTCGCTGTGTGTTACGCGCGTCGTCGAAATGGCAGATCAGGCGGCTACGAACGAGACTGCTGCGGCACCCGCCGCCACCGGCACTACGAAGAAGGCCAAGTCTGCGTCGTCTGCGAAGAAGCCGCGCGCCAAGCCTGCGCACCCGCGCACCTCTGAGATGGTGACGGCCGCCATCAAGAGTCTGAAGGAGCGCGGCGGGTCGTCGCTGCAGGCGATCAAGAAGTACATAGCCGCGCACTACAAGCTGGACGCGGAGAAGCTGGCGCCGTTTATCAAGAAGTACCTCAAGTCGGCCGTCGTGGCGGGCGAGCTGGTGCAGACGAAGGGGAAGGGCGCGTCCGGCTCGTTCAAGCTTGCCGGCGCCGGCGGCGGGGGGGCGGCCGAGGGCGGCAAGGCTCGTGCTGGCGGTGCCAAGAAGAAGCGCGCCGCTCCGGCCAGCAAGGAGAAGAAGGGCGCCCGTGCGGCCGGCGCAAAGAAGGCTGGTGGCGTGAAGGCGGCGACCGGTCGGAAGGCGGGCGCCGCCAAGAAGGCGTCTGCGGCGTCGGCCGCTCCCGCGGGTGCGAAGAAGGCGGCTGCGGCCAAGCCGGCCAAGGCCAAGTCGCCGTCGAAGGCGAAGAAGGCCGCCAAGGTTCCGACGAAGAAGCCGAAGGCGCCGCGCCCGAAGAAGGCGACGACGCCGTCTAAGGCGAAGGCTTCGCCCAAGAAGAAGAAGTAGAGTAGAGGAGAAAGAGATGGGAATGGAAGGGTTTGGCGCTTGACTCCGTCGTCCCCACCCCCCGTCGTCGTCTAGTGGCGCGCAAGAGACGCGCGGCCCAAAACGGCCCTTCTCAGGGCCATCAAAGCACGTCGGGGAAGGTTTTGATTGTCGTGTTGCGTTTGGTGTGGGTGTCTGTCTGGCGTTTCTGTATGCCCGTGGGGATGCTGTTTGCGTGCCGTGGTGGTTGGATTGCGGGGGTCGGTGGCGGGTGTGGGCGGCGGTAGCGGTAAGCGGTGTTGTTGTTGTTGTTGTTGTCGTGGTTGATTGTCGCCGTGTTTGTGGCGGCGGCCGACGGTTGGTTTTCTGTCACGTTGTTTTGTTTGAATACGTTGGTTGGCTTGCCTGCGTTCGTTCTTCTCGGATGTCTGTCTTGTCGAGTCGTGTCTGGTCTTTGTTTTGTTTTGTTCCTTTGTGTGTGTGTGTGTTATGTTTTGCAACGGGGGGCACGTTGAGATGCGGAAGGAGTCGGCGGGGATTTCGGTGGCGTGTAGAGCGAGCGAGCGCGCCTGCCTGGCCGTTGGCCGTCGGAGTGGAGTGCAGGTTTTTTTTTTTTTTTGTTTTCGAAACGAAAGCGGCGGCCGGCCAGCCACCCGTGCGGTGTGACGTCGGCCGTTGGGTATTGTGCGCTTTGAGCGCCGGGGAGGGATGATGTGTGATTGTTGCGCGCTGCTAGCAGGCAGGCAGAGTGAGCGGGTGTGGCGGACGGACGGGGAAGTGGTGGTTTTTGTTTTTGGGTTGCGGGGCGAGAGGCAGGCGACCGACAAAGTTTGCTCGCGACGGAGAGATGTTAGTGGCCCTGAAAAGGGCCGTTTTTGTTTGTGCGGTGCGGTGCCGCGGCGCGGTTTAGGCGCGCTCGCCGCGGATGCGGCGCGCGAGCTGGATGTCCTTGGGCATGATGGTGACGCGCTTGGCGTGGATTGCGCACAGGTTGGTGTCTTCGAAGAGGCCGACGAGGTAGGCCTCGCTGGCCTCCTGCAGGGCCATGACTGCGGAGCTCTGGAAGCGCAGGTCGGTCTTGAAGTCCTGGGCGATCTCGCGCACTAGGCGCTGGAATGGCAGCTTGCGGATGAGCAGCTCTGTGCTCTTCTGGTAGCGCCTGATTTCTCGCAGGGCGACGGTGCCCGGCCTGTAGCGGTGGGGCTTCTTGACGCCTCCGGTGGCGGGCGCGCTCTTCCTCGCCGCCTTGGTGGCGAGCTGTTTGCGCGGCGCCTTTCCGCCGGTGGACTTGCGGGCCGTTTGCTTTGTGCGGGCCATGGCGGTAGCGGTAGCGGAGCGGCGTGCGTGGAGGTTAGGTGCGGCGCGGCGTCCGGTGCTGCCTTGACAACGGGCCCGCGCGCCTCCGTGCTGCGCTTATATGCCCTCGGTTGCGCGTGGTGGGGGGAGGGCGGGCCAGAGTCTATATAGGGGGGCGGCGGGCGCGCTGGGCGCAGACCGTAGCCGACTCGCCAGCCGCTGCAGCTGCTGTTTGTGCACGTTTTGCTTTGCCCGAGGAAGGAAGGATGACAGGCCGCGGCAAGGGAGGAAAGGGGCTCGGCAAGGGTGGCGCCAAGCGGCACCGCAAGGTGTTGCGCGACAACATCCAGGGCATCACGAAGCCCGCCATCCGCCGCCTGGCTCGCAGGGGCGGCGTGAAGCGCATCTCTGGTCTGATCTACGAGGAGACCCGCGGGGTGCTGAAGGTGTTCCTGGAGAACGTGATCCGCGACGCGGTGACGTACACTGAGCACGCCAAGCGCAAGACTGTGACGGCCATGGACGTGGTGTACGCCCTGAAGAGGCAGGGGCGCACCCTGTACGGTTTCGGCGGTTAGGCTGCGTCGCAGCGGGCGCTGGCCTTCCCGCGGGCCGTGCTTGTGGGTGGGAGAGACTAGAAAACGGCCCTTTTCAGGGCCACCACACTGTTCGGAAGTTGAAAAGTGCGAAAGAGTCTGTGTTGTTGCTGCGTGTGTGCGCTGTGTTGTTTGTTTGTTTGTTTCTTTCTTTCCGTTTGAGCGACGTGATGTGACTGGGAGGGGAGAAGGAAAGGAAACGTGTCATGTGGCTGGCTGTGTGTGGAGCTGCTTCGTTTGTGTGTTTGTTATTGTGTGTCTTTGTATCGATCGCGACGGAGATGGCGGGCTGTGTGTTGTTGTGCGAGAGGCGGTGATTATTTGCTTGCGTGGTTTGTCTCTGTGTGTTTGTTTGCGGCGGCGTTGGGGTTTCCGAGGCAAGGCGTGTGGGCATAGGCGGCCGGATCAGCTGTTTCGTTCGTGTCGACGGCCGTTGCGCGCGGGAGTGGAGGGCGGTGTGTCGACACGCCTCCCTTTAACAATGGTCATTATTGCTGCCGTTGTCGGTTTGGAAGGCGACTGCGACCGTGCAAAATGTGTGTGTGTGTGTGTGTTGGGCCACACGGGCTGTGTGGACGACAAGATGGCGGACGTGCGCCGGCGGCGGCTGTGCTGTGACAGTGCAAAGTTAAAACAAAACAAGGTGCGGCGAGGACGACTGAAATTTTGCTTTGGACGTAGGTGTGTGTGGTGGCCCTGAAAAGGGCCGATTGTTGTGGGCCGAGCCGAGCCGGCAAAGCGCGTTGCGTGCAGGGGAGCACGCGGCGCTGCGATTGCCTGGCCTCCTTTAGGCCTTCTTCTCGGTCTTCTTTGGCAGCAGGACGGCCTGGATGTTGGGCAGGACACCACCCTGTGCGATGGTGACGCCCGACAGGAGCTTGTTGAGCTCCTCGTCGTTGCGGATGGCAAGCTGCAGGTGGCGCGGGATGATGCGCGTCTTCTTGTTGTCGCGGGCCGCGTTTCCGGCCAGCTCGAGCACCTCAGCCGCGAGGTACTCCATGACGGCGGCGAGGTAGACGGGCGCCCCGGCGCCGACGCGCTCTGCGTAGTTTCCCTTGCGCAGGAGGCGGTGGATTCTGCCGACCGGGAACTGGAGCCCAGCCCTGCTTGAGCGGGACTTTGACTTGCCCTTGACTTTGCCTCCCTTTCCGCGTCCGGATATGGCGATGGGCTAGCGACGGTGCACACGAAACGGAAACGAAAACGACCGGTGCGAGCGGCAGCGAGTCGAGCAGCGGAGTGCGTGCCGGCGCAGCCTGCTGCTCCTTTTCTGACTTCCTCACTGTGAGGAGGTTCAGGTGGAAGTTTGTGGCCTGTTGGCCTTTACTCCCCTGGGATGATTGATGAGTCTTCTTTCTTGACTTGTAGGTTGTTCTGTACTGGCAAGGAGTGCCGATAACCTATTTTCTGTATTTGTCGGTGTGACGACTTTTCTTCTTCTTCTTCTTACTTGAGGGCTCTCCCTCGGTTGGGATAGTGGATACAGTGTATCCAGCTTTCTCATACTCTCCGTGGACGAGAGCGAAGATGACGTAGCGCATTTGCCACTCTGTGAAAATTGGGAAGGAATTGATCAGATCGTAATCCTCCTTGGAAAGACCAACAAGGCCTTCTGGATATTCGATTGGTTGGTGTGGAGGTGAAGGTTTAGAAAGGTTAGGAGGAACGAAGGGATAAGGGTTGTCGTGGTGGGGATATGTACCATCGCGAAGCGATGCAGCTATCTTCTGCGTCACAGCGCTTGCGCTGTACATGTCGGGAAGCGGGAGGAATGGGACTTCTTCCCACCCTTCTTCTTGCGCTTCTGCTTCTGCGTCCGTCTTGGGCAGTGTTGCCTCCCCTTCGGCAGGCACGTCGGTCTGCGTGGCCACCGTCGCAAACTTCTTCTCTCGAGGAGGAGTCGTCTGGCTGGCGGTGTCGACCGCTGTGGCGGAAGCTGCCTTGGCTGAGCGAAGCTCCTGCGTCAGCTCAGCAATCTGACGCCGAGCCTCGCCCAGTTCCGCCAGCATGGCCGCCCTCTCTTCCGCCATGGCGGATTTGAAGGCGGACATGGCTTCTTCTACGGCGTCGCTGAGGCGCCTGGTGATGGCGTCTTCTGAGCGAGTGACCACCTCTTCGCGTGTGGTGGTCACTTGCTTCTGCGTCTTCTCTGGTCCGCGCCAATTTCTCCTGTACGCGCAGGAACGGGCGTTAGCCGCGTGTGCGCCACCGCAGTTGGCGCATGTGCAGGGGGCGTCCTTCGGCTTCTTGCAGTCGCGTGTGTCGTGTGCTTGCGCACACTTCAAACACGCGACTGCTCCGCTGCAGTGCTTGGCGACGTGGCCAAGCTTTTGGCAGCGAAAGCACTGCGGTGTAGACTTCTTCTTCTTCTTCCCGGCAGGTCCTGCTAACGTGAGCAGCAACTCAGCCAAGGCAGCAGCTTTGCGTCCACTTCCGCGTCCCGACATCACGATAACCAACAGCGACAACGAACTAACGTGTACTCTCCGCGGCGTGAGCGGGAATCGCCGGCGCAGCCGGGGTGGGGGTGCTTTATGGGCTCGGGTGCGGCGGCCGGTTGCGCGCGCGCCCCATTGGTCGGCGGCCGCAACAGGGCGAGCTGGTAAAGGTGCGGCGGCGGCTGGCGGCGGGTGCCACCAGATTCCGAGGTGGGACTGCGAAGCGGACGGACGTGCGTCTACCTGTGCTCCGCGCCGCTATTGTGCTCCCAGCCCTGGAAATTCCCACCGCGCGCTCTCGCCGCCTTTGTCCAGAGCACGCCTCGTTGCTTGCTTCTCGTGTGCTTGGTCGTCGCCTTGCGTGCTCGCGCCATAGCGGCGTGTTTCGCCGGCGCTGTTTTTCTGGGTTTCCGGACGTGGTCGGGCGTGTGCTATCTGAAAAAGCAAATTGTCGTGTCGAGAAAAGCAAAAGTCGTGTTGCACACGTACGACACGGGACGGAGCTCTAGACTACTTGGGCGCTCGTTCGGACGAATGGCATAGCTCGAGGAGAAGAAGAAAAGAAGAACATCCCGCCTGAGAAGGTGGCTGTAAATCACCATCTTTCGAGAATTTCGGTGCCATAGGCGTTAGGGAAGTTGCAGTCCAGGGACCCGCCGAGCCACACAGTCAAACAGACTGACTGTGAGGCCCGTGGTGGCATCCCGCGCCTGCCAGGTGTAGGGAAAATACATTGGCACGGAAATTGTCGAAATATAGGAAAGTACTAGTAAACCATTTCATATCGTGGCTACCCCTCCATGGAGCGCCCGCACGACTTTGAACATCAGGAGGCCAAAATGGACCCACCTGCAAACCTGTCAATATCATCTTCTGCCCCACATCCCCCACTAATCTCACCAATTCATACACCCTCACTGAGCAGCAGCTCTGACTCAGATAAGCTCATAGTAGACACCGACTCTTCTGGCTCTGACAGCAACTCTAATTCCTCAATACCTGGAATTGAACCAAATTCTCCCCTCCATCTCCGAAACGGAAAGAGAGTGACACTTATGAGGCAAGAGCAACAACTGCCTACAACCAAAAACATCGCGGAGCCAGCCCAAAAAGTGGCGCAAGGCAACCACAAAACCATCCCACAAGAAACGAGCAGGCGCGATGCAGCGAATCAGGAACCAACTACATCACAACAAGGAGAGTTGGTCACTGCCCAGCCTGCACCGCAAGACAAAGACACACAAGTTACCCAAATACCAAAGGCATCACAAGCCAGGGGAAGAAAAATACCCCCCATTACAGTTTTCGAGACAAAGGGGTATACAACTTTTATCGGCCAGATACAAGGCAAGCTAAAAGGGGCCCTCAGCACAACATACAAGGGAGACAGTATTGTCTACCAGGCGACAAACTCAGAGGACTTCTATTTCCTAAAGCAGGAATTCCGTAAAAGACAAATAGAATTCTATACATATAATGATGACCCAAAACACACACTAAAAGTGGTCATAAAGAGATTAACCCCACATTGGACCCCTGACGAAGTGAAGCAGGCACTATTAGAAAGCGGCTTTCAGGTGCAGGGCGTGTACCAGGTGGCGCAGCCACAAACAGAAATAGACGCAGAAGGTAGAGTCATCTCTGCCCCACGCAGGAAGACCAGGAACTTCCAAGTAAACTTACTGAATACAGCAGAATCCAGAAAGATTTTCAAGCTGCAAAGACTGCTGCACATGACGATCGCAGTAGAGCTTTATAAAAAACCAGCAGGTCCAACCCAATGCTACATTTGCCAACGCTTCAGGCACGGAGCTCAGCAATGCAACATGGCCCCAAGGTGTGTGAAGTGTGCTGGACCACACCTGTCGAGCACCTGCACAAAATCGAGAGACACGCCAGCCACTTGCGCAAACTGTGGAGGGGCTCACCCTGCATCCTATGGGGGATGCCCAGTACGTATCAAGCTTGTCGAGGCCTGGGAAGCGAGACACACGACCACAGCCAGAAATGCCCCACCCCCACCCCCCCCACCATCAATCTTGGAGGAAGCGCACTTCCCCACGCCACCAACACCCGCAAACGCGGGAAGAAACCCTAATAACCAAACCAATTCACCACCTCCTCCGCAAGATTGCACAACAGGACCACCTAAAGAACACAGAAACGATAACCGCACCTTAGCCCAGGTGGTAAAAACAAACCCCCAACCGGCAAAGGCGACAAAACCAGAAGCCCAACCACGACACCAACGTCTACCAGCAGCGCAAAGACGCCCAGCCACCCCACCAAACCAACCAGTTGCCACCCAGGTCTCACGGCCCTCCCCCAAAAGGACAAAAACCCCCCCTCTGCCCACAAACCCTGCCAACAATCCAGACTCACCAACTCTCCCCACACCCATGCTATCACCAGCAGCAACATCCACAGAAGTACCTCCCCTGCCACTACTGGCACCAACCACCACAACAACTCCACCACCACAAACAGCATCCCAGCAGCTCCTGCAAGCCCCCATCTCTTCCACAACACCCCACACAGAATCAGATATCAGAACTGTCGAGATCACAGCATCTCCAACACAGCACCAATCACCACATATCCAACAAAACCGAAATACCCAGGAGCATAGTTCAAACCAAAACCAGCCCTGGGACTTCGTCAAGAAGGTTATAAACCTTATCCAGAAATTATTAACCACCGACTTCTTCACGAAAGTGAAAAAAGCAATAAGCCAAATCCTAGCAGCTCCAGACACCTTCACGAAGGTATCAATGTTTTTCACCACCATTCTCCCACTGTTTTCCGATGGCGAATAGAAAACGACACATCACCATCGCCATCTGGAATGCAGACGGAGTATTCCACGACCGACACGAACTGGAAATGTTTCTAGAAGATTACGGCATCGACGTAGCACTAGTAAATGAAACCCATCTAACCCCTGATGAACAATTTCGAGTCAAAAATTACATTCTAATCCGGACTGACCGTCCTAACAGACCTGGTGGCGGAACTGGAGTCCTCATAAAACACCGGATATGCCACCGACAAGTCACCATCCCACCTCTAATCTACACAGAGGCAACTGCAATAGAAATCATGTTAAACCAACACCCAACTGTCCTGGTGGCAACCTACCACCCTCCAAACGAACGCTTCCATCACAGTGACCTCGACAGCTTGCTAAATGTGAACAACAGGACCATAGTAGGGGGGGACCTGAATGCCAAGCACAGGGCATGGGGTTGCCGCACTGGAAATACAAGTGGGAACCAGCTGCTGAGATACCTGGATACCCACCCAGCAGTTCAAGTGGTAGCCCCAGATGAACCCACCCACTTCCCGTACAACTCACGCCATCTGCCAGACAAGCTGGACATATTCTTACTAAAAAATATTGACCTGGGCACAAGCACAGAAGTCATAAACACGCTGAACTCTGACCATAACCCAGTCATCTTAAGATTCGAAAATGACCACATCATACCAACAGAAAGCATCCACACTACGTACCACACAAACTGGGTACGATATAAAGAACTAGTGGCACATCACATACCAGACCCAGCACCGGAATATGCATCGGCAGAAGACATAGACAAAGCCGCAGCAGACTTTACTAACATCATCAAAAGCTGTGCCCAAGTCACAACTATCAAACTCACACAAAATAGGGGCAGGACCAACTTACCACCAGACCTAGCCCAATTGATAACAGACAAAAACCGGACCAGGAAGCGATGGCAAACATACCGTTACCCTCAAGATAGGAGGATAATGGACCAAATGGCCCGTGAAATCAAAACCAGACTGCATATGCTCCGGTGCAGCAGGTACCAACATAGCTTGCAGGCAGCCGAATCAAACCCTGAACAATTCTGGCGAATCATAAAGGCTAGGCGGCAACCCCAGACAGCCACAAGACCACTGCATGGGCAACAGGGGCTGGTTTACACCCCTGCAGATAAGGCGGCCGCCATGTCAGACACCTACGAACTCCAGTTCCAAGAAAACATAGTAGAGAACGACGAGGGAGAAGCAGAGAGGCTAGAGAGGAGAATCGAGAGGCACCTCGCACGAAAACTCAATGAGAGGATTAACACCACCTTCGCAGACACAACTGAACGCGAAATAACAGCTTACATCAGGCGGATCGGCAATGCAAAGGCCCCTGGTCCTGACCTTATAAAACCCCCACTTCTTAAACACCTTCCACCACCTGCCATTTCCCATCTATCAAATATCCTCAACCACTGTCTCAAACTACAATATTTCCCTTCAGCCTGGAAGGTTGCCAAGATCATCTCAATCCCCAAACCCAATAAAGACCATCTATTCCCACAAAACTATCGTCCTATCTCGCTATTAAATCACTTATCAAAACTTCTCGAAATCCTCATCCTAAACGCCCTACTTAAATTCCTAAACGATAACACTATCCTTACCCCGGAACAATTCGGTTTTCGTGCTGGCCATAGCACCACCCAGCAAGCCATCCGCCTGGTGGAGCACATCTGTGCCGAGAAACAACATGGAGACAGCACAGCAGCCATATTCCTCGACATAGAGAAGGCGTTTGACCGTGTCTGGCATGACGGCCTACTCTACAAGCTGTCGAAGCTAAATTGCCCCAATCACCTGTTAAAAATGATTCACTCATTTTTGACAGACAGGAGGTTTTTTGCTTCAGTTGATGGAGCGAAAAGTCCAATAACTAATATAGAAGCAGGTGTCCCACAGGGATCTGTGCTTGGCCCCCTCCTCTATCTTGTGTTCACAAATGATATCCCAAAAGAGCCGGGTGGGAACATAGCGCTCTACGCTGATGACACAGCGCTGTACCACAGCGGGCGTAACATAAATCGTATAACGTGTAGCCTCCAGCGGCACCTCAACAAAGTCGACCACTGGTGTAACTTGTGGAAAGTAAAAGTAAATCCGGACAAGTGCCAAGCCATAATTTTCACACACAAAATAACAAGACCCATCAGAAATCTCAACCACAATGGACAACAACTCCCATGGAGAAAAGTTATAAAATACCTGGGACTGAACATAGACAAAAATCTCACGTTCAAACAGCATATAACAGAGGCCAAAAACAAAGGTTCCGCCCGGCTCTACCAACTGTATCCCCTTCTTAAGGGCAGGGGCTTATCAACAGAGGCGAAGCTCCGAATATGGAAAACAATAATTTTGCCAGTTATTCTTTATGGATCGGAGGTGTGGAGCATGGCGGCAAACACACACCTGGCCTCACTAGAAGTGATACAAAATAAGACGTTTAGAATAATCACAGATGCCCCCTGGTTCTCCAGTAACGAGGAAATTAGAGGTATGCTAGGACAACCAACATTTAACCATCTCATAAAAATCAAGTCAACGAAATTCTATGAAACATCTCATTCTTCACCTTTCCCCCTCATTAGATCCCTGGGACCAGATATTCTCCCTACACACAGAACTCCCATCACTACCATTCACCGTCAGTTCAGATGACGAGCTACACTGACTTTCATCCACTCATATCATAACCATCATTAATCAAACACAGTTCATATACCCGGGGAACACCCCCAAACAAATACAGACAAAAAGCCAATCTTAACCTAAAGGTACCATCTCGAAAGTCAGGGCATCATTAGGATGCCGGTACTTCAATTAACAAAGGGGGAGAATACCCCAAACATATCAGGTCGGCGGGTGCCACTGTGTGGGGAGACGCTGACTAGAGCGGAGCGCTTGCTACTGGTGTTGCTGCTGCCGTACGTTGGTTCGAGATGCCGCCCAAGACTAGCGGGAAGGCCGCCAAGAAGGCTGGCAAGGCGCAGAAGAACATTTCGAAGGGCGACAAGAAGAAGAAGCGCAAGAGGAAGGAGAGCTATGCCATCTACATCTACAAGGTGCTGAAGCAGGTGCACCCTGACACGGGCATCTCGTCGAAGGCGATGAGCATCATGAACAGCTTCGTGAACGACATTTTCGAGCGCATTGCGGCCGAGGCTTCTCGCCTGGCGCACTACAACAAGCGCTCGACCATCACGTCCCGCGAGATCCAGACCGCTGTGCGGCTGTTGCTGCCTGGCGAGCTGGCCAAGCACGCCGTGAGCGAGGGCACGAAGGCGGTGACCAAGTACACGAGCTCCAAGTAAGGAGGTGGCTCTGGAATGGAAGGAAGGATGGATGGAGAAGGCTCCTCCGTTGCGAGAGCGGCAAAACGGCCCTTTTCAGGGCCACCAACTTGCCTTTTGCGGGAAGGGCGGAATTGTTGTTGTTGTTTGTGTGGACGGCTGTGATGTATGTGTGCATTTTGATTGTGGGTGGGGGGGGCGCGTCAAAGCGTGTTGCGCGGGGTACGGCCACGAGGTTGGTCGCCGTGGCGTGGAATGGTGGCACGCCTCGTTGGCGTGGTTTTTGACCCATTGGTGTTGTTGGTGTGTGTGTGTGTGTGTGTGTTACCCGTCTGCGAGGGGGGACAGTGTGATCGGCGACTTTTGTGTCACCGTAACGACGGCCGTTTGCGGGTTTGTTTTTTTGCACATCATACATGGCGAGGGTGAAATGTGAAATGTGAAATGTTTTTGTTTGGTTTTTTTTTTTTTGCCGCCCACTATTCCCTTTGCTGTACGCCGAGTTTGACAATGGTGCGACGTAACTGCAGCGTGGAGGTGTGTGAGTGACGTTGAAATGAACGTGCCATTAAGACGCATTGTTGTTGTATTGTACTGTACGTGTACGGCGACACGCACGATGATGTACCATTCGACTCTGATGTTTGATAGCCGTGTCTGACTGATTGCGTACGACGCACGCACACCGATGTCGTCATTCAAGACGGCGGCGGCGGCGGCGGTCGTTTGTTTGGCGAATGTCTGTACACGTGTTTGTCTGTGTCCATCCGGTATGTATTTGTTTGTTTGAAAGTGTTTTGTGTGTCGGTGACGTGGTCCGATCCGTCGCCCCCTGAGTAACTGTCGATCGGCGCGATAGACCGGCGTCACGCAACTGAACCGAAGTCTTGGGCACACCCGTCATACTGTTGTACACCGTCGCGCTGAGAACGGTAACGAAAGGTTGACTTTGATCGGTCGAATGTCTGGGCAGAACGTGAGGAATGAGGCAAGAGTGCAAGGAGGGGGGGCAAAAGAGAGAGGAAGGGAAAAAGGGGAGAAACGCATTCGTAGAGCAACGGAACGTGAACGTGACCTTTGACGGCTGCATTGGGCTTTGCCTTTGCTTTTGCTTTTGCTTTCGCTTTCGCTTTCGCTTTCGCTTTCGCGTTCGCTTTCGCTTTCCCGGATGTACGTAACGTTTGTTGATATGGTTCTGAGGAAGAGTGTATGACAGTGCCGTGCCGTCCATGTTCGTGTGCCCTCCCATTGTGTGTATGCTATTGTCTGTGTACTTGAATGATGTATGTAGGTGTTAGTGGACATGTTTCACCAGTGGGGGGAAATGGATCGTCGATAGTTGCCGTCACTCTGTCACGGTCGAGATGACGCACCCTCCGTACAGAAAGGTGTCGAGAAAGTGAGTGTGTGTGTGTGTGTGTGTGTGCGTGTGTGCGTCCGTGAATTGGCAGTGTTTGGAGGTGGGCGTGCCCTGGATGTGGCCCGGAAAAGGCTGTTCGTTAGGCGGTAGTGTTGTGTGGACAGGGGAGGGGCATGCGTAACGCTGCTGGCATGGCATTTCGGGAGATGGGAGGGGGCAAACGAGGAAACGAGGAGCGGCGGCCAAAGACGGGACGGGGAGGGGCGCGGTGTGGGTGGCTTGCGCCTGTGCTCGGCGTTGTGGTTTGTGCAAAAGAGGAGGAGAAAAACAATGTGAGTTGCCAGGGAGGGGAGCGGTGTTGTGTTGTGGTTGTCGTGGTGTAGCCGCAGACGCGGCTGTCAGTGAACGTGGCGAGACGGACGGATGCGCGGAGGGGCGGGGGCGGCGCATTTCGCTGGTGCCGTGCCGTGCCGTGCCATGCCTGAAAGCCGCGTGGTCGCTGTGTTGTTGGTGGCGTGGGGGCGAGGAGAGTACCGTACGGGTGTGCTTGTGCGCCGGAAATGGCACACTGCGCCCGCCCGTCTTGGAGGCTGATGGCTGTGGTGTGGAAATGGGGCGCGGTGATGTTGAAGCAGTTGAAGAACAGAAAAGAAACCAAGAAAACGGAAGGCGTGATGCGGCGGTGGTGGCGAGAGCGGGAAAAACAAAACAAAAAAAAAAAAAAAAAAAAAAAACAACAAAAAAAAAGAAGGAAAAACAACAAGAAACAAAAAAGAAAACAAAAAGTCTATCAATATTAAAATGTAAATGGAAATGGAAATGGACCCAGGTATAACCTCCCTGCACAAATAGCAGAGAGTCCGATGATAATAAAAATGTGCCAGAATGTTAACGTCCCTACAAAACAAACCCAACGATAATATTAATGAAAGAGTGAACCGTATGTAACATTGCAACAGACATAATGAAACCTGATAAATTGTATAAGGGCAGCAGCGTTGACCTTTGGCCCTGTATTCAGAATAAAAAGAGCCAAAGATCGTTACCCCAATGAAAAAGACACTGAAACACGTATGTAACATAGTAGCGATGGCGAGACATTGTAGCATCTGTGACCAGAGAGTTTGCGCTGGACTGCGCGAGTGTTGCGAGCGGTTCTCAGTCAGTCAGTCAGTCAGTCAGTCAGTCAGTCAGTCAGTCAGTCTGTGTAGTTGAGGGCTGTACTCTGTCAGTAGTCGTCGCGTGCAGTACGCTAATAGTCGTCATGCAGAGCGGTCGGTCAGTAGTAGCAGCCGAGTGCGGTTGTGTGATGTAGGCGGTCGGCAACACTGGTCAAGATGGTGAATAAGGTATACTGTTAATTAATATAATCATTAGATAATGAAAAATTGTAATTATTCTCCAACAAGTTCCCCAATAATAATTTTTATTTCAAAAGCATTTTTCAAACATTTAATTTTTTATTGAACTAAAGAGTTCGTTGCACTTCACATTTCATTCCACTTCTTTGAAGAAAAATGTCACTAAAATCACAAAAAAAAGAGAATATTATTATTTGCAATGCAGTTCCTCCAAGCGCTGCGCAACAACCAGAGCAGAAATGTGACATCCATTTATTCGGAGGTAAGACTTTAATTCTGATTGTTTTGCACAGGGCCAAAGACCGATATTTCGGTTTAATTGAAGTTTCTTGTCACTGAACGGACTTTTGTAAATGTTGTGTGAAGACTTTATATTTGAGTCAGATTGCGAATGTCACATTTTTGTTGCCATTTTCAATACCTCTCATTGTGGGCGAGGTTACAATTAGCGCAATGTCCATTAGCATCCGTAAATAACATTGTCCATTATTTTAAATTTTGCTGGGAGGTTACAACACACACACAAAAAAAAAAAAACAAAAAATTGCATTTATATCCGCTCCTCAATTGTAGATACCCCTTACACAGCTGTGTGCAATGAATGAGTGCTGGCTGGTAATTAATTGCACTCCTTGGAGGGAAATGCCATAGGAAGTAGTCTTTAAAAAGTGAATGTTTTTCGTTAAGAGACAAAAGTTACTTTAGAAAAAAAGTAATAGTGGGGCTTTTGTTGTTGAACAAAAGAAGTACAATGAACATACGTTATCAGATTTGCGCAATGCAGCGTCACACCACCTTTGTGATTATAACACAATATACTATACATCGTCCCGAACCGTGACCAGAGTCGCGAGACGAGCAGAGCACGCCGCCGACGCCCGCTCAGTACAACCGTCCACCCGCTACTACTGTCGACCGACTACTACCTCTCCCGACTCGCGCTACAATATATATAACAACTGTTCCTGGCGACCCGGTGCGTGCCACTACTGTCGTCTGGCGCGGTCCAAGCGCCGACTAGCAGCGATAAAGAACTCTCTGGTCAGACAGAGATGCTGTCATGCCTCGCCATCGCTCTGGTAATGAATACATACGTGTTGCAGCGTGCGTACCACCGGAACACGCAGTGGCGGAGCCAAAGACTGTGTTGTCGAGGTCGAGTGCGAGTGGGAAGAGAGGCAGCGTCGGCACGGAGATGCAAGCGAGCGCGAGACGCACGGGGGCTGCGGCGTGGCGCGTTTGCGGTCGGCGCCTTTGGTGGCAACGGCCGGGACAAGCAGCGGTGTATGGTGTGGTGCGGGGCGGACAGGGGCGGCGGTGGACGGGGAGGAGGCGGCGCGACGACGGCATGGGGGCGAAAACGGGACGGGGGACGGCGGATGTTGAGAGGCGTCACGCGCGGACAGGACACAGACACAGAGACACACAGATTGGAAAGGGAGGGTGCGCGGTAGTAGTTGGGAATGTGCGTACCGTGCGGGATGGGAGTGGGCGAGGAACACGGTCGTGGCCCCTGTTTTGGGTGCGTGTGATGACGTCGGTGTGTTGTGGGAAGGGAAGGTGCTGTGGCGGCGGCGCGTAATGGGCGTAGGCCGAAAAGAGAAAGGAACGTGGGCAGTGTGTTGGCAAGCGTCGGTTCGACTGCGACGTTGATGGGCAGGGCAGGGCAAGGTTTAATGGTGGTAGGAGTAGGCGTGTGGGCGCAAAAAATCTGCCGCTGCAGGCGGTGCCGTAACCGCCATGGCGGGAAGGAGAGAGGGCCAAAGAAAGAAAGAAAGAAAGAAAGAAAGAAAGAAAGAAGACAAAAAAGGAGGGGGGGGGGGCGAAAGTGGAGAGGCGGTGGTGTGAGAAGGGCGGGGGCGGAAGGAAGGCAGGAAGGACAAGAGGCGAGGCGACGGCTTGCTTTGTGTATCGGTCGGTCTCTGGCTATGCTTCGTTTTCTGCAGCAGGGTCGGTGCGCGGCGTGGCTCGCGGCAGTGGGAACGCCTGGTGGCTGGACGGCCAGCAATGCGGTTGGATGGGCGGCCACAGCACCGCACCTGTGCCCGAGGAGGAGACGCTGGCGGCGGGCCCTGAGGTGAGGCCGGCTCGGCTGGGGCTGTGGATGTGTAGGTGTGCGCCGCTGCTGCAACAACGAGTAAAACGCGAGAAGGAGGGATGGCGGTAGAGAGAAAAAAAAAAAAAAAAAGGTCGTGTTGTGTTGATGCGCAGGCAGACGCGTACAGAGGGACGAGCCCGGTCTGCAGCAGGGTGTGGCCGTGCCGAGTGCAGAGCAGCGGCGGCTCGGTTCGGTTCGGCCCGGCCCGGCGGGCCGCGCTGTTGTCGCGGACGTGAGCGCCCCCTGGCGGGTGGCCGGAGGCGGCGCGGCGTGTTGGACGTGTGGCTGGTGGCAGTGCACAATTTGCGAGTGGCTGGCGGTGTGGTGTGGCGGTTGGCGCGTCGGGCGGCGGAGAGGTATGTGTTGCGGGCGCCCTTTGCTGCGCTGCGTCGTTGCGTGTGCCGTACAGGGCGGGCGCTTGTCGACTGTGTGGGCGGTGTGGCGAATTGGCGTGAAACGGCTGCCGAGAGGTGTGTGGTAGCGAGCCGGTCGGTGGTGTCAGTGCGAAGGGGAATGTGCGTGCGTTTGGCGGTTTCGGTGTGCTTTTTGCGGCGTGAGAGTGGGAATTAGTGGGGCCGGCTGTTGTGTTGGTTCCTTGTGTCTTGTGTCGCGTAGCTTGATGGCAACGTGGAAGGACGCCGGTTTCGTTTCGAGCCTTGCGTGTGGTTGTCGACGTTGACTGGTTGGCGTGTGCCGATGCACGTGCATGTGTGGGTCGCGAGTGCGTTTTTGGCTGGCTGTGTGTGTGTGTGTGTGTGTGTGTGTGTTTTGGGGGGGAAGGGGGAGGCGGTGGTGAAAGTGCAGTCGTTGCCACGGGCGTCGTCGGGTGGGGCTGGGGCTGTGCGTCGTGGCGGAAAGGTGGTAGGTTGCGGGAAGCGAGCCCGTCGTTGACGGTGTCGCGTGAGTTGTGAATCGAGTGGGGCGCGGGACAGGAGCAGCGTGCCGCTGCGTCGTGGTCGTCAGCAGAGGCTGTGCGTGTGCTTGTCCTTTTTGTGGGCGGTTCGTGCGAGGCGTTTTTGTTTTGTGTTGCCCTAGTTGTTAGTTTATTTTGTTTGTGTTTGTTATTTTGAGACGACGACTGGTTGGTGGCGTGCGCGCGAAGTGGCGGTGTGCGCTTCCCGTGTCGTTTGTGTTGTTTGGTTTTTTTGTTTTTGTGTGGTTTTTTTTTTTTTTTTTTTTTTTTTTTTTTGCACTGGGCCCCGGTGGGTGGGTGCGTGTGTGTCGATTGCCGGCTGGCGAAAGGTGCGCCATCGGCGGGGTGGGTCGCCGGCACAAGTAGAGGCGGCGGCGTTGTTGCTGTTGTTGTGTGGTGTTTGTTTTGTTCGGCTGTGTCGGCGAGCTGTGTTGCGGTGCGTGTGAATGGTGGTGCAAAAGTGCTGGCGTTGGGGCTGCGACTGCGACGGCGGCGAGCCGCGGGCGCGCCATTGATAGTGATGTTGTGAACAGCGGCTGTGTACGGTAGTGGTGTTGTTGTAGCACGACGTGCATCCGGGCCGGCGCGGAAAGCGCAGTTGCGGGCGGTTGCCCTTCGGTGCCAGCCATGTCGCGTGAGCGGCGGGTTGCTCTGGTGTCGACACGTGGTGCTCTGGGTTGTTGTGTGGTGCCCTTTGGCCGGTGGGGGTGGTTCGCGTGTGTCTCGTTCGCGCTCGGTGTCTGGTCGTGGTCGTGCTGCTCCCCCGTCTGTCGGCGGTTTCCGACGTCGTCTGTACGTTTTTGTTCGTTTGCGGCGTGCCTGCCGACGTCGTCCCGTCGCGACCTTTCAACCGAAAGTGTGGCGCCCGAAGGTGAACGAACGTAACCCTGACCTCGGCGCTTTACGCTGAACCGAACCGAACCGAACCTAACCTGTGGTGTGGCGAGGTGAGCTCAGCCTGTGAGCCCCTAACGTCTACGTAAGGTAAGCTGTCCGGCTCACGCCTCACGTTTGAACGCTTTTTTAACCTACGTTTGACGCTTCTTAACCTAGCACTGACCCCTTAACCTAACGTGTAACCTAACCTAACCTAACCTAACCTAACCTAACCTCTGACGCCTGACGTGTTTGAATGCTTAACCTAAGTTTGACGCTTAACCTAACCCAAGTCCCCTTAACCTAACCCACGTCCACCTAACCTAACCTAACGTAGACGTGTAAACGTAATGTGTAACGCGTAACGTGTAAGGTCGGCTGTCGTGTGTGCTTGACGGCAGATTGGGTTGGTCTGTAGATTCGGATTGCGGTTTGCCTCGGTCGAGGGGCGGCGGCGCCTGTTGCGCAGGCGGCGTCCGTTTGCGGCGGGCAATTGTTTGAGAAACGGCTGTGAATGTTGGCGGGCGAGAGGAGGAGGACGGCGCGCGATGTGGCCCGACGGCTGCGGGCCGATCGGGAAACGGCGGGAGGGCGACGGAAGGCGATGGGGCGGCGGAGGCGCGTTTGCACGGCCGTCATCGCCGCACGCCTCGGCTTGTGTGGCTGTGGCGCCGGCCGCGCTGGCCGGGCTGCCGCGGCGACGGTGTGGGAGTTTTGCCGAAGGTTTGGCCATTGTGGCGGGTCGTCGGCTGGGGCTGTGGGGGCGGCATTTGGGCGGGGGCGGCGATTCTCGGCGGGCCGACCCAGGCTGTAGCGCGCGGTAGCTGCAGTTTGGCCGTGGTTTGCGGCGCTGCCGTGGCGACTGGTTGGCGACTGTGGTGTGGCTGTGTGTAGCCCCATCCTCGGTGGTTTGAAAGGCGCGGGCGGTTGTGGCGCAGGTTTGGGGCTGCTCCGCACAGGCTGTCGGACGTTGGGCGGTAGCAAGCGCGGGAGGCGCGGCGCGGCGGCGCGCAGAGTGGCGGCCGCTCTCTCGGCCGTCCGCGCCCGCCCGCGACACTGGCTGGGCCTTGTGATTCTCTGCTCTGCTGCTGTGCTGTGCTGTGCTTGCGTGCCTGCCGTCCCGCTCGCTCTCGCTGTGTGTTACGCGCGTCGTCGAAATGGCAGATCAGGCGGCTACGAACGAGACTGCTGCGGCACCCGCCGCCACCGGCACTACGAAGAAGGCCAAGTCTGCGTCGTCTGCGAAGAAGCCGCGCGCCAAGCCTGCGCACCCGCGCACCTCTGAGATGGTGACGGCCGCCATCAAGAGTCTGAAGGAGCGCGGCGGGTCGTCGCTGCAGGCGATCAAGAAGTACATAGCCGCGCACTACAAGCTGGACGCGGAGAAGCTGGCGCCGTTTATCAAGAAGTACCTCAAGTCGGCCGTCGTGGCGGGCGAGCTGGTGCAGACGAAGGGGAAGGGCGCGTCCGGCTCGTTCAAGCTTGCCGGCGCCGGCGGCGGGGGGGCGGCCGAGGGCGGCAAGGCTCGTGCTGGCGGTGCCAAGAAGAAGCGCGCCGCTCCGGCCAGCAAGGAGAAGAAGGGCGCCCGTGCGGCCGGCGCAAAGAAGGCTGGTGGCGTGAAGGCGGCGACCGGTCGGAAGGCGGGCGCCGCCAAGAAGGCGTCTGCGGCGTCGGCCGCTCCCGCGGGTGCGAAGAAGGCGGCTGCGGCCAAGCCGGCCAAGGCCAAGTCGCCGTCGAAGGCGAAGAAGGCCGCCAAGGTTCCGACGAAGAAGCCGAAGGCGCCGCGCCCGAAGAAGGCGACGACGCCGTCTAAGGCGAAGGCTTCGCCCAAGAAGAAGAAGTAGAGTAGAGGAGAAAGAGATGGGAATGGAAGGGTTTGGCGCTTGACTCCGTCGTCCCCACCCCCCGTCGTCGTCTAGTGGCGCGCAAGAGACGCGCGGCCCAAAACGGCCCTTCTCAGGGCCATCAAAGCACGTCGGGGAAGGTTTTGATTGTCGTGTTGCGTTTGGTGTGGGTGTCTGTCTGGCGTTTCTGTATGCCCGTGGGGATGCTGTTTGCGTGCCGTGGTGGTTGGATTGCGGGGGTCGGTGGCGGGTGTGGGCGGCGGTAGCGGTAAGCGGTGTTGTTGTTGTTGTTGTTGTCGTGGTTGATTGTCGCCGTGTTTGTGGCGGCGGCCGACGGTTGGTTTTCTGTCACGTTGTTTTGTTTGAATACGTTGGTTGGCTTGCCTGCGTTCGTTCTTCTCGGATGTCTGTCTTGTCGAGTCGTGTCTGGTCTTTGTTTTGTTTTGTTCCTTTGTGTGTGTGTGTGTGTTATGTTTTGCAACGGGGGGCACGTTGAGATGCGGAAGGAGTCGGCGGGGATTTCGGTGGCGTGTAGAGCGAGCGAGCGCGCCTGCCTGGCCGTTGGCCGTCGGAGTGGAGTGCGGGTTTTTTTTTTTTTTGTTTTCGAAACGAAAGCGGCGGCCGGCCAGCCACCCGTGCGGTGTGACGTCGGCCGTTGGGTATTGTGCGCTTTGAGCGCCGGGGAGGGATGATGTGTGATTGTTGCGCGCTGCTAGCAGGCAGGCAGAGTGAGCGGGTGTGGCGGACGGACGGGGAAGTGGTGGTTTTTGTTTTTGGGTTGCGGGGCGAGAGGCAGGCGACCGACAAAGTTTGCTCGCGACGGAGAGATGTTAGTGGCCCTGAAAAGGGCCGTTTTTGTTTGTGCGGTGCGGTGCCGCGGCGCGGTTTAGGCGCGCTCGCCGCGGATGCGGCGCGCGAGCTGGATGTCCTTGGGCATGATGGTGACGCGCTTGGCGTGGATTGCGCACAGGTTGGTGTCTTCGAAGAGGCCGACGAGGTAGGCCTCGCTGGCCTCCTGCAGGGCCATGACTGCGGAGCTCTGGAAGCGCAGGTCGGTCTTGAAGTCCTGGGCGATCTCGCGCACTAGGCGCTGGAATGGCAGCTTGCGGATGAGCAGCTCTGTGCTCTTCTGGTAGCGCCTGATTTCTCGCAGGGCGACGGTGCCCGGCCTGTAGCGGTGGGGCTTCTTGACGCCTCCGGTGGCGGGCGCGCTCTTCCTCGCCGCCTTGGTGGCGAGCTGTTTGCGCGGCGCCTTTCCGCCGGTGGACTTGCGGGCCGTTTGCTTTGTGCGGGCCATGGCGGTAGCGGTAGCGGAGCGGCGTGCGTGGAGGTTAGGTGCGGCGCGGCGTCCGGTGCTGCCTTGACAACGGGCCCGCGCGCCTCCGTGCTGCGCTTATATGCCCTCGGTTGCGCGTGGTGGGGGGAGGGCGGGCCAGAGTCTATATAGGGGGGCGGCGGGCGCGCTGGGCGCAGACCGTAGCCGACTCGCCAGCCGCTGCAGCTGCTGTTTGTGCACGTTTTGCTTTGCCCGAGGAAGGAAGGATGACAGGCCGCGGCAAGGGAGGAAAGGGGCTCGGCAAGGGTGGCGCCAAGCGGCACCGCAAGGTGTTGCGCGACAACATCCAGGGCATCACGAAGCCCGCCATCCGCCGCCTGGCTCGCAGGGGCGGCGTGAAGCGCATCTCTGGTCTGATCTACGAGGAGACCCGCGGGGTGCTGAAGGTGTTCCTGGAGAACGTGATCCGCGACGCGGTGACGTACACTGAGCACGCCAAGCGCAAGACTGTGACGGCCATGGACGTGGTGTACGCCCTGAAGAGGCAGGGGCGCACCCTGTACGGTTTCGGCGGTTAGGCTGCGTCGCAGCGGGCGCTGGCCTTCCCGCGGGCCGTGCTTGTGGGTGGGAGAGACTAGAAAACGGCCCTTTTCAGGGCCACCACACTGTTCGGAAGTTGAAAAGTGCGAAAGAGTCTGTGTTGTTGCTGCGTGTGTGCGCTGTGTTGTTTGTTTGTTTGTTTCTTTCTTTCCGTTTGAGCGACGTGATGTGACTGGGAGGGGAGAAGGAAAGGAAACGTGTCATGTGGCTGGCTGTGTGTGGAGCTGCTTCGTTTGTGTGTTTGTTATTGTGTGTCTTTGTATCGATCGCGACGGAGATGGCGGGCTGTGTGTTGTTGTGCGAGAGGCGGTGATTATTTGCTTGCGTGGTTTGTCTCTGTGTGTTTGTTTGCGGCGGCGTTGGGGTTTCCGAGGCAAGGCGTGTGGGCATAGGCGGCCGGATCAGCTGTTTCGTTCGTGTCGACGGCCGTTGCGCGCGGGAGTGGAGGGCGGTGTGTCGACACGCCTCCCTTTAACAATGGTCATTATTGCTGCCGTTGTCGGTTTGGAAGGCGACTGCGACCGTGCAAAATGTGTGTGTGTGTGTGTGTTGGGCCACACGGGCTGTGTGGACGACAAGATGGCGGACGTGCGCCGGCGGCGGCTGTGCTGTGACAGTGCAAAGTTAAAACAAAACAAGGTGCGGCGAGGACGACTGAAATTTTGCTTTGGACGTAGGTGTGTGTGGTGGCCCTGAAAAGGGCCGATTGTTGTGGGCCGAGCCGAGCCGGCAAAGCGCGTTGCGTGCAGGGGAGCACGCGGCGCTGCGATTGCCTGGCCTCCTTTAGGCCTTCTTCTCGGTCTTCTTTGGCAGCAGGACGGCCTGGATGTTGGGCAGGACACCACCCTGTGCGATGGTGACGCCCGACAGGAGCTTGTTGAGCTCCTCGTCGTTGCGGATGGCAAGCTGCAGGTGGCGCGGGATGATGCGCGTCTTCTTGTTGTCGCGGGCCGCGTTTCCGGCCAGCTCGAGCACCTCAGCCGCGAGGTACTCCATGACGGCGGCGAGGTAGACGGGCGCCCCGGCGCCGACGCGCTCTGCGTAGTTTCCCTTGCGCAGGAGGCGGTGGATTCTGCCGACCGGGAACTGGAGCCCAGCCCTGCTTGAGCGGGACTTTGACTTGCCCTTGACTTTGCCTCCCTTTCCGCGTCCGGACATGGCGATGGGCTAGCGACGGTGCACACGAAACGGAAACGAAAACGACCGGTGCGAGCGGCAGCGAGTCGAGCAGCGGAGTGCGTGCCGGCGCAGCCGGGGTGGGGGTGCTTTATGGGCTCGGGTGCGGCGGCCGGTTGCGCGCGCGCCCCATTGGTCGGCGGCCGCAACAGGGCGAGCTGGTAAAGGTGCGGCGGCGGCTGGCGGCGGGTGCCACTGTGTGGGGAGACGCTGACTAGAGCGGAGCGCTTGCTACTGGTGTTGCTGCTGCCGTACGTTGGTTCGAGATGCCGCCCAAGACTAGCGGGAAGGCCGCCAAGAAGGCTGGCAAGGCGCAGAAGAACATTTCGAAGGGCGACAAGAAGAAGAAGCGCAAGAGGAAGGAGAGCTATGCCATCTACATCTACAAGGTGCTGAAGCAGGTGCACCCTGACACGGGCATCTCGTCGAAGGCGATGAGCATCATGAACAGCTTCGTGAACGACATTTTCGAGCGCATTGCGGCCGAGGCTTCTCGCCTGGCGCACTACAACAAGCGCTCGACCATCACGTCCCGCGAGATCCAGACCGCTGTGCGGCTGTTGCTGCCTGGCGAGCTGGCCAAGCACGCCGTGAGCGAGGGCACGAAGGCGGTGACCAAGTACACGAGCTCCAAGTAAGGAGGTGGCTCTGGAATGGAAGGAAGGATGGATGGAGAAGGCTCCTCCGTTGCGAGAGCGGCAAAACGGCCCTTTTCAGGGCCACCAACTTGCCTTTTGCGGGAAGGGCGGAATTGTTGTTGTTGTTTGTGTGGACGGCTGTGATGTATGTGTGCATTTTGATTGTGGGTGGGGGGGGCGCGTCAAAGCGTGTTGCGCGGGGTACGGCCACGAGGTTGGTCGCCGTGGCGTGGAATGGTGGCACGCCTCGTTGGCGTGGTTTTTGACCCATTGGTGTTGTTGGTGTGTGTGTGTGTGTGTGTGTTACCCGTCTGCGAGGGGGGACAGTGTGATCGGCGACTTTTGTGTCACCGTAACGACGGCCGTTTGCGGGTTTGTTTTTTTGCACATCATACATGGCGAGGGTGAAATGTGAAATGTGAAATGTTTTTGTTTGGTTTTTTTTTTTTTGCCGCCCACTATTCCCTTTGCTGTACGCCGAGTTTGACAATGGTGCGACGTAACTGCAGCGTGGAGGTGTGTGAGTGACGTTGAAATGAACGTGCCATTAAGACGCATTGTTGTTGTATTGTACTGTACGTGTACGGCGACACGCACGATGATGTACCATTCGACTCTGATGTTTGATAGCCGTGTCTGACTGATTGCGTACGACGCACGCACACCGATGTCGTCATTCAAGACGGCGGCGGCGGCGGCGGTCGTTTGTTTGGCGAATGTCTGTACACGTGTTTGTCTGTGTCCATCCGGTATGTATTTGTTTGTTTGAAAGTGTTTTGTGTGTCGGTGACGTGGTCCGATCCGTCGCCCCCTGAGTAACTGTCGATCGGCGCGATAGACCGGCGTCACGCAACTGAACCGAAGTCTTGGGCACACCCGTCATACTGTTGTACACCGTCGCGCTGAGAACGGTAACGAAAGGTTGACTTTGATCGGTCGAATGTCTGGGCAGAACGTGAGGAATGAGGCAAGAGTGCAAGGAGGGGGGGCAAAAGAGAGAGGAAGGGAAAAAGGGGAGAAACGCATTCGTAGAGCAACGGAACGTGAACGTGACCTTTGACGGCTGCATTGGGCTTTGCCTTTGCTTTTGCTTTTGCTTTCGCTTTCGCTTTCGCTTTCGCTTTCGCGTTCGCTTTCGCTTTCCCGGATGTACGTAACGTTTGTTGATATGGTTCTGAGGAAGAGTGTATGACAGTGCCGTGCCGTCCATGTTCGTGTGCCCTCCCATTGTGTGTATGCTATTGTCTGTGTACTTGAATGATGTATGTAGGTGTTAGTGGACATGTTTCACCAGTGGGGGGAAATGGATCGTCGATAGTTGCCGTCACTCTGTCACGGTCGAGATGACGCACCCTCCGTACAGAAAGGTGTCGAGAAAGTGAGTGTGTGTGTGTGTGTGTGTGTGCGTGTGTGCGTCCGTGAATTGGCAGTGTTTGGAGGTGGGCGTGCCCTGGATGTGGCCCGGAAAAGGCTGTTCGTTAGGCGGTAGTGTTGTGTGGACAGGGGAGGGGCATGCGTAACGCTGCTGGCATGGCATTTCGGGAGATGGGAGGGGGCAAACGAGGAAACGAGGAGCGGCGGCCAAAGACGGGACGGGGAGGGGCGCGGTGTGGGTGGCTTGCGCCTGTGCTCGGCGTTGTGGTTTGTGCAAAAGAGGAGGAGAAAAACAATGTGAGTTGCCAGGGAGGGGAGCGGTGTTGTGTTGTGGTTGTCGTGGTGTAGCCGCAGACGCGGCTGTCAGTGAACGTGGCGAGACGGACGGATGCGCGGAGGGGCGGGGGCGGCGCATTTCGCCGGTGCCGTGCCGTGCCGTGCCATGCCTGAAAGCCGCGTGGTCGCTGTGTTGTTGGTGGCGTGGGGGCGAGGAGAGTACCGTACGGGTGTGCTTGTGCGCCGGAAATGGCACACTGCGCCCGCCCGTCTTGGAGGCTGATGGCTGTGGTGTGGAAATGGGGCGCGGTGATGTTGAAGCAGTTGAAGAACAGAAAAGAAACCAAGAAAACGGAAGGCGTGATGCGGCGGTGGTGGCGAGAGCGGGAAAAACAAAACAAAAAAAAAAAAAAAAAAAAAAACAACAAAAAAAAAGAAGGAAAAACAACAAGAAACAAAAAAGAAAACAAAAAGTCTATCAATATTAAAATGTAAATGGAAATGGAAATGGACCCAGGTATAACCTCCCTGCACAAATAGCAGAGAGTCCGATGATAATAAAAATGTGCCAGAATGTTAACGTCCCTACAAAACAAACCCAACGATAATATTAATGAAAGAGTGAACCGTATGTAACATTGCAACAGACATAATGAAACCTGATAAATTGTATAAGGGCAGCAGCGTTGACCTTTGGCCCTGTATTCAGAATAAAAAGAGCCAAAGATCGTTACCCCAATGAAAAAGACACTGAAACACGTATGTAACATAGTAGCGATGGCGAGACATTGTAGCATCTGTGACCAGAGAGTTTGCGCTGGACTGCGCGAGTGTTGCGAGCGGTTCTCAGTCAGTCAGTCAGTCAGTCAGTCAGTCAGTCAGTCAGTCAGTCAGTCAGTCTGTGTAGTTGAGGGCTGTACTCTGTCAGTAGTCGTCGCGTGCAGTACGCTAATAGTCGTCATGCAGAGCGGTCGGTCAGTAGTAGCAGCCGAGTGCGGTTGTGTGATGTAGGCGGTCGGCAACACTGGTCAAGATGGTGAATAAGGTATACTGTTAATTAATATAATCATTAGATAATGAAAAATTGTAATTATTCTCCAACAAGTTCCCCAATAATAATTTTTATTTCAAAAGCATTTTTCAAACATTTAATTTTTTATTGAACTAAAGAGTTCGTTGCACTTCACATTTCATTCCACTTCTTTGAAGAAAAATGTCACTAAAATCACAAAAAAAAGAGAATATTATTATTTGCAATGCAGTTCCTCCAAGCGCTGCGCAACAACCAGAGCAGAAATGTGACATCCATTTATTCGGAGGTAAGACTTTAATTCTGATTGTTTTGCACAGGGCCAAAGACCGATATTTCGGTTTAATTGAAGTTTCTTGTCACTGAACGGACTTTTGTAAATGTTGTGTGAAGACTTTATATTTGAGTCAGATTGCGAATGTCACATTTTTGTTGCCATTTTCAATACCTCTCATTGTGGGCGAGGTTACAATTAGCGCAATGTCCATTAGCATCCGTAAATAACATTGTCCATTATTTTAAATTTTGCTGGGAGGTTACAACACACACACAAAAAAAAAAAACAAAAAATTGCATTTATATCCGCTCCTCAATTGTAGATACCCCTTACACAGCTGTGTGCAATGAATGAGTGCTGGCTGGTAATTAATTGCACTCCTTGGAGGGAAATGCCATAGGAAGTAGTCTTTAAAAAGTGAATGTTTTTCGTTAAGAGACAAAAGTTACTTTAGAAAAAAAGTAATAGTGGGGCTTTTGTTGTTGAACAAAAGAAGTACAATGAACATACGTTATCAGATTTGCGCAATGCAGCGTCACACCACCTTTGTGATTATAACACAATATACTATACATCGTCCCGAACCGTGACCAGAGTCGCGAGACGAGCAGAGCACGCCGCCGACGCCCGCTCAGTACAACCGTCCACCCGCTACTACTGTCGACCGACTACTACCTCTCCCGACTCGCGCTACAATATATATAACAACTGTTCCTGGCGACCCGGTGCGTGCCACTACTGTCGTCTGGCGCGGTCCAAGCGCCGACTAGCAGCGATAAAGAACTCTCTGGTCAGACAGAGATGCTGTCATGCCTCGCCATCGCTCTGGTAATGAATACATACGTGTTGCAGCGTGCGTACCACCGGAACACGCAGTGGCGGAGCCAAAGACTGTGTTGTCGAGGTCGAGTGCGAGTGGGAAGAGAGGCAGCGTCGGCACGGAGATGCAAGCGAGCGCGAGACGCACGGGGGCTGCGGCGTGGCGCGTTTGCGGTCGGCGCCTTTGGTGGCAACGGCCGGGACAAGCAGCGGTGTATGGTGTGGTGCGGGGCGGACAGGGGCGGCGGTGGACGGGGAGGAGGCGGCGCGACGACGGCATGGGGGCGAAAACGGGACGGGGGACGGCGGATGTTGAGAGGCGTCACGCGCGGACAGGACACAGACACAGAGACACACAGATTGGAAAGGGAGGGTGCGCGGTAGTAGTTGGGAATGTGCGTACCGTGCGGGATGGGAGTGGGCGAGGAACACGGTCGTGGCCCCTGTTTTGGGTGCGTGTGATGACGTCGGTGTGTTGTGGGAAGGGAAGGTGCTGTGGCGGCGGCGCGTAATGGGCGTAGGCCGAAAAGAGAAAGGAACGTGGGCAGTGTGTTGGCAAGCGTCGGTTCGACTGCGACGTTGATGGGCAGGGCAGGGCAAGGTTTAATGGTGGTAGGAGTAGGCGTGTGGGCGCAAAAAATCTGCCGCTGCAGGCGGTGCCGTAACCGCCATGGCGGGAAGGAGAGAGGGCCAAAGAAAGAAAGAAAGAAAGAAAGAAAGAAAGAAAGAAGACAAAAAAGGAGGGGGGGGGGGGCGAAAGTGGAGAGGCGGTGGTGTGAGAAGGGCGGGGGCGGAAGGAAGGCAGGAAGGACAAGAGGCGAGGCGACGGCTTGCTTTGTGTATCGGTCGGTCTCTGGCTATGCTTCGTTTTCTGCAGCAGGGTCGGTGCGCGGCGTGGCTCGCGGCAGTGGGAACGCCTGGTGGCTGGACGGCCAGCAATGCGGTTGGATGGGCGGCCACAGCACCGCACCTGTGCCCGAGGAGGAGACGCTGGCGGCGGGCCCTGAGGTGAGGCCGGCTCGGCTGGGGCTGTGGATGTGTAGGTGTGCGCCGCTGCTGCAACAACGAGTAAAACGCGAGAAGGAGGGATGGCGATAGAGAGAAAAAAAAAAAAAAAAAGGTCGTGTTGTGTTGATGCGCAGGCAGACGCGTACAGAGGGACGAGCCCGGTCTGCAGCAGGGTGTGGCCGTGCCGAGTGCAGAGCAGCGGCGGCTCGGTTCGGTTCGGCCCGGCCCGGCGGGCCGCGCTGTTGTCGCGGACGTGAGCGCCCCCTGGCGGGTGGCCGGAGGCGGCGCGGCGTGTTGGACGTGTGGCTGGTGGCAGTGCACAATTTGCGAGTGGCTGGCGGTGTGGTGTGGCGGTTGGCGCGTCGGGCGGCGGAGAGGTATGTGTTGCGGGCGCCCTTTGCTGCGCTGCGTCGTTGCGTGTGCCGTACAGGGCGGGCGCTTGTCGACTGTGTGGGCGGTGTGGCGAATTGGCGTGAAACGGCTGCCGAGAGGTGTGTGGTAGCGAGCCGGTCGGTGGTGTCAGTGCGAAGGGGAATGTGCGTGCGTTTGGCGGTTTCGGTGTGCTTTTTGCGGCGTGAGAGTGGGAATTAGTGGGGCCGGCTGTTGTGTTGGTTCCTTGTGTCTTGTGTCGCGTAGCTTGATGGCAACGTGGAAGGACGCCGGTTTCGTTTCGAGCCTTGCGTGTGGTTGTCGACGTTGACTGGTTGGCGTGTGCCGATGCACGTGCATGTGTGGGTCGCGAGTGCGTTTTTGGCTGGCTGTGTGTGTGTGTGTGTGTGTGTGTGTTTTGGGGGGGAAGGGGGAGGCGGTGGTGAAAGTGCAGTCGTTGCCACGGGCGTCGTCGGGTGGGGCTGGGGCTGTGCGTCGTGGCGGAAAGGTGGTAGGTTGCGGGAAGCGAGCCCGTCGTTGACGGTGTCGCGTGAGTTGTGAATCGAGTGGGGCGCGGGGCGCGGGACAGGAGCAGCGTGCCGCTGCGTCGTGGTCGTCAGCAGAGGCTGTGCGTGTGCTTGTCCTTTTTGTGGGCGGTTCGTGCGAGGCGTTTTTGTTTTGTGTTGCCCTAGTTGTTAGTTTATTTTGTTTGTGTTTGTTATTTTGAGACGACGACTGGTTGGTGGCGTGCGCGCGAAGTGGCGGTGTGCGCTTCCCGTGTCGTTTGTGTTGTTTGGTTTTTTTGTTTTTGTGTGGTTTTTTTTTTTTTTTTTTTTTTTTTTTTTTGCACTGGGCCCCGGTGGGTGGGTGCGTGTGTGTCGATTGCCGGCTGGCGAAAGGTGCGCCATCGGCGGGGTGGGTCGCCGGCACAAGTAGAGGCGGCGGCGTTGTTGCTGTTGTTGTGTGGTGTTTGTTTTGTTCGGCTGTGTCGGCGAGCTGTGTTGCGGTGCGTGTGAATGGTGGTGCAAAAGTGCTGGCGTTGGGGCTGCGACTGCGACGGCGGCGAGCCGCGGGCGCGCCATTGATAGTGATGTTGTGAACAGCGGCTGTGTACGGTAGTGGTGTTGTTGTAGCACGACGTGCATCCGGGCCGGCGCGGAAAGCGCAGTTGCGGGCGGTTGCCCTTCGGTGTCGCGTGAGCGGCGGGTTGCTCTGGTGTCGACACGTGGTGCTCTGGGTTGTTGTGTGGTGCCCTTTGGCCGGTGGGGGTGGTTCGCGTGTGTCTCGTTCGCGCTCGGTGTCTGGTCGTGGTCGTGCTGCTCCCCCGTCTGTCGGCGGTTTCCGACGTCGTCTGTACGTTTTTGTTCGTTTGTGTCATCCCGTCGCGACCTTTCAACCGAAAGTGTGGCGCCCAAAGGTGAACGAACGTAACCCTGACCTCGGCGCTTTACCTGTGGTGTGGCGAGGTGAGCTCAGCCTGTGAGCCCCTAACGTCTACGTAAGGTAAGCTGTCCGGCTCACGCCTCACGTTTGAACGCTTTTTTAACCTACGTTTGACGCTTCTTAACCTAGCACTGACCCCTTAACCTAACGTGTAACCTAACCTAACCTAACCTAACCTAACCTAACCTCTGACGCCTGACGTGTTTGAATGCTTAACCTAAGTAGACGTGTAAACGTAATGTGTAACGCGTAACGTGTAAGGTCGGCTGTCGTGTGTGCTTGACGGCAGATTGGGTTGGTCTGTAGATTCGGATTGCGGTTTGCCTCGGTCGAGGGGCGGCGTCCGTTTGCGGCGGGCAATTGTTTGAGAAACGGCTGTGAATGTTGGCGGGCGAGAGGAGGAGGACGGCGCGCGATGTGGCCCGACGGCTGCGGGCCGATCGGGAAACGGCGGGAGGGCGACGGAAGGCGATGGGGCGGCGGAGGCGCGTTTGCACGGCCGTCATCGCCGCACGCCTCGGCTTGTGTGGCTGTGGCGCCGGCCGCGCTGGCCGGGCTGCCGCGGCGACGGTGTGGGAGTTTTGCCGAAGGTTTGGCCATTGTGGCGGGTCGTCGGCTGGGGCTGTGGGGGCGGCATTTGGGCGGGGGCGGCGATTCTCGGCGGGCCGACCCAGGCTGTAGCGCGCGGTAGCTGCAGTTTGGCCGTGGTTTGCGGCGCTGCCGTGGCGACTGGTTGGCGACTGTGGTGTGGCTGTGTGTAGCCCCATCCTCGGTGGTTTGAAAGGCGCGGGCGGTTGTGGCGCAGGTTTGGGGCTGCTCCGCACAGGCTGTCGGACGTTGGGCGGTAGCAAGCGCGGGAGGCGCGGCGCGGCGGCGCGCAGAGTGGCGGCCGCTCTCTCGGCCGTCCGCGCCCGCCCGCGACACTGGCTGGGCCTTGTGATTCTCTGCGCTCGCGCTCGCTCGTCCCTTAGCGATCGTAGTGTGTGTAGAAGCCTTGTGCGACTCGCCGCTATCGAGAGCTAGAAAACTCTGCGATTCACTTGCTTCTTAGCGAGTACTAAGCAATTTTGTCGTGTTACAGGACCGACATAGAGCAGGCGAGATAGTGCGGACTAGCCGCACTTGTAGGATGAATAGAATAGGGGACGACGAGGAGCCAGGGCCCCACCCGCGGGTGGCAAGCCCGCGTTCCTCTAGGCCAGAACAGACGCACAGGGCTGAGATAGAACTCGCGAGCAGGACCACCCAGGGCGCACGACAGCGACACCCCACCCCACCGGCCCCCACGCCTGAAGACTTATGCACTGCGATGATTCAAGAAAAGCTCGAACAACTCCGCCGCGACCGCGACGCACGAGCAACCGAACTCGCAAAACGGCGGGACCAAGACGGCCCAACCACCAGTGACAACTCATCTTCTGACGACTGCCGAACGAAGACTCAAATTCCGACTGAACAACACCATGCCATGGACCATCATGAAGAATCCAGCGACTCTGACGCACCATTCCAGGAAGTCAGACGCCGCCGGAAAGGCACTAAACGCAGGAAAGCTGAAGAAAACACCCGCATGCAAACAGAATCGCGAGCTGTACCCACCACCAACTACTACGCACCACTACAGAAACAGGACGAACCAACGGCACACCAACACCAGCTCCAGCCCAACGACACAACTTCTCAGCACACTCCAGCTCCACCGCCGCCGAAACCGAGAATACCACCAGTTACAATAAACTACACTGGAAAATACCTGGAACTAAACGCCCAACTAAAACAGAAGATCAGCGGACCACTAAAGGCGATCTACAAAAATAATCAGATCAAATACCACTTCGAAACGCTGGCAGACCAACGAACTGCACTGGACTACCTTCACTCCATTAACATGCCATACTTCACCCATCAACCAGCTGAAGACAGAGGACTCCAAGTGGTCCTCAAGAATATACCAGAGGAAATTACCGAAGACGAACTCGCCGCCGAACTTCGCCACATGCAATTTACGGTCACGAACGTACACCAATTCAAGAAAAGAGACTTGACCTCCAAGAAATTGATTCCACAGTCGGCTTACTGTGTATCTCTGCCACATGGACAAAAAAGTCGCACCATCTACGACATACAATATCTCTTTCACACTAGAGTAAAGGTGGAAGACTACAAACCGATAGATGGGCCTGCCCAGTGCAAGAAATGCCTCAAATTCAACCACACTGGCCGGTACTGTCAGATGCCGGTCAGATGTGTACGCTGCGGCGGCCACC
Organism: Schistocerca americana; assembly: GCF_021461395.2. Classification (NCBI taxonomy): domain Eukaryota; kingdom Metazoa; phylum Arthropoda; class Insecta; order Orthoptera; family Acrididae; genus Schistocerca; species Schistocerca americana. The sequence continues at coordinate 677,177 of NW_025726544.1, forward strand.
ACCACGCAAAGGATTGCACCAAGCCAAGAACAGAACCACCCATCTGCGCAAACTGTCGCCAAGAAGGCCACCCTGGGACTTGGCGTGGTTGCCCTGAATTCCAGAAGGCGATACATGCCTACCAACTGCGACCTACACCATCCAAGGAGCCACAACAACCACCACAGCCGTCGTTTGCGGCGACACCGAATGACTTCCCATCTCTCCGAACACCCTGGAAGGCAGCATCGTCATTATTTCAAACACCATCTGAGCAACAACCAACTCGCCAGAAAAACACGGCGCGCCAACGACTGCACGATCTTCGTCAACAACAACAGCAGCAACGATCCATGGACAACACTCTCGGACTGTCCGATATCATCGCCGCGATATCTAACATGGGCCCAATAATCGACTTTCTAAAAACCAAAAACGTCTTCGCCATCATAGCAGACACAGCTCGTAAATTCAACAACGCACCGGATATGTCATCTAAACTACTCACTCTACTGGAAGGAATCATGGCCTTTTTCACAGACTAACATGGACCAAGAGAGGCATCACCATAGAAACCTTACATTCTGCTTCTTCAACGCCAACGGCGTCGCGCCGAAAAAAGTAGAACTCACAGACTTCGTTGAACATCACAAAATTGACGTGCTCCTATTGTCAGAAACGCATCTACGACCAACCCAAACCTTCAACATTCGCAACATGGTGGGATACCGCACTGACCGCCAAAATAGACGAGGTGGAGGTACAGCAATCTATCTACGATCTTCCCTCACTCACTCCCTCGAAACCTTGCCTGACATGACGAGTCTTGAAGCCACAGCAGTCACGATCACCACCACACACGGGAAGCTCACGTTCGTCGCAGCCTACTTGAGCCCTGGCGCGGACTTCACGGACGAAGACTTCATCTCCATTTTCGACAGATACGATAGAGTCCTCCTCTGTGGGGATCTAAATGCAAAACACGTAGCCTGGAACTCGCGGCAGACAAACGCCAAAGGCACCCGTCTCTACGACCTTGAAACTCGACTCCAAGCTTTCACCCAAGGACCTGAAGAACCAACCTACCTGCCTACTATTACACGCCACCAGCCAGACGTCCTAGACGTGGCCATAATCAAAAATGTAAATCCCGACCTGTCACTCAAAACGGTCAATGACTTGACTTCTGACCACCAACCTGTTCTCGGAACACTGTCTGGAGCTCTTCCAATGTTGCCACCGAAAACAAAAGTCTCCACAGATTGGTTATCCTTCGCAAGGTGGCTAAACAACAACGTGCGCCCCACGGAGCCATTAGCAACTCCGGAGCAACTCGATGACGCCATAACTCGTCTGACCTCGAAAATCAAGAAGGCCGCCCACCAGGCCTCCACGAAGTTACTCTTCTCGACTCCATACCGCGAACCACTCCCGCCAGCACTGCAAGATTTGAAATACTTGAAAAATCGAGCCCGTAAAAAATGGCAACAAACTCGCCACCCAGCATATAGACGCGAAATGCACCAGCTATCCAGAGAACTGACGTGGCGTTGCAAGGAATGGCGCGCCGAACTGTGGGAGGACCGAATGGCACAAATTCAACACCTATCGCGTGATGAATGGGCACTCATCCGTAATATCAAGAAACCCAGGACACCAAAAACGGCGCTCACGGATGGCACCAACCTCGTATTTGACAACCTTCAAAAGGCAGAACTCTTTGCGGAAACTTACGAAACGCAATCACGACTAAATTTTGCTGACTTTAACAACGACGACGAAGAGGACGCACGCACTCGGGCAGAGGCACACCACATAAGACAACACCCCAGCGGAGACCGGCCAGAACTGACGTCTCCAGGAGAAATTCGCCGCATACTCAGGAAATTACACTCCACATCTGCCCCCGGACCTGACGGAATTTCGAACGACCATCTGAAGCATCTCCCACGGAAACCACTAGTGCTATTAACGAGAATACTCAACGAATGCCTGCTGAAGGAACATTTCCCACCACAATGGAAACTGGCCAAGATCATACCCATCCCGAAACCGGGTAAGGACCCACTTCAGCCTGCGCACCACCGACCAATCAGTCTCCTTTCCACGATGGGCAAAACGTTTGAACGTGTCATCTTGGCCCGCATCAAGCCGCCCCTCTTGGAAAATGACGTCATTCGACCAGACCAATTTGCCTTTCAACCCAAACTTTCCGCCGAAATCCAGCTGCTCCGGATCTCGGAACACCTCACAAACCAAATTAATCTAAACCACTACACAGCAGCCATTTTCCTGGATGTTCAACAAGCATTTGACAAGGTGTGGCGAGAGAAGCTCATAAGTAAACTCCGGAACACCACCGACATCCCCAACTGTTACATCAAGATTATCGACAGCTTCCTGACCGACCGCCGTTTTTACGTCCAACAGGCCGACCAACACTCAGACACCAAACATCTCTCCGACGGTATACCGCAAGGATCGGTACTCTCTCCCATCCTGTTCACCATCTACGTAAATGACATGCCCAAACTGCCGAACATCATGCTAGCACAGTTCGCCGATGATACGGCTCTCCTTACCAGCAGCCGTTCATTAGATACAGCCATCACCCGCTTACAACACCAGATCGATATCCTCCTTTTGTGGGCAACTGATAATAAAATCACTATCAACGCACTCAAGACAAAGGCCATACTTTTCACTCGACGGAGACCGATTCTTCACCGCCGCCTCCAGATCAATGACCACGCCATCGAATGGTCCACCACGACGAAATATTTAGGGGTCACCCTGGACCATAAACTCACATTCTCAGCCCACATCAACGACAAAAGCCTCAAAATCATTCGCGCCATCCATGGACTATACCCCTTCTTAGCAAGCACTGACCTAAACGTAGCTACGAAGCTACGCATCTACCGCGCAACAATACTCCCGATGATGCTATATGGCTGCGCGACGTGGGGAATCACATCCTCCACCAACATCCGCAAACTACAACGACTACAAAACCGGTGTCTAAGAATCATTCTCAAAGCGCCCAGGTGGTCCCGAATTATATCTTTACATGATGAACTGCAAGTCTCAACAATAGATCAAGTAATCCAACTACACGTCCAGCGTCTCATCAACAAAATAGACGACTTAAGGGTATCAACGAGACAACTCGAAGGAATCGCAACCACCCAACCTGAACCATGGCATAAAGTCAAGGTCCCCAGGGCCCTCACAACACAATGAAAAGTGAAGCAAAGGTATGTAGGGCAAAAAGGACCCATGTGAGCCCAAAGTCCTACAAAAGATAACAATAAAGATGTACAAACCTACCTCTCACCCTTGGAAGTCCAGCCGCCAAAGGCGGTAGCACTTCGGCAACGACACCACACAGGTAAAAAAAAAAAAAAAAAAAAAAAAAAAAAAAAAAAAAAAAAAAAAAAAAAAAAAAATGATTCTCTGCTCTGCTGCTGTGCTGTGCTGTGCTTGCGTGCCTGCCGTCCCGCTCGCTCTCGCTGTGTGTTACGCGCGTCGTCGAAATGGCAGATCAGGCGGCTACGAACGAGACTGCTGCGGCACCCGCCGCCACCGGCACTACGAAGAAGGCCAAGTCTGCGTCGTCTGCGAAGAAGCCGCGCGCCAAGCCTGCGCACCCGCGCACCTCTGAGATGGTGACGGCCGCCATCAAGAGTCTGAAGGAGCGCGGCGGGTCGTCGCTGCAGGCGATCAAGAAGTACATAGCCGCGCACTACAAGCTGGACGCGGAGAAGCTGGCGCCGTTTATCAAGAAGTACCTCAAGTCGGCCGTCGTGGCGGGCGAGCTGGTGCAGACGAAGGGGAAGGGCGCGTCCGGCTCGTTCAAGCTTGCCGGCGCCGGCGGCGGGGGGGCGGCCGAGGGCGGCAAGGCTCGTGCTGGCGGTGCCAAGAAGAAGCGCGCCGCTCCGGCCAGCAAGGAGAAGAAGGGCGCCCGTGCGGCCGGCGCAAAGAAGGCTGGTGGCGTGAAGGCGGCGACCGGTCGGAAGGCGGGCGCCGCCAAGAAGGCGTCTGCGGCGTCGGCCGCTCCCGCGGGTGCGAAGAAGGCGGCTGCGGCCAAGCCGGCCAAGGCCAAGTCGCCGTCGAAGGCGAAGAAGGCCGCCAAGGTTCCGACGAAGAAGCCGAAGGCGCCGCGCCCGAAGAAGGCGACGACGCCGTCTAAGGCGAAGGCTTCGCCCAAGAAGAAGAAGTAGAGTAGAGGAGAAAGAGATGGGAATGGAAGGGTTTGGCGCTTGACTCCGTCGTCCCCACCCCCCGTCGTCGTCTAGTGGCGCGCAAGAGACGCGCGGCCCAAAACGGCCCTTCTCAGGGCCATCAAAGCACGTCGGGGAAGGTTTTGATTGTCGTGTTGCGTTTGGTGTGGGTGTCTGTCTGGCGTTTCTGTATGCCCGTGGGGATGCTGTTTGCGTGCCGTGGTGGTTGGATTGCGGGGGTCGGTGGCGGGTGTGGGCGGCGGTAGCGGTAAGCGGTGTTGTTGTTGTTGTTGTTGTCGTGGTTGATTGTCGCCGTGTTTGTGGCGGCGGCCGACGGTTGGTTTTCTGTCACGTTGTTTTGTTTGAATACGTTGGTTGGCTTGCCTGCGTTCGTTCTTCTCGGATGTCTGTCTTGTCGAGTCGTGTCTGGTCTTTGTTTTGTTTTGTTCCTTTGTGTGTGTGTGTGTGTTATGTTTTGCAACGGGGGGCACGTTGAGATGCGGAAGGAGTCGGCGGGGATTTCGGTGGCGTGTAGAGCGAGCGAGCGCGCCTGCCTGGCCGTTGGCCGTCGGAGTGGAGTGCGGGTTTTTTTTTTTTTTGTTTTCGAAACGAAAGCGGCGGCCGGCCAGCCACCCGTGCGGTGTGACGTCGGCCGTTGGGTATTGTGCGCTTTGAGCGCCGGGGAGGGATGATGTGTGATTGTTGCGCGCTGCTAGCAGGCAGGCAGAGTGAGCGGGTGTGGCGGACGGACGGGGAAGTGGTGGTTTTTGTTTTTGGGTTGCGGGGCGAGAGGCAGGCGACCGACAAAGTTTGCTCGCGACGGAGAGATGTTAGTGGCCCTGAAAAGGGCCGTTTTTGTTTGTGCGGTGCGGTGCCGCGGCGCGGTTTAGGCGCGCTCGCCGCGGATGCGGCGCGCGAGCTGGATGTCCTTGGGCATGATGGTGACGCGCTTGGCGTGGATTGCGCACAGGTTGGTGTCTTCGAAGAGGCCGACGAGGTAGGCCTCGCTGGCCTCCTGCAGGGCCATGACTGCGGAGCTCTGGAAGCGCAGGTCGGTCTTGAAGTCCTGGGCGATCTCGCGCACTAGGCGCTGGAATGGCAGCTTGCGGATGAGCAGCTCTGTGCTCTTCTGGTAGCGCCTGATTTCTCGCAGGGCGACGGTGCCCGGCCTGTAGCGGTGGGGCTTCTTGACGCCTCCGGTGGCGGGCGCGCTCTTCCTCGCCGCCTTGGTGGCGAGCTGTTTGCGCGGCGCCTTTCCGCCGGTGGACTTGCGGGCCGTTTGCTTTGTGCGGGCCATGGCGGTAGCGGTAGCGGAGCGGCGTGCGTGGAGGTTAGGTGCGGCGCGGCGTCCGGTGCTGCCTTGACAACGGGCCCGCGCGCCTCCGTGCTGCGCTTATATGCCCTCGGTTGCGCGTGGTGGGGGGAGGGCGGGCCAGAGTCTATATAGGGGGGCGGCGGGCGCGCTGGGCGCAGACCGTAGCCGACTCGCCAGCCGCTGCAGCTGCTGTTTGTGCACGTTTTGCTTTGCCCGAGGAAGGAAGGATGACAGGCCGCGGCAAGGGAGGAAAGGGGCTCGGCAAGGGTGGCGCCAAGCGGCACCGCAAGGTGTTGCGCGACAACATCCAGGGCATCACGAAGCCCGCCATCCGCCGCCTGGCTCGCAGGGGCGGCGTGAAGCGCATCTCTGGTCTGATCTACGAGGAGACCCGCGGGGTGCTGAAGGTGTTCCTGGAGAACGTGATCCGCGACGCGGTGACGTACACTGAGCACGCCAAGCGCAAGACTGTGACGGCCATGGACGTGGTGTACGCCCTGAAGAGGCAGGGGCGCACCCTGTACGGTTTCGGCGGTTAGGCTGCGTCGCAGCGGGCGCTGGCCTTCCCGCGGGCCGTGCTTGTGGGTGGGAGAGACTAGAAAACGGCCCTTTTCAGGGCCACCACACTGTTCGGAAGTTGAAAAGTGCGAAAGAGTCTGTGTTGTTGCTGCGTGTGTGCGCTGTGTTGTTTGTTTGTTTGTTTCTTTCTTTCCGTTTGAGCGACGTGATGTGACTGGGAGGGGAGAAGGAAAGGAAACGTGTCATGTGGCTGGCTGTGTGTGGAGCTGCTTCGTTTGTGTGTTTGTTATTGTGTGTCTTTGTATCGATCGCGACGGAGATGGCGGGCTGTGTGTTGTTGTGCGAGAGGCGGTGATTATTTGCTTGCGTGGTTTGTCTCTGTGTGTTTGTTTGCGGCGGCGTTGGGGTTTCCGAGGCAAGGCGTGTGGGCATAGGCGGCCGGATCAGCTGTTTCGTTCGTGTCGACGGCCGTTGCGCGCGGGAGTGGAGGGCGGTGTGTCGACACGCCTCCCTTTAACAATGGTCATTATTGCTGCCGTTGTCGGTTTGGAAGGCGACTGCGACCGTGCAAAATGTGTGTGTGTGTGTGTGTTGGGCCACACGGGCTGTGTGGACGACAAGATGGCGGACGTGCGCCGGCGGCGGCTGTGCTGTGACAGTGCAAAGTTAAAACAAAACAAGGTGCGGCGAGGACGACTGAAATTTTGCTTTGGACGTAGGTGTGTGTGGTGGCCCTGAAAAGGGCCGATTGTTGTGGGCCGAGCCGAGCCGGCAAAGCGCGTTGCGTGCAGGGGAGCACGCGGCGCTGCGATTGCCTGGCCTCCTTTAGGCCTTCTTCTCGGTCTTCTTTGGCAGCAGGACGGCCTGGATGTTGGGCAGGACACCACCCTGTGCGATGGTGACGCCCGACAGGAGCTTGTTGAGCTCCTCGTCGTTGCGGATGGCAAGCTGCAGGTGGCGCGGGATGATGCGCGTCTTCTTGTTGTCGCGGGCCGCGTTTCCGGCCAGCTCGAGCACCTCAGCCGCGAGGTACTCCATGACGGCGGCGAGGTAGACGGGCGCCCCGGCGCCGACGCGCTCTGCGTAGTTTCCCTTGCGCAGGAGGCGGTGGATTCTGCCGACCGGGAACTGGAGCCCAGCCCTGCTTGAGCGGGACTTTGACTTGCCCTTGACTTTGCCTCCCTTTCCGCGTCCGGACATGGCGATGGGCTAGCGACGGTGCACACGAAACGGAAACGAAAACGACCGGTGCGAGCGGCAGCGAGTCGAGCAGCGGAGTGCGTGCCGGCGCAGCCGGGGTGGGGGTGCTTTATGGGCTCGGGTGCGGCGGCCGGTTGCGCGCGCGCCCCATTGGTCGGCGGCCGCAACAGGGCGAGCTGGTAAAGGTGCGGCGGCGGCTGGCGGCGGGTGCCACTGTGTGGGGAGACGCTGACTAGAGCGGAGCGCTTGCTACTGGTGTTGCTGCTGCCGTACGTTGGTTCGAGATGCCGCCCAAGACTAGCGGGAAGGCCGCCAAGAAGGCTGGCAAGGCGCAGAAGAACATTTCGAAGGGCGACAAGAAGAAGAAGCGCAAGAGGAAGGAGAGCTATGCCATCTACATCTACAAGGTGCTGAAGCAGGTGCACCCTGACACGGGCATCTCGTCGAAGGCGATGAGCATCATGAACAGCTTCGTGAACGACATTTTCGAGCGCATTGCGGCCGAGGCTTCTCGCCTGGCGCACTACAACAAGCGCTCGACCATCACGTCCCGCGAGATCCAGACCGCTGTGCGGCTGTTGCTGCCTGGCGAGCTGGCCAAGCACGCCGTGAGCGAGGGCACGAAGGCGGTGACCAAGTACACGAGCTCCAAGTAAGGAGGTGGCTCTGGAATGGAAGGAAGGATGGATGGAGAAGGCTCCTCCGTTGCGAGAGCGGCAAAACGGCCCTTTTCAGGGCCACCAACTTGCCTTTTGCGGGAAGGGCGGAATTGTTGTTGTTGTTTGTGTGGACGGCTGTGATGTATGTGTGCATTTTGATTGTGGGTGGGGGGGGCGCGTCAAAGCGTGTTGCGCGGGGTACGGCCACGAGGTTGGTCGCCGTGGCGTGGAATGGTGGCACGCCTCGTTGGCGTGGTTTTTGACCCATTGGTGTTGTTGGTGTGTGTGTGTGTGTGTGTGTGTGTGTTACCCGTCTGCGAGGGGGGACAGTGTGATCGGCGACTTTTGTGTCACCGTAACGACGGCCGTTTGCGGGTTTGTTTTTTTGCACATCATACATGGCGAGGGTGAAATGTGAAATGTGAAATGTTTTTGTTTGGTTTTTTTTTTTTTTGCCGCCCACTATTCCCTTTGCTGTACGCCGAGTTTGACAATGGTGCGACGTAACTGCAGCGTGGAGGTGTGTGAGTGACGTTGAAATGAACGTGCCATTAAGACGCATTGTTGTTGTATTGTACTGTACGTGTACGGCGACACGCACGATGATGTACCATTCGACTCTGATGTTTGATAGCCGTGTCTGACTGATTGCGTACGACGCACGCACACCGATGTCGTCATTCAAGACGGCGGCGGCGGCGGCGGTCGTTTGTTTGGCGAATGTCTGTACACGTGTTTGTCTGTGTCCATCCGGTATGTATTTGTTTGTTTGAAAGTGTTTTGTGTGTCGGTGACGTGGTCCGATCCGTCGCCCCCTGAGTAACTGTCGATCGGCGCGATAGACCGGCGTCACGCAACTGAACCGAAGTCTTGGGCACACCCGTCATACTGTTGTACACCGTCGCGCTGAGAACGGTAACGAAAGGTTGACTTTGATCGGTCGAATGTCTGGGCAGAACGTGAGGAATGAGGCAAGAGTGCAAGGAGGGGGGGCAAAAGAGAGAGGAAGGGAAAAAGGGGAGAAACGCATTCGTAGAGCAACGGAACGTGAACGTGACCTTTGACGGCTGCATTGGGCTTTGCCTTTGCTTTTGCTTTTGCTTTCGCTTTCGCTTTCGCTTTCGCTTTCGCGTTCGCTTTCGCTTTCCCGGATGTACGTAACGTTTGTTGATATGGTTCTGAGGAAGAGTGTATGACAGTGCCGTGCCGTCCATGTTCGTGTGCCCTCCCATTGTGTGTATGCTATTGTCTGTGTACTTGAATGATGTATGTAGGTGTTAGTGGACATGTTTCACCAGTGGGGGGAAATGGATCGTCGATAGTTGCCGTCACTCTGTCACGGTCGAGATGACGCACCCTCCGTACAGAAAGGTGTCGAGAAAGTGAGTGTGTGTGTGTGTGTGTGTGTGCGTGTGTGCGTCCGTGAATTGGCAGTGTTTGGAGGTGGGCGTGCCCTGGATGTGGCCCGGAAAAGGCTGTTCGTTAGGCGGTAGTGTTGTGTGGACAGGGGAGGGGCATGCGTAACGCTGCTGGCATGGCATTTCGGGAGATGGGAGGGGGCAAACGAGGAAACGAGGAGCGGCGGCCAAAGACGGGACGGGGAGGGGCGCGGTGTGGGTGGCTTGCGCCTGTGCTCGGCGTTGTGGTTTGTGCAAAAGAGGAGGAGAAAAACAATGTGAGTTGCCAGGGAGGGGAGCGGTGTTGTGTTGTGGTTGTCGTGGTGTAGCCGCAGACGCGGCTGTCAGTGAACGTGGCGAGACGGACGGATGCGCGGAGGGGCGGGGGCGGCGCATTTCGCTGGTGCCGTGCCGTGCCGTGCCATGCCTGAAAGCCGCGTGGTCGCTGTGTTGTTGGTGGCGTGGGGGCGAGGAGAGTACCGTACGGGTGTGCTTGTGCGCCGGAAATGGCACACTGCGCCCGCCCGTCTTGGAGGCTGATGGCTGTGGTGTGGAAATGGGGCGCGGTGATGTTGAAGCAGTTGAAGAACAGAAAAGAAACCAAGAAAACGGAAGGCGTGATGCGGCGGTGGTGGCGAGAGCGGGAAAAACAAAACAAAAAAAAAAAAAAAAAAAAAAAACAACAAAAAAAAAGAAGGAAAAACAACAAGAAACAAAAAAGAAAACAAAAAGTCTATCAATATTAAAATGTAAATGGAAATGGAAATGGACCCAGGTATAACCTCCCTGCACAAATAGCAGAGAGTCCGATGATAATAAAAATGTGCCAGAATGTTAACGTCCCTACAAAACAAACCCAACGATAATATTAATGAAAGAGTGAACCGTATGTAACATTGCAACAGACATAATGAAACCTGATAAATTGTATAAGGGCAGCAGCGTTGACCTTTGGCCCTGTATTCAGAATAAAAAGAGCCAAAGATCGTTACCCCAATGAAAAAGACACTGAAACACGTATGTAACATAGTAGCGATGGCGAGACATTGTAGCATCTGTGACCAGAGAGTTTGCGCTGGACTGCGCGAGTGTTGCGAGCGGTTCTCAGTCAGTCAGTCAGTCAGTCAGTCAGTCAGTCTGTGTAGTTGAGGGCTGTACTCTGTCAGTAGTCGTCGCGTGCAGTACGCTAATAGTCGTCATGCGGAGCGGTCGGTCAGTAGTAGCAGCCGAGTGCGGTTGTGTGATGTAGGCGGTCGGCAACACTGGTCAAGATGGTGAATAAGGTATACTGTTAATTAATATAATCATTAGATAATGAAAAATTGTAATTATTCTCCAACAAGTTCCCCAATAATAATTTTTATTTCAAAAGCATTTTTCAAACATTTAATTTTTTATTGAACTAAAGAGTTCGTTGCACTTCACATTTCATTCCACTTCTTTGAAGAAAAATGTCACTAAAATCACAAAAAAAAGAGAATATTATTATTTGCAATGCAGTTCCTCCAAGCGCTGCGCAACAACCAGAGCAGAAATGTGACATCCATTTATTCGGAGGTAAGACTTTAATTCTGATTGTTTTGCACAGGGCCAAAGACCGATATTTCGGTTTAATTGAAGTTTCTTGTCACTGAACGGACTTTTGTAAATGTTGTGTGAAGACTTTATATTTGAGTCAGATTGCGAATGTCACATTTTTGTTGCCATTTTCAATACCTCTCATTGTGGGCGAGGTTACAATTAGCGCAATGTCCATTAGCATCCGTAAATAACATTGTCCATTATTTTAAATTTTGCTGGGAGGTTACAACACACACACAAAAAAAAAAAAACAAAAAATTGCATTTATATCCGCTCCTCAATTGTAGATACCCCTTACACAGCTGTGTGCAATGAATGAGTGCTGGCTGGTAATTAATTGCACTCCTTGGAGGGAAATGCCATAGGAAGTAGTCTTTAAAAAGTGAATGTTTTTCGTTAAGAGACAAAAGTTACTTTAGAAAAAAAGTAATAGTGGGGCTTTTGTTGTTGAACAAAAGAAGTACAATGAACATACGTTATCAGATTTGCGCAATGCAGCGTCACACCACCTTTGTGATTATAACACAATATACTATACATCGTCCCGAACCGTGACCAGAGTCGCGAGACGAGCAGAGCACGCCGCCGACGCCCGCTCAGTACAACCGTCCACCCGCTACTACTGTCGACCGACTACTACCTCTCCCGACTCGCGCTACAATATATATAACAACTGTTCCTGGCGACCCGGTGCGTGCCACTACTGTCGTCTGGCGCGGTCCAAGCGCCGACTAGCAGCGATAAAGAACTCTCTGGTCAGACAGAGATGCTGTCATGCCTCGCCATCGCTCTGGTAATGAATACATACGTGTTGCAGCGTGCGTACCACCGGAACACGCAGTGGCGGAGCCAAAGACTGTGTTGTCGAGGTCGAGTGCGAGTGGGAAGAGAGGCAGCGTCGGCACGGAGATGCAAGCGAGCGCGAGACGCACGGGGGCTGCGGCGTGGCGCGTTTGCGGTCGGCGCCTTTGGTGGCAACGGCCGGGACAAGCAGCGGTGTGTGGTGTGGTGCGGGGCGGACAGGGGCGGCGGTGGACGGGGAGGAGGCGGCGCGACGACGGCATGGGGGCGAAAACGGGACGGGGGACGGCGGATGTTGAGAGGCGTCACGCGCGGACAGGACACAGACACAGAGACACACAGATTGGAAAGGGAGGGTGCGCGGTAGTAGTTGGGAATGTGCGTACCGTGCGGGATGGGAGTGGGCGAGGAACACGGTCGTGGCCCCTGTTTTGGGTGCGTGTGATGACGTCGGTGTGTTGTGGGAAGGGAAGGTGCTGTGGCGGCGGCGCGTAATGGGCGTAGGCCGAAAAGAGAAAGGAACGTGGGCAGTGTGTTGGCAAGCGTCGGTTCGACTGCGACGTTGATGGGCAGGGCAGGGCAAGGTTTAATGGTGGTAGGAGTAGGCGTGTGGGCGCAAAAAATCTGCCGCTGCAGGCGGTGCCGTAACCGCCATGGCGGGAAGGAGAGAGGGCCAAAGAAAGAAAGAAAGAAAGAAAGAAAGAAAGAAAGAAGACAAAAAAGGAGGGGGGGGGGCGAAAGTGGAGAGGCGGTGGTGTGAGAAGGGCGGGGGCGGAAGGAAGGCAGGAAGGACAAGAGGCGAGGCGACGGCTTGCTTTGTGTATCGGTCGGTCTCTGGCTATGCTTCGTTTTCTGCAGCAGGGTCGGTGCGCGGCGTGGCTCGCGGCAGTGGGAACGCCTGGTGGCTGGACGGCCAGCAATGCGGTTGGATGGGCGGCCACAGCACCGCACCTGTGCCCGAGGAGGAGACGCTGGCGGCGGGCCCTGAGGTGAGGCCGGCTCGGCTGGGGCTGTGGATGTGTAGGTGTGCGCCGCTGCTGCAACAACGAGTAAAACGCGAGAAGGAGGGATGGCGGTAGAGAGAAAAAAAAAAAAAAAAAGGTCGTGTTGTGTTGATGCGCAGGCAGACGCGTACAGAGGGACGAGCCCGGTCTGCAGCAGGGTGTGGCCGTGCCGAGTGCAGAGCAGCGGCGGCTCGGTTCGGTTCGGCCCGGCCCGGCGGGCCGCGCTGTTGTCGCGGACGTGAGCGCCCCCTGGCGGGTGGCCGGAGGCGGCGCGGCGTGTTGGACGTGTGGCTGGTGGCAGTGCACAATTTGCGAGTGGCTGGCGGTGTGGTGTGGCGGTTGGCGCGTCGGGCGGCGGAGAGGTATGTGTTGCGGGCGCCCTTTGCTGCGCTGCGTCGTTGCGTGTGCCGTACAGGGCGGGCGCTTGTCGACTGTGTGGGCGGTGTGGCGAATTGGCGTGAAACGGCTGCCGAGAGGTGTGTGGTAGCGAGCCGGTCGGTGGTGTCAGTGCGAAGGGGAATGTGCGTGCGTTTGGCGGTTTCGGTGTGCTTTTTGCGGCGTGAGAGTGGGAATTAGTGGGGCCGGCTGTTGTGTTGGTTCCTTGTGTCTTGTGTCGCGTAGCTTGATGGCAACGTGGAAGGACGCCGGTTTCGTTTCGAGCCTTGCGTGTGGTTGTCGACGTTGACTGGTTGGCGTGTGCCGATGCACGTGCATGTGTGGGTCGCGAGTGCGTTTTTGGCTGGCTGTGTGTGTGTGTGTGTGTGTGTGTGTTTTGGGGGGGAAGGGGGAGGCGGTGGTGAAAGTGCAGTCGTTGCCACGGGCGTCGTCGGGTGGGGCTGGGGCTGTGCGTCGTGGCGGAAAGGTGGTAGGTTGCGGGAAGCGAGCCCGTCGTTGACGGTGTCGCGTGAGTTGTGAATCGAGTGGGGCGCGGGGCGCGGGACAGGAGCAGCGTGCCGCTGCGTCGTGGTCGTCAGCAGAGGCTGTGCGTGTGCTTGTCCTTTTTGTGGGCGGTTCGTGCGAGGCGTTTTTGTTTTGTGTTGCCCTAGTTGTTAGTTTATTTTGTTTGTGTTTGTTATTTTGAGACGACGACTGGTTGGTGGCGTGCGCGCGAAGTGGCGGTGTGCGCTTCCCGTGTCGTTTGTGTTGTTTGGTTTTTTTGTTTTTGTGTGGTTTTTTTTTTTTTTTTTTTTTTTTTTTTTTTTTTTTTTTTTTTTTTGCACTGGGCCCCGGTGGGTGGGTGCGTGTGTGTCGATTGCCGGCTGGCGAAAGGTGCGCCATCGGCGGGGTGGGTCGCCGGCACAAGTAGAGGCGGCGGCGTTGTTGCTGTTGTTGTGTGGTGTTTGTTTTGTTCGGCTGTGTCGGCGAGCTGTGTTGCGGTGCGTGTGAATGGTGGTGCAAAAGTGCTGGCGTTGGGGCTGCGACTGCGACGGCGACGGCGGCGAGCCGCGGGCGCGCCATTGATAGTGATGTTGTGAACAGCGGCTGTGTACGGTAGTGGTGTTGTTGTAGCACGACGTGCATCCGGGCCGGCGCGGAAAGCGCAGTTGCGGGCGGTTGCCCTTCGGTGCCAGCCATGTCGCGTGAGCGGCGGGTTGCTCTGGTGTCGACACGTGGTGCTCTGGGTTGTTGTGTGGTGCCCTTTGGCCGGTGGGGGTGGTTCGCGTGTGTCTCGTTCGCGCTCGGTGTCTGGTCGTGGTCGTGCTGCTCCCCCGTCTGTCGGCGGTTTCCGACGTCGTCTGTACGTTTTTGTTCGTTTGCGGCGTGCCTGCCGACGTCGTCCCGTCGCGACCTTTCAACCGAAAGTGTGGCGCCCGAAGGTGAACGAACGTAACCCTGACCTCGGCGCTTTACGCTGAACCGAACCGAACCGAACCTAACCTGTGGTGTGGCGAGGTGAGCTCAGCCTGTGAGCCCCTAACGTCTACGTAAGGTAAGCTGTCCGGCTCACGCCTCACGTTTGAACGCTTTTTTAACCTACGTTTGACGCTTCTTAACCTAGCACTGACCCCTTAACCTAACGTGTAACCTAACCTAACCTAACCTAACCTAACCTAACCTCTGACGCCTGACGTGTTTGAATGCTTAACCTAAGTTTGACGCTTAACCTAACCCAAGTCCCCTTAACCTAACCCACGTCCACCTAACCTAACCTAACGTAGACGTGTAAACGTAATGTGTAACGCGTAACGTGTAAGGTCGGCTGTCGTGTGTGCTTGACGGCAGATTGGGTTGGTCTGTAGATTCGGATTGCGGTTTGCCTCGGTCGAGGGGCGGCGGCGCCTGTTGCGCAGGCGGCGTCCGTTTGCGGCGGGCAATTGTTTGAGAAACGGCTGTGAATGTTGGCGGGCGAGAGGAGGAGGACGGCGCGCGATGTGGCCCGACGGCTGCGGGCCGATCGGGAAACGGCGGGAGGGCGACGGAAGGCGATGGGGCGGCGGAGGCGCGTTTGCACGGCCGTCATCGCCGCACGCCTCGGCTTGTGTGGCTGTGGCGCCGGCCGCGCTGGCCGGGCTGCCGCGGCGACGGTGTGGGAGTTTTGCCGAAGGTTTGGCCATTGTGGCGGGTCGTCGGCTGGGGCTGTGGGGGCGGCATTTGGGCGGGGGCGGCGATTCTCGGCGGGCCGACCCAGGCTGTAGCGCGCGGTAGCTGCAGTTTGGCCGTGGTTTGCGGCGCTGCCGTGGCGACTGGTTGGCGACTGTGGTGTGGCTGTGTGTAGCCCCATCCTCGGTGGTTTGAAAGGCGCGGGCGGTTGTGGCGCAGGTTTGGGGCTGCTCCGCACAGGCTGTCGGACGTTGGGCGGTAGCAAGCGCGGGAGGCGCGGCGCGGCGGCGCGCAGAGTGGCGGCCGCTCTCTCGGCCGTCCGCGCCCGCCCGCGACACTGGCTGGGCCTTGTGATTCTCTGCTCTGCTGCTGTGCTGTGCTGTGCTTGCGTGCCTGCCGTCCCGCTCGCTCTCGCTGTGTGTTACGCGCGTCGTCGAAATGGCAGATCAGGCGGCTACGAACGAGACTGCTGCGGCACCCGCCGCCACCGGCACTACGAAGAAGGCCAAGTCTGCGTCGTCTGCGAAGAAGCCGCGCGCCAAGCCTGCGCACCCGCGCACCTCTGAGATGGTGACGGCCGCCATCAAGAGTCTGAAGGAGCGCGGCGGGTCGTCGCTGCAGGCGATCAAGAAGTACATAGCCGCGCACTACAAGCTGGACGCGGAGAAGCTGGCGCCGTTTATCAAGAAGTACCTCAAGTCGGCCGTCGTGGCGGGCGAGCTGGTGCAGACGAAGGGGAAGGGCGCGTCCGGCTCGTTCAAGCTTGCCGGCGCCGGCGGTGGGGGGGCGGCCGAGGGCGGCAAGGCTCGTGCTGGCGGTGCCAAGAAGAAGCGCGCCGCTCCGGCCAGCAAGGAGAAGAAGGGCGCCCGTGCGGCCGGCGCAAAGAAGGCTGGTGGCGTGAAGGCGGCGACCGGTCGGAAGGCGGGCGCCGCCAAGAAGGCGTCTGCGGCGTCGGCCGCTCCCGCGGGTGCGAAGAAGGCGGCTGCGGCCAAGCCAGCCAAGGCCAAGTCGCCGTCGAAGGCGAAGAAGGCCGCCAAGGTTCCGACGAAGAAGCCGAAGGCGCCGCGCCCGAAGAAGGCGACGACGCCGTCTAAGGCGAAGGCTTCGCCCAAGAAGAAGAAGTAGAGTAGAGGAGAAAGAGATGGGAATGGAAGGGTTTGGCGCTTGACTCCGTCGTCCCCACCCCCCGTCGTCGTCTAGTGGCGCGCAAGAGACGCGCGGCCCAAAACGGCCCTTCTCAGGGCCATCAAAGCACGTCGGGGAAGGTTTTGATTGTCGTGTTGCGTTTGGTGTGGGTGTCTGTCTGGCGTTTCTGTATGCCCGTGGGGATGCTGTTTGCGTGCCGTGGTGGTTGGATTGCGGGGGTCGGTGGCGGGTGTGGGCGGCGGTAGCGGTAAGCGGTGTTGTTGTTGTTGTTGTTGTCGTGGTTGATTGTCGCCGTGTTTGTGGCGGCGGCCGACGGTTGGTTTTCTGTCACGTTGTTTTGTTTGAATACGTTGGTTGGCTTGCCTGCGTTCGTTCTTCTCGGATGTCTGTCTTGTCGAGTCGTGTCTGGTCTTTGTTTTGTTTTGTTCCTTTGTGTGTGTGTGTGTTATGTTTTGCAACGGGGGGCACGTTGAGATGCGGAAGGAGTCGGCGGGGATTTCGGCGGCGTGTAGAGCGAGCGAGCGCGCCTGCCTGGCCGTTGGCCGTCGGAGTGGAGTGCGGGTTTTTTTTTTTTTTTGTTTTCGAAACGAAAGCGGCGGCCGGCCAGCCACCCGTGCGGTGTGACGTCGGCCGTTGGGTATTGTGCGCTTTGAGCGCCGGGGAGGGATGATGTGTGATTGTTGCGCGCTGCTAGCAGGCAGGCAGAGTGAGCGGGTGTGGCGGACGGACGGGGAAGTGGTGGTTTTTGTTTTTGGGTTGCGGGGCGAGAGGCAGGCGACCGACAAAGTTTGCTCGCGACGGAGAGATGTTAGTGGCCCTGAAAAGGGCCGTTTTTGTTTGTGCGGTGCGGTGCCGCGGCGCGGTTTAGGCGCGCTCGCCGCGGATGCGGCGCGCGAGCTGGATGTCCTTGGGCATGATGGTGACGCGCTTGGCGTGGATTGCGCACAGGTTGGTGTCTTCGAAGAGGCCGACGAGGTAGGCCTCGCTGGCCTCCTGCAGGGCCATGACTGCGGAGCTCTGGAAGCGCAGGTCGGTCTTGAAGTCCTGGGCGATCTCGCGCACTAGGCGCTGGAATGGCAGCTTGCGGATGAGCAGCTCTGTGCTCTTCTGGTAGCGCCTGATTTCTCGCAGGGCGACGGTGCCCGGCCTGTAGCGGTGGGGCTTCTTGACGCCTCCGGTGGCGGGCGCGCTCTTCCTCGCCGCCTTGGTGGCGAGCTGTTTGCGCGGCGCCTTTCCGCCGGTGGACTTGCGGGCCGTTTGCTTTGTGCGGGCCATGGCGGTAGCGGTAGCGGAGCGGCGTGCGTGGAGGTTAGGTGCGGCGCGGCGTCCGGTGCTGCCTTGACAACGGGCCCGCGCGCCTCCGTGCTGCGCTTATATGCCCTCGGTTGCGCGTGGTGGGGGGAGGGCGGGCCAGAGTCTATATAGGGGGGCGGCGGGCGCGCTGGGCGCAGACCGTAGCCGACTCGCCAGCCGCTGCAGCTGCTGTTTGTGCACGTTTTGCTTTGCCCGAGGAAGGAAGGATGACAGGCCGCGGCAAGGGAGGAAAGGGGCTCGGCAAGGGTGGCGCCAAGCGGCACCGCAAGGTGTTGCGCGACAACATCCAGGGCATCACGAAGCCCGCCATCCGCCGCCTGGCTCGCAGGGGCGGCGTGAAGCGCATCTCTGGTCTGATCTACGAGGAGACCCGCGGGGTGCTGAAGGTGTTCCTGGAGAACGTGATCCGCGACGCGGTGACGTACACTGAGCACGCCAAGCGCAAGACTGTGACGGCCATGGACGTGGTGTACGCCCTGAAGAGGCAGGGGCGCACCCTGTACGGTTTCGGCGGTTAGGCTGCGTCGCAGCGGGCGCTGGCCTTCCCGCGGGCCGTGCTTGTGGGTGGGAGAGACTAGAAAACGGCCCTTTTCAGGGCCACCACACTGTTCGGAAGTTGAAAAGTGCGAAAGAGTCTGTGTTGTTGCTGCGTGTGTGCGCTGTGTTGTTTGTTTGTTTGTTTCTTTCTTTCCGTTTGAGCGACGTGATGTGACTGGGAGGGGAGAAGGAAAGGAAACGTGTCATGTGGCTGGCTGTGTGTGGAGCTGCTTCGTTTGTGTGTTTGTTATTGTGTGTCTTTGTATCGATCGCGACGGAGATGGCGGGCTGTGTGTTGTTGTGCGAGAGGCGGTGATTATTTGCTTGCGTGGTTTGTCTCTGTGTGTTTGTTTGCGGCGGCGTTGGGGTTTCCGAGGCAAGGCGTGTGGGCATAGGCGGCCGGATCAGCTGTTTCGTTCGTGTCGACGGCCGTTGCGCGCGGGAGTGGAGGGCGGTGTGTCGACACGCCTCCCTTTAACAATGGTCATTATTGCTGCCGTTGTCGGTTTGGAAGGCGACTGCGACCGTGCAAAATGTGTGTGTGTGTGTGTGTTGGGCCACACGGGCTGTGTGGACGACAAGATGGCGGACGTGCGCCGGCGGCGGCTGTGCTGTGACAGTGCAAAGTTAAAACAAAACAAGGTGCGGCGAGGACGACTGAAATTTTGCTTTGGACGTAGGTGTGTGTGGTGGCCCTGAAAAGGGCCGATTGTTGTGGGCCGAGCCGAGCCGGCAAAGCGCGTTGCGTGCAGGGGAGCACGCGGCGCTGCGATTGCCTGGCCTCCTTTAGGCCTTCTTCTCGGTCTTCTTTGGCAGCAGGACGGCCTGGATGTTGGGCAGGACACCACCCTGTGCGATGGTGACGCCCGACAGGAGCTTGTTGAGCTCCTCGTCGTTGCGGATGGCAAGCTGCAGGTGGCGCGGGATGATGCGCGTCTTCTTGTTGTCGCGGGCCGCGTTTCCGGCCAGCTCGAGCACCTCAGCCGCGAGGTACTCCATGACGGCGGCGAGGTAGACGGGCGCCCCGGCGCCGACGCGCTCTGCGTAGTTTCCCTTGCGCAGGAGGCGGTGGATTCTGCCGACCGGGAACTGGAGCCCAGCCCTGCTTGAGCGGGACTTTGACTTGCCCTTGACTTTGCCTCCCTTTCCGCGTCCGGACATGGCGATGGGCTAGCGACGGTGCACACGAAACGGAAACGAAAACGACCGGTGCGAGCGGCAGCGAGTCGAGCAGCGGAGTGCGTGCCGGCGCAGCTCTCTCTCGCATATATGACGTACTCGGACGTTGAGTAGTCTTGTGGTGGAGGTTTTTGTCCTTTGACATTTCCTCCAAGTCTATACGTTAAATTTTGCATTTTACATGCACCTTACTTTTAGTTTTTACCCTTGCTTTTTATGCTTTTTTGTTTTGTGAACCGCTATTTTGTTTATGGTAGTTTTTTTTTTTTTTGTTTTTAATTTAGGATGCATTTTGGCCTCCTGTATTTTAGGTTGTCTGTGTCGTAATTCCCTAAGTTGCTTATCAGTTGGTTATCGGAGTGGCTCGCAGTTTGGTAGAATGCTACCGCGAGTTCTCTGAATCTATCTTTCAGCATCTTTACTTCCGTTGCCTCGTGGGTGTCGGCAGTGGGGAAGCGCGTCCTGACGTGAATTGCCCGTCTGAGTGCCCGATTTTGGACTCTCTGCAGCCTTTGCAGGTGCGTTTTGGCTGCATAGCCCCAGACTGGGCAGGCATATTCGATGATAGGGCGGACAAGCGTACAGTACAGCCTCACTCCTGTAGTTGCCGCCAAGCTGCTTTCTGTATTTAGTATGGGGTAAATGTCGTTGAGTCTGGCACTGGCCTTCCTTCTGATGTCGTCGATATGTGTGCGCCATGTCAGTCTTTTGTCAAGCGTGACACCCAGGTATTTGGCCGTGGCCCTCCATGGGATGTCTCGTCTGTGTAGTCTTAGTTGTCTGTTTTGTCGTCGGCGGTGGGCAGGGTTGCGCTTGCCTCTCCTTTGGGTGAGCATTATTGCTTGTGTTTTCTCCCCATTTATTGTAATCCGCCATTTCCTGGCCCAGGCTTCCGTCTGGTGTAGAAGATTTTGGAGTCTTGTCGTCACTATCCCCCTATTTGTACTAACGGCGAAGAATGCCGTGTCGTCGGCGTATTGGGCTGTCTGGGTCTGTGGGGCAGATGGTGTGTCGGCCGTGTACAGGTTGTACAGTATTGGGCCTAACACCGAGCCCTGTGGTACTCCAGCTTCGATGGTGCGCTTTGAGGACCTCGCAGTGTCCACTTTGACGCAAAATGTGCGGTTGGCTAGGTAGCTCTTCAGGAGCTTAACGACATGGCCAGGGAATCCTAATGTGTACAATTTGTACAGTAGTCCAGTGTGCCACACACTGTCGAAGGCCTTGGCTACGTCTAGCAGCACTAGTCCACAGTAACCTTTCCGGTTAAAGGCTTCTGTTGCGGCTTCGACCACTCGCATGAGTTGTTGGGGTGCTGAGTGTTGGTTGCGAAATCCGAACTGGAATTTGGGGAGCATGTTCTCTCTTCTTATGTGCCTGTCTATGTGCACTAGAAGGAGGCGCTCGTACAGCTTACTCAGTGTTGGGAGTAGGCTTATGGGGCGATGGTGCTGGGGAAAGATGGGATCTTTTCCAGGCTTAGCGATCGCGACCACTTCCGCATGTTTCCACTGTTTAGGGAATTTTTGTGATCGCGTGATTTCGTTGAACGTCTCTGTCAATTTTTCTATCGCTAGCTGGGGCAGGTGCTTAAGCAGTTCATTGGTGAGGAGATCGTGTCCTGGGGCTTTCTTGTTGGGCAGCGATTTGATGGCTTTCGCTACCTCCTCCGTGGAGAAGGCAGGTGGATCGTCATCGACGTCGTCATCCGCTGCCAGAAATGCGGTTAGTTGTCTGCGGACCATTCTTTCATGTTCGTGATCCTGCGCCTCTGCTGGTGTGAACTGTTTCTCGAAGACGTCGGCGAGTGCGTTGGCTTTATCTTGGGCGCTGAACACTAGTCCTCTCTCGCCGTGCAGAGGCGGCATTCTTGCGCGTCTTTTAGTGAACTGCTTGGTGGCTTGCCAGAGGCTGTTGTCCTGCACTTTGAGAGCTGTAAGGCGGTTTGACCATTGCTGGTTTCTGTGCTCAGTGAGCGCCACCTTAAGTTCTCTCTGTAGCCTATTAAGCAGCTTCCTGGTGTCCGGATTTCGCGTAAGTTTCCATTCCTTCGCGGTCCTGTTTTTGTGCCTAATCTGGGCAAGCAGCTGGGGTGGCAGTCGCTGTGTGTGGGTAGGGGGCGGAGGTTGTTCAGGTGTTGCGCCCTGTGCTGCTTGCAGGACCGCGTCTGTGAGAGTACTCAGCGTTTGTTCTGTGTCCTCTGTCGGGAGCGGGGTGTTGGTAAGTTCTTCCATGACTTGTGTTTTGAATCTTTCCCAGTCGATGTGTTTGTACGAGGTTGAATGCTGGTTGCGCGGTAGCCAGCCGCCCATGTCAATCTCGAATGTGACGGGATTGTGATCGGACGACATTCTATTCAGTGAATGCGCCGTCACAAACCCTGCGAGACCTTTCGTGATTGCTACGTCGATTACATCCGGGTTGTTTCCGTTTCTGGGAAAGTGTGTGGGCTCCTCGGGCGCCCACACGTGCATGTGGTGGATGCGCGCAATGCTTTTCAACTGTCGGCCGGCTTGGTTCGTCCTTCTGGAGTTCCAGTCGGAGTGCTTGGAGTTAAGGTCTCCTCCAAGTATCAGCTTGCCTCCAATTTGTCCTAATTTGACGATGTCGTCTTCAACTAACCTGTGGTTTTTGGGTTGTCGATATGCTGACACCACAGTTACCGGTCCTGTGGATGTCTGTACCTCTAGTGCTACTGTTTCCAACTGCGTCATTTCTGGTGTGTGAATCTGGTGGTGCGGAATCCCCCTTTTTATATAGATTGCTACCCCGCCCCCTGCAGTTGGTCGGTCTCGTCTGTAGCAGAGGTAGTTTGGTGCAGAAACTCTGATTCCCGGTTTCAGGTTGGTCTCCTGCACCATGCATATGTCTATTTCTTCTTCCGCCAGGAATTGTCTAAATTCTAGACCCTGGGGGAAGAGGCTCATGGCGTTAAACGTGCATAGTTTGAAACCCTGAATTGCTGGCCTAGCCATGCTGCGGTGTTGTAGCGCTTGTTGTCGCAGTGGTCTGCGAGGGCCTAACTGCCGATGAGATGTCGGCGGAGAGCTGGTCAAATTTCTTTGTCATGGTCTGCATGAGCTTGTCCATGAGCTTGATGACTTCCGTCAGGGCTTGGGAGAAGTGGTGTATGGGTGTGTTGCTTGTTTGTGTTGTTGTTGCTGCTGGGTTCGTGTTTTCGGTTGTGGGGGTCTTTGCGGGTGATACTGCTCTTGCGTAAGAGCGTGTGTCGTCCTGTGTTCGTGTACTTGGGCCGGTAGTTTGCGTGTTTGTGTTGTCTTCTTTTTCTTTGTTTCGTGGTTTTGTTTTAGTGTCTTCAGTTTGCGTTTTTTGAGTGGTGCTGGTTCGTTTGTTAGTGTTGTTTCGTGTTAGTGCTTGGTTAGTGTTTCTGTAGTTTGTGATTTGCCCTGTTTGTCGGGTCTTGGCCCTCTTGTGTGCTGGACAGCCTTGGTAACTGGCTGTGTGGGCGCCACTGCAGTTGGCGCATTTTGGTTTGTCTTGGGGTGTCATTCGGCACTCCCTGGACGCGTGGTTGCCAGCGCACTTCACGCAGCGTGGTGGCATATCGCAGTGATAGTTAACATGCCCGATGATTTGGCAATTGAAGCACTGAGGTGCCCTTGCTCTCTGCTTCAGTGGTTCCGTAGTTATTCCAAGGCCCATTAGTCGGGTTTCCTGGAACAGCTTCCGGTGCTGTGGGGTGTCGGTTAGTGTGGCACAGTAGAGCGGGTCTCGGTTGTTTGAGCCCTGTTTGCGCACCGATCTTACGTCGTATCCTTTCGCCGTTATGGCTTCTTTGATATCGACGGGATCGGTGCGTGTGGGGAAGCCTCTCAGAACGACTTTCAGGGTCTTCTGTGCGCCTGTTGGGTACGTGTAGTGTGCTATCTTGTGTGTTTTTAGTGTGTTCTTGATGGTGGTGTAGTCTTCTAGTGTTTTTAAGGTGATTTTGATCTTATCCCCGCCGGCGGATTTTGCGTGGAAGCGCTCGTCGCCTACGGCGGCGGTGATAAGATCGTACATCTTTTTGTATGTGTCGGGAAATGTGGCTACTATGGGTGGCAGTTTTTCGTGCTTTGGGGTGTGTGTGTTTTGCTGTATCGGTGGTGGTGGTGCTTGTGCTTGCGCGTCTTCATCGAGCGCGGCGAATTTATTTTGTGTGGCGCATGCAGTGCCGGCCGCGGTTGGTGGTGGCGTGGCCTTGGCCGTGCGCCGCGCCAGTTCAAAGGTCCCGTTATCTTCCGGTTCCTCGGCTGTGGCGGGCGAATTCTCTGCTGCTGCGCTGGTGCCTGTGTGTGCCGGCTCTGGGCTCTGGGGTGAGTCCGTGGCCGGTGTGTCGTGTATGGTGTTGTGTGTGTTGTGTATTTGGGCCGGTGTGTCATGTGTGTTGTGTGTTAGGGAGGACGTGTCTGCTTTTGGTTCGTCATTTGCAGTCTCGTCTGTCACTAGTGCGTCAGCGGGAGGCGCGTCTGTCGCAGTCGTGCCTGCTTTTGGTTCGTCATTTGCAGTCCCGTCTGTCGCTAGTGCGTCTGCGGAGGGCTCGTCAGTCGCAGTCGATTCCCTCACGTGTGTGTTGCTTGGGCCTGGAGTGGCCTTCCCTGCAACTGTGTCCGCCCTATCTATGTCTGTCTGTGTTTGGAAAGCTAGAGAAGGAAGCACAGGCGCGTCTGCTTTGCGCTTTGGTGACTTAGCGCGTTTCCTTTTCTCCCTGACGAGCAGTTTTGCTGTCGCCTTTGGGAGAATTTTCCTTTCTGCTTTCCTCTCTATTTCCCTACTGATTTTTGTGTCTTGTCTTGTCTGCTCCCTCCGTTGTTCTTCTCTCCTCCGTTCCCTACGTTTTTCCGTCCTAATAACTCTCTCCATCAGCCTCTTCTCCTCTTCGGGGTCGAGGTGTGGAAGAACATTCTGAATTAGCGGGCAATTGAGTATCGAGCCTAGTCCCCTGCGGTCCCTCCTTTCTATCGTGAAACTCGTCCCTTCTCTCGCCACATGGATCTCCACCGAGTCTTCCATCTCCATGCGCAGGGTGGGGGCGGCAAAGTCAAGGGCTGCCAAGGGATTGCTGAGTGAGGCCTTTGTTGACACCGTTATACGTTTCCGGCCAACACTCAGCCCTAACGTCTGACGTGCGCGGGTATACTGGCCGGCGAGCAGTTCCAGGCGGTTCTGGTCGTCTTCCAGGCCCTGACACGTAAATGCCCTACTTCTCGGGGGAGCAGGGAGATACCCCGCGGCAGCTGGGGCGCCCGAGCCGGGCGGCAAAACAGCCCACGGCAACAAGAAGACGCGCCTCGCGTCGCGGCAGTAATAACTGCAGCAACTCCCAAGGCGCCGCTCCAACTCACCAAACACAACGACAATTTGCCCAACGGCTCCCGCTGACGCTAAAAAGCTCAGGGTGCCGCCTTGCACGATTCTAAATGAAACCGCTGGCCCTACAAGGCCCGTTTGTGCCCTAACAAGAACACAACCGGGACACTTCTCACTCGGGGCTGCACTGGAATTCACCAAATGCCCCCGCAGTGTTCCTCGCAAGCGAGGTTCCTAAGGCTTCACAGTCAGCGCGGTCGGTGGAACTAGCGTAGCCTAACACGCGTGCGTTCGCACCGGCTGCTGCTCAGCGTAACGCCGGCGCAGCCGGGGTGGGGGTGCTTTATGGGCTCGGGTGCTTTATGGGCTCGGGTGCGGCGGCCGGTTGCGCGCGCGCCCCATTGGTCGGCGGCCGCAACAGGGCGAGCTGGTAAAGGTGCGGCGGCGGCTGGCGAACAACCAAGTACTACCCTGGAGAGAAGTAGTTACCTACCTCGGGCTAAAACTGGATAAGAATCTGACATTTGTGCATCACATTAAAGAGGCCAGAAACAAGGGCTCCGCCCGGCTCTTTCAGTTATATCCTCTCCTTAAAGGCAGGGGACTCACAGTACCTGCCAAGCTCAAAATTTGGAAAACGATCATCCTGCCAGCCATGCTCTATGGTTCAGAAGCGTGGAGTATGGCAGCAGACACCAACCTTAAACAGTTGGAAATCATCCAAAACAAAGCCTTCCGTATAGTTGCAGACGCTCCATGGTTCTCGAGCAATGAGGAGATCAGAGCAATGTTAGGACAGCCATCATTTTATCACCTCATAAAACAAAAATCATTAAAATTCTACGAATCATCCAATGCATCACCACACCAACTCATCAACTCTCTGGGAAGGGATGAAAACCCTGGCCAGAGAGCACCAATCGCCACCATCCATCGCCAATTCAGGCGTTAGTCATATAAATTCATGTGCAAACATACACTTACATCACCATCGCTGCCGCCTCCACAACCATCATCTATCCAGGGGAAAACCGACCCCTAGCCAATACCATATATAACCCTGAATCCGCACCATAAAGGAACACCTCGTAAGACAGAGCGTTTCAAGGACGCTGGTTCTTCAAGTACACCATGGGTACAGACCCAGCCATTTCATGTCGGCGGGTGCCACTGTGTGGGGAGACGCTGACTAGAGCGGAGCGCTTGCTACTGGTGTTGCTGCTGCCGTACGTTGGTTCGAGATGCCGCCCAAGACTAGCGGGAAGGCCGCCAAGAAGGCTGGCAAGGCGCAGAAGAACATTTCGAAGGGCGACAAGAAGAAGAAGCGCAAGAGGAAGGAGAGCTATGCCATCTACATCTACAAGGTGCTGAAGCAGGTGCACCCTGACACGGGCATCTCGTCGAAGGCGATGAGCATCATGAACAGCTTCGTGAACGACATTTTCGAGCGCATTGCGGCCGAGGCTTCTCGCCTGGCGCACTACAACAAGCGCTCGACCATCACGTCCCGCGAGATCCAGACCGCTGTGCGGCTGTTGCTGCCTGGCGAGCTGGCCAAGCACGCCGTGAGCGAGGGCACGAAGGCGGTGACCAAGTACACGAGCTCCAAGTAAGGAGGTGGCTCTGGAATGGAAGGAAGGATGGATGGAGAAGGCTCCTCCGTTGCGAGAGCGGCAAAACGGCCCTTTTCAGGGCCACCAACTTGCCTTTTGCGGGAAGGGCGGAATTGTTGTTGTTGTTTGTGTGGACGGCTGTGATGTATGTGTGCATTTTGATTGTGGGTGGGGGGGGCGCGTCAAAGCGTGTTGCGCGGGGTACGGCCACGAGGTTGGTCGCCGTGGCGTGGAATGGTGGCACGCCTCGTTGGCGTGGTTTTTGACCCATTGGTGTTGTTGGTGTGTGTGTGTGTGTGTGTGTTACCCGTCTGCGAGGGGGGACAGTGTGATCGGCGACTTTTGTGTCACCGTAACGACGGCCGTTTGCGGGTTTGTTTTTTTGCACATCATACATGGCGAGGGTGAAATGTGAAATGTGAAATGTTTTTGTTTGGTTTTTTTTTTTTTGCCGCCCACTATTCCCTTTGCTGTACGCCGAGTTTGACAATGGTGCGACGTAACTGCAGCGTGGAGGTGTGTGAGTGACGTTGAAATGAACGTGCCATTAAGACGCATTGTTGTTGTATTGTACTGTACGTGTACGGCGACACGCACGATGATGTACCATTCGACTCTGATGTTTGATAGCCGTGTCTGACTGATTGCGTACGACGCACGCACACCGATGTCGTCATTCAAGACGGCGGCGGCGGCGGCGGTCGTTTGTTTGGCGAATGTCTGTACACGTGTTTGTCTGTGTCCATCCGGTATGTATTTGTTTGTTTGAAAGTGTTTTGTGTGTCGGTGACGTGGTCCGATCCGTCGCCCCCTGAGTAACTGTCGATCGGCGCGATAGACCGGCGTCACGCAACTGAACCGAAGTCTTGGGCACACCCGTCATACTGTTGTACACCGTCGCGCTGAGAACGGTAACGAAAGGTTGACTTTGATCGGTCGAATGTCTGGGCAGAACGTGAGGAATGAGGCAAGAGTGCAAGGAGGGGGGGCAAAAGAGAGAGGAAGGGAAAAAGGGGAGAAACGCATTCGTAGAGCAACGGAACGTGAACGTGACCTTTGACGGCTGCATTGGGCTTTGCCTTTGCTTTTGCTTTTGCTTTCGCTTTCGCTTTCGCTTTCGCTTTCGCTTTCGCGTTCGCTTTCGCTTTCCCGGATGTACGTAACGTTTGTTGATATGGTTCTGAGGAAGAGTGTATGACAGTGCCGTGCCGTCCATGTTCGTGTGCCCTCCCATTGTGTGTATGCTATTGTCTGTGTACTTGAATGATGTATGTAGGTGTTAGTGGACATGTTTCACCAGTGGGGGGAAATGGATCGTCGATAGTTGCCGTCACTCTGTCACGGTCGAGATGACGCACCCTCCGTACAGAAAGGTGTCGAGAAAGTGAGTGTGTGTGTGTGTGTGTGTGTGCGTGTGTGCGTCCGTGAATTGGCAGTGTTTGGAGGTGGGCGTGCCCTGGATGTGGCCCGGAAAAGGCTGTTCGTTAGGCGGTAGTGTTGTGTGGACAGGGGAGGGGCATGCGTAACGCTGCTGGCATGGCATTTCGGGAGATGGGAGGGGGCAAACGAGGAAACGAGGAGCGGCGGCCAAAGACGGGACGGGGAGGGGCGCGGTGTGGGTGGCTTGCGCCTGTGCTCGGCGTTGTGGTTTGTGCAAAAGAGGAGGAGAAAAACAATGTGAGTTGCCAGGGAGGGGAGCGGTGTTGTGTTGTGGTTGTCGTGGTGTAGCCGCAGACGCGGCTGTCAGTGAACGTGGCGAGACGGACGGATGCGCGGAGGGGCGGGGGCGGCGCATTTCGCCGGTGCCGTGCCGTGCCGTGCCATGCCTGAAAGCCGCGTGGTCGCTGTGTTGTTGGTGGCGTGGGGGCGAGGAGAGTACCGTACGGGTGTGCTTGTGCGCCGGAAATGGCACACTGCGCCCGCCCGTCTTGGAGGCTGATGGCTGTGGTGTGGAAATGGGGCGCGGTGATGTTGAAGCAGTTGAAGAACAGAAAAGAAACCAAGAAAACGGAAGGCGTGATGCGGCGGTGGTGGTGAGAGCGGGAAAAACAAAACAAAAAAAAAAAAAAAAAAAAAAACAACAAAAAAAAAGAAGGAAAAACAACAAGAAACAAAAAAGAAAACAAAAAGTCTATCAATATTAAAATGTAAATGGAAATGGAAATGGACCCAGGTATAACCTCCCTGCACAAATAGCAGAGAGTCCGATGATAATAAAAATGTGCCAGAATGTTAACGTCCCTACAAAACAAACCCAACGATAATATTAATGAAAGAGTGAACCGTATGTAACATTGCAACAGACATAATGAAACCTGATAAATTGTATAAGGGCAGCAGCGTTGACCTTTGGCCCTGTATTCAGAATAAAAAGAGCCAAAGATCGTTACCCCAATGAAAAAGACACTGAAACACGTATGTAACATAGTAGCGATGGCGAGACATTGTAGCATCTGTGACCAGAGAGTTTGCGCTGGACTGCGCGAGTGTTGCGAGCGGTTCTCAGTCAGTCAGTCAGTCAGTCAGTCAGTCAGTCAGTCAGTCAGTCAGTCAGTCTGTGTAGTTGAGGGCTGTACTCTGTCAGTAGTCGTCGCGTGCAGTACGCTAATAGTCGTCATGCAGAGCGGTCGGTCAGTAGTAGCAGCCGAGTGCGGTTGTGTGATGTAGGCGGTCGGCAACACTGGTCAAGATGGTGAATAAGGTATACTGTTAATTAATATAATCATTAGATAATGAAAAATTGTAATTATTCTCCAACAAGTTCCCCAATAATAATTTTTATTTCAAAAGCATTTTTCAAACATTTAATTTTTTATTGAACTAAAGAGTTCGTTGCACTTCACATTTCATTCCACTTCTTTGAAGAAAAATGTCACTAAAATCACAAAAAAAAGAGAATATTATTATTTGCAATGCAGTTCCTCCAAGCGCTGCGCAACAACCAGAGCAGAAATGTGACATCCATTTATTCGGAGGTAAGACTTTAATTCTGATTGTTTTGCACAGGGCCAAAGACCGATATTTCGGTTTAATTGAAGTTTCTTGTCACTGAACGGACTTTTGTAAATGTTGTGTGAAGACTTTATATTTGAGTCAGATTGCGAATGTCACATTTTTGTTGCCATTTTCAATACCTCTCATTGTGGGCGAGGTTACAATTAGCGCAATGTCCATTAGCATCCGTAAATAACATTGTCCATTATTTTAAATTTTGCTGGGAGGTTACAACACACACACAAAAAAAAAAAAACAAAAAATTGCATTTATATCCGCTCCTCAATTGTAGATACCCCTTACACAGCTGTGTGCAATGAATGAGTGCTGGCTGGTAATTAATTGCACTCCTTGGAGGGAAATGCCATAGGAAGTAGTCTTTAAAAAGTGAATGTTTTTCGTTAAGAGACAAAAGTTACTTTAGAAAAAAAGTAATAGTGGGGCTTTTGTTGTTGAACAAAAGAAGTACAATGAACATACGTTATCAGATTTGCGCAATGCAGCGTCACACCACCTTTGTGATTATAACACAATATACTATACATCGTCCCGAACCGTGACCAGAGTCGCGAGACGAGCAGAGCACGCCGCCGACGCCCGCTCAGTACAACCGTCCACCCGCTACTACTGTCGACCGACTACTACCTCTCCCGACTCGCGCTACAATATATATAACAACTGTTCCTGGCGACCCGGTGCGTGCCACTACTGTCGTCTGGCGCGGTCCAAGCGCCGACTAGCAGCGATAAAGAACTCTCTGGTCAGACAGAGATGCTGTCATGCCTCGCCATCGCTCTGGTAATGAATACATACGTGTTGCAGCGTGCGTACCACCGGAACACGCAGTGGCGGAGCCAAAGACTGTGTTGTCGAGGTCGAGTGCGAGTGGGAAGAGAGGCAGCGTCGGCACGGAGATGCAAGCGAGCGCGAGACGCACGGGGGCTGCGGCGTGGCGCGTTTGCGGTCGGCGCCTTTGGTGGCAACGGCCGGGACAAGCAGCGGTGTATGGTGTGGTGCGGGGCGGACAGGGGCGGCGGTGGACGGGGAGGAGGCGGCGCGACGACGGCATGGGGGCGAAAACGGGACGGGGGACGGCGGATGTTGAGAGGCGTCACGCGCGGACAGGACACAGACACAGAGACACACAGATTGGAAAGGGAGGGTGCGCGGTAGTAGTTGGGAATGTGCGTACCGTGCGGGATGGGAGTGGGCGAGGAACACGGTCGTGGCCCCTGTTTTGGGTGCGTGTGATGACGTCGGTGTGTTGTGGGAAGGGAAGGTGCTGTGGCGGCGGCGCGTAATGGGCGTAGGCCGAAAAGAGAAAGGAACGTGGGCAGTGTGTTGGCAAGCGTCGGTTCGACTGCGACGTTGATGGGCAGGGCAGGGCAAGGTTTAATGGTGGTAGGAGTAGGCGTGTGGGCGCAAAAAATCTGCCGCTGCAGGCGGTGCCGTAACCGCCATGGCGGGAAGGAGAGAGGGCCAAAGAAAGAAAGAAAGAAAGAAAGAAAGAAAGAAAGAAGACAAAAAAGGAGGGGGGGGGGGGCGAAAGTGGAGAGGCGGTGGTGTGAGAAGGGCGGGGGCGGAAGGAAGGCAGGAAGGACAAGAGGCGAGGCGACGGCTTGCTTTGTGTATCGGTCGGTCTCTGGCTATGCTTCGTTTTCTGCAGCAGGGTCGGTGCGCGGCGTGGCTCGCGGCAGTGGGAACGCCTGGTGGCTGGACGGCCAGCAATGCGGTTGGATGGGCGGCCACAGCACCGCACCTGTGCCCGAGGAGGAGACGCTGGCGGCGGGCCCTGAGGTGAGGCCGGCTCGGCTGGGGCTGTGGATGTGTAGGTGTGCGCCGCTGCTGCAACAACGAGTAAAACGCGAGAAGGAGGGATGGCGGTAGAGAGAAAAAAAAAAAAAAAAGGTCGTGTTGTGTTGATGCGCAGGCAGACGCGTACAGAGGGACGAGCCCGGTCTGCAGCAGGGTGTGGCCGTGCCGAGTGCAGAGCAGCGGCGGCTCGGTTCGGTTCGGCCCGGCCCGGCGGGCCGCGCTGTTGTCGCGGACGTGAGCGCCCCCTGGCGGGTGGCCGGAGGCGGCGCGGCGTGTTGGACGTGTGGCTGGTGGCAGTGCACAATTTGCGAGTGGCTGGCGGTGTGGTGTGGCGGTTGGCGCGTCGGGCGGCGGAGAGGTATGTGTTGCGGGCGCCCTTTGCTGCGCTGCGTCGTTGCGTGTGCCGTACAGGGCGGGCGCTTGTCGACTGTGTGGGCGGTGTGGCGAATTGGCGTGAAACGGCTGCCGAGAGGTGTGTGGTAGCGAGCCGGTCGGTGGTGTCAGTGCGAAGGGGAATGTGCGTGCGTTTGGCGGTTTCGGTGTGCTTTTTGCGGCGTGAGAGTGGGAATTAGTGGGGCCGGCTGTTGTGTTGGTTCCTTGTGTCTTGTGTCGCGTAGCTTGATGGCAACGTGGAAGGACGCCGGTTTCGTTTCGAGCCTTGCGTGTGGTTGTCGACGTTGACTGGTTGGCGTGTGCCGATGCACGTGCATGTGTGGGTCGCGAGTGCGTTTTTGGCTGGCTGTGTGTGTGTGTGTGTGTGTGTGTGTTTTGGGGGGGAAGGGGGAGGCGGTGGTGAAAGTGCAGTCGTTGCCACGGGCGTCGTCGGGTGGGGCTGGGGCTGTGCGTCGTGGCGGAAAGGTGGTAGGTTGCGGGAAGCGAGCCCGTCGTTGACGGTGTCGCGTGAGTTGTGAATCGAGTGGGGCGCGGGGCGCGGGACAGGAGCAGCGTGCCGCTGCGTCGTGGTCGTCAGCAGAGGCTGTGCGTGTGCTTGTCCTTTTTGTGGGCGGTTCGTGCGAGGCGTTTTTGTTTTGTGTTGCCCTAGTTGTTAGTTTATTTTGTTTGTGTTTGTTATTTTGAGACGACGACTGGTTGGTGGCGTGCGCGCGAAGTGGCGGTGTGCGCTTCCCGTGTCGTTTGTGTTGTTTGGTTTTTTTGTTTTTGTGTGGTTTTTTTTTTTTTTTTTTTTTTTTTTTTTTTTGCACTGGGCCCCGGTGGGTGGGTGCGTGTGTGTCGATTGCCGGCTGGCGAAAGGTGCGCCATCGGCGGGGTGGGTCGCCGGCACAAGTAGAGGCGGCGGCGTTGTTGCTGTTGTTGTGTGGTGTTTGTTTTGTTCGGCTGTGTCGGCGAGCTGTGTTGCGGTGCGTGTGAATGGTGGTGCAAAAGTGCTGGCGTTGGGGCTGCGACTGCGACGGCGGCGAGCCGCGGGCGCGCCATTGATAGTGATGTTGTGAACAGCGGCTGTGTACGGTAGTGGTGTTGTTGTAGCACGACGTGCATCCGGGCCGGCGCGGAAAGCGCAGTTGCGGGCGGTTGCCCTTCGGTGCCAGC
The DNA here is from genome assembly GCF_021461395.2 of Schistocerca americana. NCBI lineage: Eukaryota > Metazoa > Arthropoda > Insecta > Orthoptera > Acrididae > Schistocerca > Schistocerca americana. The sequence continues at coordinate 709,852 of NW_025726544.1, forward strand.
CATGTCGCGTGAGCGGCGGGTTGCTCTGGTGTCGACACGTGGTGCTCTGGGTTGTTGTGTGGTGCCCTTTGGCCGGTGGGGGTGGTTCGCGTGTGTCTCGTTCGCGCTCGGTGTCTGGTCGTGGTCGTGCTGCTCCCCCGTCTGTCGGCGGTTTCCGACGTCGTCTGTACGTTTTTGTTCGTTTGCGGCGTGCCTGCCGACGTCGTCCCGTCGCGACCTTTCAACCGAAAGTGTGGCGCCCGAAGGTGAACGAACGTAACCCTGACCTCGGCGCTTTACGCTGAACCGAACCGAACCGAACCTAACCTGTGGTGTGGCGAGGTGAGCTCAGCCTGTGAGCCCCTAACGTCTACGTAAGGTAAGCTGTCCGGCTCACGCCTCACGTTTGAACGCTTTTTTAACCTACGTTTGACGCTTCTTAACCTAGCACTGACCCCTTAACCTAACGTGTAACCTAACCTAACCTAACCTAACCTAACCTAACCTCTGACGCCTGACGTGTTTGAATGCTTAACCTAAGTTTGACGCTTAACCTAACCCAAGTCCCCTTAACCTAACCCACGTCCACCTAACCTAACCTAACGTAGACGTGTAAACGTAATGTGTAACGCGTAACGTGTAAGGTCGGCTGTCGTGTGTGCTTGACGGCAGATTGGGTTGGTCTGTAGATTCGGATTGCGGTTTGCCTCGGTCGAGGGGCGGCGGCGCCTGTTGCGCAGGCGGCGTCCGTTTGCGGCGGGCAATTGTTTGAGAAACGGCTGTGAATGTTGGCGGGCGAGAGGAGGAGGACGGCGCGCGATGTGGCCCGACGGCTGCGGGCCGATCGGGAAACGGCGGGAGGGCGACGGAAGGCGATGGGGCGGCGGAGGCGCGTTTGCACGGCCGTCATCGCCGCACGCCTCGGCTTGTGTGGCTGTGGCGCCGGCCGCGCTGGCCGGGCTGCCGCGGCGACGGTGTGGGAGTTTTGCCGAAGGTTTGGCCATTGTGGCGGGTCGTCGGCTGGGGCTGTGGGGGCGGCATTTGGGCGGGGGCGGCGATTCTCGGCGGGCCGACCCAGGCTGTAGCGCGCGGTAGCTGCAGTTTGGCCGTGGTTTGCGGCGCTGCCGTGGCGACTGGTTGGCGACTGTGGTGTGGCTGTGTGTAGCCCCATCCTCGGTGGTTTGAAAGGCGCGGGCGGTTGTGGCGCAGGTTTGGGGCTGCTCCGCACAGGCTGTCGGACGTTGGGCGGTAGCAAGCGCGGGAGGCGCGGCGCGGCGGCGCGCAGAGTGGCGGCCGCTCTCTCGGCCGTCCGCGCCCGCCCGCGACACTGGCTGGGCCTTGTGATTCTCTGCTCTGCTGCTGTGCTGTGCTGTGCTTGCGTGCCTGCCGTCCCGCTCGCTCTCGCTGTGTGTTACGCGCGTCGTCGAAATGGCAGATCAGGCGGCTACGAACGAGACTGCTGCGGCACCCGCCGCCACCGGCACTACGAAGAAGGCCAAGTCTGCGTCGTCTGCGAAGAAGCCGCGCGCCAAGCCTGCGCACCCGCGCACCTCTGAGATGGTGACGGCCGCCATCAAGAGTCTGAAGGAGCGCGGCGGGTCGTCGCTGCAGGCGATCAAGAAGTACATAGCCGCGCACTACAAGCTGGACGCGGAGAAGCTGGCGCCGTTTATCAAGAAGTACCTCAAGTCGGCCGTCGTGGCGGGCGAGCTGGTGCAGACGAAGGGGAAGGGCGCGTCCGGCTCGTTCAAGCTTGCCGGCGCCGGCGGCGGGGGGGCGGCCGAGGGCGGCAAGGCTCGTGCTGGCGGTGCCAAGAAGAAGCGCGCCGCTCCGGCCAGCAAGGAGAAGAAGGGCGCCCGTGCGGCCGGCGCAAAGAAGGCTGGTGGCGTGAAGGCGGCGACCGGTCGGAAGGCGGGCGCCGCCAAGAAGGCGTCTGCGGCGTCGGCCGCTCCCGCGGGTGCGAAGAAGGCGGCTGCGGCCAAGCCGGCCAAGGCCAAGTCGCCGTCGAAGGCGAAGAAGGCCGCCAAGGTTCCGACGAAGAAGCCGAAGGCGCCGCGCCCGAAGAAGGCGACGACGCCGTCTAAGGCGAAGGCTTCGCCCAAGAAGAAGAAGTAGAGTAGAGGAGAAAGAGATGGGAATGGAAGGGTTTGGCGCTTGACTCCGTCGTCCCCACCCCCCGTCGTCGTCTAGTGGCGCGCAAGAGACGCGCGGCCCAAAACGGCCCTTCTCAGGGCCATCAAAGCACGTCGGGGAAGGTTTTGATTGTCGTGTTGCGTTTGGTGTGGGTGTCTGTCTGGCGTTTCTGTATGCCCGTGGGGATGCTGTTTGCGTGCCGTGGTGGTTGGATTGCGGGGGTCGGTGGCGGGTGTGGGCGGCGGTAGCGGTAAGCGGTGTTGTTGTTGTTGTTGTTGTCGTGGTTGATTGTCGCCGTGTTTGTGGCGGCGGCCGACGGTTGGTTTTCTGTCACGTTGTTTTGTTTGAATACGTTGGTTGGCTTGCCTGCGTTCGTTCTTCTCGGATGTCTGTCTTCTCGAGTCGTGTCTGGTCTTTGTTTTGTTTTGTTCCTTTGTGTGTGTGTGTGTTATGTTTTGCAACGGGGGGCACGTTGAGATGCGGAAGGAGTCGGCGGGGATTTCGGTGGCGTGTAGAGCGAGCGAGCGCGCCTGCCTGGCCGTTGGCCGTCGGAGTGGAGTGCGGGTTTTTTTTTTTTTGTTTTCGAAACGAAAGCGGCGGCCGGCCAGCCACCCGTGCGGTGTGACGTCGGCCGTTGGGTATTGTGCGCTTTGAGCGCCGGGGAGGGATGATGTGTGATTGTTGCGCGCTGCTAGCAGGCAGGCAGAGTGAGCGGGTGTGGCGGACGGACGGGGAAGTGGTGGTTTTTGTTTTTGGGTTGCGGGGCGAGAGGCAGGCGACCGACAAAGTTTGCTCGCGACGGAGAGATGTTAGTGGCCCTGAAAAGGGCCGTTTTTGTTTGTGCGGTGCGGTGCCGCGGCGCGGTTTAGGCGCGCTCGCCGCGGATGCGGCGCGCGAGCTGGATGTCCTTGGGCATGATGGTGACGCGCTTGGCGTGGATTGCGCACAGGTTGGTGTCTTCGAAGAGGCCGACGAGGTAGGCCTCGCTGGCCTCCTGCAGGGCCATGACTGCGGAGCTCTGGAAGCGCAGGTCGGTCTTGAAGTCCTGGGCGATCTCGCGCACTAGGCGCTGGAATGGCAGCTTGCGGATGAGCAGCTCTGTGCTCTTCTGGTAGCGCCTGATTTCTCGCAGGGCGACGGTGCCCGGCCTGTAGCGGTGGGGCTTCTTGACGCCTCCGGTGGCGGGCGCGCTCTTCCTCGCCGCCTTGGTGGCGAGCTGTTTGCGCGGCGCCTTTCCGCCGGTGGACTTGCGGGCCGTTTGCTTTGTGCGGGCCATGGCGGTAGCGGTAGCGGAGCGGCGTGCGTGGAGGTTAGGTGCGGCGCGGCGTCCGGTGCTGCCTTGACAACGGGCCCGCGCGCCTCCGTGCTGCGCTTATATGCCCTCGGTTGCGCGTGGTGGGGGGAGGGCGGGCCAGAGTCTATATAGGGGGGCGGCGGGCGCGCTGGGCGCAGACCGTAGCCGACTCGCCAGCCGCTGCAGCTGCTGTTTGTGCACGTTTTGCTTTGCCCGAGGAAGGAAGGATGACAGGCCGCGGCAAGGGAGGAAAGGGGCTCGGCAAGGGTGGCGCCAAGCGGCACCGCAAGGTGTTGCGCGACAACATCCAGGGCATCACGAAGCCCGCCGTCCGCCGCCTGGCTCGCAGGGGCGGCGTGAAGCGCATCTCTGGTCTGATCTACGAGGAGACCCGCGGGGTGCTGAAGGTGTTCCTGGAGAACGTGATCCGCGACGCGGTGACGTACACTGAGCACGCCAAGCGCAAGACTGTGACGGCCATGGACGTGGTGTACGCCCTGAAGAGGCAGGGGCGCACCCTGTACGGTTTCGGCGGTTAGGCTGCGTCGCAGCGGGCGCTGGCCTTCCCGCGGGCCGTGCTTGTGGGTGGGAGAGACTAGAAAACGGCCCTTTTCAGGGCCACCACACTGTTCGGAAGTTGAAAAGTGCGAAAGAGTCTGTGTTGTTGCTGCGTGTGTGCGCTGTGTTGTTTGTTTGTTTGTTTCTTTCTTTCCGTTTGAGCGACGTGATGTGACTGGGAGGGGAGAAGGAAAGGAAACGTGTCATGTGGCTGGCTGTGTGTGGAGCTGCTTCGTTTGTGTGTTTGTTATTGTGTGTCTTTGTATCGATCGCGACGGAGATGGCGGGCTGTGTGTTGTTGTGCGAGAGGCGGTGATTATTTGCTTGCGTGGTTTGTCTCTGTGTGTTTGTTTGCGGCGGCGTTGGGGTTTCCGAGGCAAGGCGTGTGGGCATAGGCGGCCGGATCAGCTGTTTCGTTCGTGTCGACGGCCGTTGCGCGCGGGAGTGGAGGGCGGTGTGTCGACACGCCTCCCTTTAACAATGGTCATTATTGCTGCCGTTGTCGGTTTGGAAGGCGACTGCGACCGTGCAAAATGTGTGTGTGTGTGTGTGTTGGGCCACACGGGCTGTGTGGACGACAAGATGGCGGACGTGCGCCGGCGGCGGCTGTGCTGTGACAGTGCAAAGTTAAAACAAAACAAGGTGCGGCGAGGACGACTGAAATTTTGCTTTGGACGTAGGTGTGTGTGGTGGCCCTGAAAAGGGCCGATTGTTGTGGGCCGAGCCGAGCCGGCAAAGCGCGTTGCGTGCAGGGGAGCACGCGGCGCTGCGATTGCCTGGCCTCCTTTAGGCCTTCTTCTCGGTCTTCTTTGGCAGCAGGACGGCCTGGATGTTGGGCAGGACACCACCCTGTGCGATGGTGACGCCCGACAGGAGCTTGTTGAGCTCCTCGTCGTTGCGGATGGCAAGCTGCAGGTGGCGCGGGATGATGCGCGTCTTCTTGTTGTCGCGGGCCGCGTTTCCGGCCAGCTCGAGCACCTCAGCCGCGAGGTACTCCATGACGGCGGCGAGGTAGACGGGCGCCCCGGCGCCGACGCGCTCTGCGTAGTTTCCCTTGCGCAGGAGGCGGTGGATTCTGCCGACCGGGAACTGGAGCCCAGCCCTGCTTGAGCGGGACTTTGACTTGCCCTTGACTTTGCCTCCCTTTCCGCGTCCGGACATGGCGATGGGCTAGCGACGGTGCACACGAAACGGAAACGAAAACGACCGGTGCGAGCGGCAGCGAGTCGAGCAGCGGAGTGCGTGCCGGCGCACTCGCACTCGCATTAAAACTCTGGCTACATAAGCCAGGTGTAAAGGCAGTCTAAGCAGCGGAGCTGCTGTTCCTGCGGGGACCTCGTTAGTGGGTGCAGTGGACCTAACAGGGTGAGCTGTCCTCACTGGGCGTCGTTCATTGTGACGCCCCCTGTTTCGACATCGGGCGGCGAGAGATAATTACTCTCGCAGTAGATCTGGCCAACGAGTCGTTGGCCTGTGGTGGACCTGGCGGCCCAGACCACGAATCAAGCGGCTGCCAGACCGTTCTGCATTGCTGTAGAACTGCCGGGCGATTTGCCGGAAGCGATCCCGGAGGAAGGGGATCCCAGCTTCTTCATGGAGCAGCCTCGTCGGATAGCGAGGTGGCTTGTGGAGCGCTAGTCGCAGCGCCCTGTTTTGCAGTCGTTGGAGCGTCGCAATGTGCGTCGCGGCCGCGTTACCCCACACCACAGCCGCGTATTCGAGTACCGGCCGAACAAGGGACAGGTACATGGTGAGGCCATGGCGTGGAGGGAGAGTCGATGACGGGTTGAGCAGTGGGTAAAGCGCACGAAGGCGCCCCACTGCCCGCCCTCGGACGTCACGGATGTGTGGCAGCCACGTCAGGTGTCTGTCCAACGTCACCCCGAGGTAGTTGCCGGTCCGCGACCAGGGGATGGGGCCCCCCATGATCGTGACCGGCGGTAGGTCCGGTGGCAGCCTCTTTCTGCTGAAGATGACAGCCTGACTCTTCGCAGCGTTGAACTTCAAGCGCCATTTCGTGGACCAGGCGCCCAGGACGTCACATCCGAGCTGGAGGCGACGGCGCATCTCGGCCGCATTCATGCTGCGGGTGAACAACGCCGTGTCGTCGGCATAAAGTGCCAACTCCACGCGTGCCACCCGCGGGGCGTCGGCGGTGTACAGGGAGTACAGCAGGGGGCCGAGGACCGACCCCTGCGGCACCCCCGCTCGAATCTGCCGGTCGGTGGAAGTGCCTCCATCTGCTCGGACGTGGAAAGTGCGTCCCGAGAGATACGAGCGCAGCAGGACTACGTGCGACGTCGGTACCCCGTGCGCAAAAAGTTTGTACACGAGGCCGTCGTGCCACACGCAGTCGAAGGCCTTGGAGACGTCGAGAAGCACCGCCCCTAGGTACTCCCGCGTCTCCAGCGCTCGCATCGCCTGCTCCACGAGGCGCAGCAACTGCTGCGTGGTAGAGTGGCCGCACCGGAAACCAAACTGCTCCTCGGGAATGAGTTGCTGTTCCGTCACGTGGCGCAGCAGCCGCTCCGCGTACAACCTCTCAAACACTTTTGAGAGGGACGGGAGCAGACTGATCGGCCGGTAGTTCGCGGCCTGACGTGGATCCTTGCCGCTCTTGGGGATGGCAACCACTTCCGCGTGTTTCCACGCGGAAGGGAAGGTCCCAGAGCGGAGGATACTGTTAAAGATGTCCGCCAGAGATTGGTGTACCTCCGGCGGAAGCATCCGCAACAGGCAGTTGGTGACACCATCCGTGCCACCCGCCTTCTTCGGGTTGAGACGACGGAGCTGCAGGTCCACTTCCTCGGCTGTGATTTGCTCGATCACGTCGTCTTCCTGTCGCGCAGCGAGAAAAACCGGCAGGCGCTCTGCCACCAGACGGACGTGATCGGGATCGACCACGCCATCAGCAGGTTGAAAGTTTTCTGCGAACGTGTCCGCGAGGATGCCTGCTTTCGCATCTGGTTCGCAGACAACGTCCGCACCCACATGGAGAGGTGGGACTCGCTGACGACGACGAAGGAAACGCTTAGCGGTCCGCCAAGCGCTGCCGTCCGTCGTTGTAAGAGTGGCCACAAGACCCGCCCAGTCCCGATGACGATGGTCGTCGATGGCGGCCCGAATCTCGCGCCGCGCCCTGTTGAGGCGGCGCTTCGTGTCAGGCAGCCGCGTGAGCTGCCACTCCCGAAAGAGGCGATTCTTGTTTGTGATCGCCTCGAGGATGTGTGGCGGGAGTTGGCGCGACATCTCTCGCGGCCGTCCTGGCCGCCTGGGGGTGGCCGCCTCCGCTGCAGCCAGTGTGTGCCGCGTGAAGAAGGCCAACGCTTCGTCAGCCCCTTGCACAGCGGGATCGGGCGCGCCCTCGAGGCGGTCGAGGACCTCGACACGAAAGCGCGCCTCGTCTATGCCTCGGAAGTTGTGGCGGTCGGACGGCATAGATGCACCGATGACGTCCATGTCGAAGACCACCGGGAGGTGATCGGACGACATGGCACATCTAACGGTGGCGGACGTGAAGTGCCCAACACCTTTGAGCACGGCGATGTCGAGCACGTCAGACTGGCCGCGATGGGGGAAGACGGTGTGCTCATAAGGCCCCAGTACTATCGCACCATGCCGTTGCGTGACGCGAAGGAGGCGGCGGCCGCTGGCGTTAGTGATGCGGGAGTTCCACTGAGGGTGCTTGGCGTTCAAGTCACCCGCAATGAAGACTTTCCCGCGCAGTGCCAGCAGGGCGTCGACGTCAGCCTCCTGAAGCAGTCCCCTCGGCGGCCTGTAGGCCGCAACGAAGGTGATGACCCCCGCCGTCGTGGTGACAGCCACCCCAGTGGCCTCCATTGCAGCGAGGGGCGGAAGCTGGACTTCGTGATGTTTGAGGGACGCCTTGATGTAGATGGCCGTCCCTCCGCCGTGGGTCAGCCTGTCGGTGCGGTAGCACCGATAGTTGGCCACCCTCACGTGTATTCCCGGCTTCAGGAAGGTCTCGCACACGAGGCAGATGTCAATTGCCTCGTCGCGCAAGAACTCCCTGAATTCCCCTTGTTGGGGGACCAAGCTGTTTGCGTTGAAGGCGCAAACGGTGAGGCCATGGATATGGCGATTATCCATGGCACGGCGGAGTTGCAACGCCGGCCTGAAGGGCCGACGTGACCGCGGTGACGAGCACCGGGAGCTGCTCGAGCAGCTGGCTCAACGACCGCAAGAGCGATCGGAGCTCAGCTGCGTCGGTGGCCATGGGGGCGGTGGGGGCCGCTGGGGCGGCCTCCGCCACTGGGGCGGCCGGTGGCGGCCGCTCCGTACTAGGCGACTGCCGCGGAGCATCGGCAGCCGGTCGCGGTGCAGCACGAGGCGTCGTCCTCTGCGGCGGCAGAGTGTCTGCGACAGTCCGTCGTGCAGCGGCAGGGGTGGCCCGGCCCGCACGCCGGCGACGCCTGCGCGGGGCGGCAGCCCGCGCGCCCTGCGTGGGCGCGGGGGCTGCCACCCCCACGGGCGAAGCCGTGGACGGCGCGGTCGGTGGCCGCGTCTCACGCTCCACCTGCGCCGAACTTCGGGTGGCGGAAGCTGGTCCTCCCTTGGTGGCGGCAGCAAAGCTGGTGGACGGGTGCACCTTACGAGAAGGAGCGGTCCCTCCCCTCGGTTGATTTCGGCCCCGTTTGAAGGCCGAGCAGCCTCGATAGCTGGCAACGTGCGTGCCGCCGCAATTGCAGCACGTCGGTTTGTCTTCCCTGGCAAGCCCGCAAGACTTGCTCTCGTGCCCGCCCGCGCACTTAACGCAGCGGGGCGACATGGAGCAGTAGCGGGAAACATGGTCGAGCCTTTGGCAGGAAAAGCACTGGGCCCTCTTGCCTTTGGCCCGGAGAGGTTCCACTGCGACCTTGACACGGCCGACCCGCTGCACCTGGAAAATCTTCCGATTTTCCAGGTTGTCAACGAGGACAACCTGGTACAGTGGCATGTCGCGATGCGTACGTGGAGACTTCATTAGTCCGGTGGACCGGACGCCGAAGCCCAGGTCCTCGAGCTCCTCGCGAAGGTAGTCCGCACCAAACTTGAGGGGAAGGTGGCGGAATACCACCTTCAGAAGTTTGAGCGGCTCGGAGGGGTGCGTGTAGCACGGGAGGCCATCTTTGCAGATGGCGTCCATCACCGCGCGGTACTCCTCGTTGGTCGACACTGTGACCTTGTAAAGGTCACGGCCAGCGTTCTTGACAGTGGCGGACGTGGCCACCCTGTCCAGTTTTTGCTGGAACTCCTTGTATTCGCCAGCCCACTGGATGACTATAGGCGGCGGCTTCTTTTGGGCCGGCGCCGGAGGCGCGGCGCCATCCTCCATCGCATCGTCGCTGACGCCCGCAAACGTGTTGGCGGTCGGCAGCGGGGTCGGTAGCGGAGCGCTTGCTACTGGTGTTGCTGCTGCCGTACGTTGGTTCGAGATGCCGCCCAAGACTAGCGGGAAGGCCGCCAAGAAGGCTGGCAAGGCGCAGAAGAACATTTCGAAGGGCGACAAGAAGAAGAAGCGCAAGAGGAAGGAGAGCTATGCCATCTACATCTACAAGGTGCTGAAGCAGGTGCACCCTGACACGGGCATCTCGTCGAAGGCGATGAGCATCATGAACAGCTTCGTGAACGACATTTTCGAGCGCATTGCGGCCGAGGCTTCTCGCCTGGCGCACTACAACAAGCGCTCGACCATCACGTCCCGCGAGATCCAGACCGCTGTGCGGCTGTTGCTGCCTGGCGAGCTGGCCAAGCACGCCGTGAGCGAGGGCACGAAGGCGGTGACCAAGTACACGAGCTCCAAGTAAGGAGGTGGCTCTGGAATGGAAGGAAGGATGGATGGAGAAGGCTCCTCCGTTGCGAGAGCGGCAAAACGGCCCTTTTCAGGGCCACCAACTTGCCTTTTGCGGGAAGGGCGGAATTGTTGTTGTTGTTTGTGTGGACGGCTGTGATGTATGTGTGCATTTTGATTGTGGGTGGGGGGGGCGCGTCAAAGCGTGTTGCGCGGGGTACGGCCACGAGGTTGGTCGCCGTGGCGTGGAATGGTGGCACGCCTCGTTGGCGTGGTTTTTGACCCATTGGTGTTGTTGGTGTGTGTGTGTGTGTGTGTGTTACCCGTCTGCGAGGGGGGACAGTGTGATCGGCGACTTTTGTGTCACCGTAACGACGGCCGTTTGCGGGTTTGTTTTTTTGCACATCATACATGGCGAGGGTGAAATGTGAAATGTGAAATGTTTTTGTTTGGTTTTTTTTTTTTTGCCGCCCACTATTCCCTTTGCTGTACGCCGAGTTTGACAATGGTGCGACGTAACTGCAGCGTGGAGGTGTGTGAGTGACGTTGAAATGAACGTGCCATTAAGACGCATTGTTGTTGTATTGTACTGTACGTGTACGGCGACACGCACGATGATGTACCATTCGACTCTGATGTTTGATAGCCGTGTCTGACTGATTGCGTACGACGCACGCACACCGATGTCGTCATTCAAGACGGCGGCGGCGGCGGCGGTCGTTTGTTTGGCGAATGTCTGTACACGTGTTTGTCTGTGTCCATCCGGTATGTATTTGTTTGTTTGAAAGTGTTTTGTGTGTCGGTGACGTGGTCCGATCCGTCGCCCCCTGAGTAACTGTCGATCGGCGCGATAGACCGGCGTCACGCAACTGAACCGAAGTCTTGGGCACACCCGTCATACTGTTGTACACCGTCGCGCTGAGAACGGTAACGAAAGGTTGACTTTGATCGGTCGAATGTCTGGGCAGAACGTGAGGAATGAGGCAAGAGTGCAAGGAGGGGGGGCAAAAGAGAGAGGAAGGGAAAAAGGGGAGAAACGCATTCGTAGAGCAACGGAACGTGAACGTGACCTTTGACGGCTGCATTGGGCTTTGCCTTTGCTTTTGCTTTTGCTTTCGCTTTCGCTTTCGCTTTCGCTTTCGCGTTCGCTTTCGCTTTCCCGGATGTACGTAACGTTTGTTGATATGGTTCTGAGGAAGAGTGTATGACAGTGCCGTGCCGTCCATGTTCGTGTGCCCTCCCATTGTGTGTATGCTATTGTCTGTGTACTTGAATGATGTATGTAGGTGTTAGTGGACATGTTTCACCAGTGGGGGGAAATGGATCGTCGATAGTTGCCGTCACTCTGTCACGGTCGAGATGACGCACCCTCCGTACAGAAAGGTGTCGAGAAAGTGAGTGTGTGTGTGTGTGTGTGTGTGCGTGTGTGCGTCCGTGAATTGGCAGTGTTTGGAGGTGGGCGTGCCCTGGATGTGGCCCGGAAAAGGCTGTTCGTTAGGCGGTAGTGTTGTGTGGACAGGGGAGGGGCATGCGTAACGCTGCTGGCATGGCATTTCGGGAGATGGGAGGGGGCAAACGAGGAAACGAGGAGCGGCGGCCAAAGACGGGACGGGGAGGGGCGCGGTGTGGGTGGCTTGCGCCTGTGCTCGGCGTTGTGGTTTGTGCAAAAGAGGAGGAGAAAAACAATGTGAGTTGCCAGGGAGGGGAGCGGTGTTGTGTTGTGGTTGTCGTGGTGTAGCCGCAGACGCGGCTGTCAGTGAACGTGGCGAGACGGACGGATGCGCGGAGGGGCGGGGGCGGCGCATTTCGCCGGTGCCGTGCCGTGCCGTGCCATGCCTGAAAGCCGCGTGGTCGCTGTGTTGTTGGTGGCGTGGGGGCGAGGAGAGTACCGTACGGGTGTGCTTGTGCGCCGGAAATGGCACACTGCGCCCGCCCGTCTTGGAGGCTGATGGCTGTGGTGTGGAAATGGGGCGCGGTGATGTTGAAGCAGTTGAAGAACAGAAAAGAAACCAAGAAAACGGAAGGCGTGATGCGGCGGTGGTGGCGAGAGCGGGAAAAACAAAACAAAAAAAAAAAAAAAAAAAAAAGAACAACAAAAAAAAAGAAGGAAAAACAACAAGAAACAAAAAAGAAAACAAAAAGTCTATCAATATTAAAATGTAAATGGAAATGGAAATGGACCCAGGTATAACCTCCCTGCACAAATAGCAGAGAGTCCGATGATAATAAAAATGTGCCAGAATGTTAACGTCCCTACAAAACAAACCCAACGATAATATTAATGAAAGAGTGAACCGTATGTAACATTGCAACAGACATAATGAAACCTGATAAATTGTATAAGGGCAGCAGCGTTGACCTTTGGCCCTGTATTCAGAATAAAAAGAGCCAAAGATCGTTACCCCAATGAAAAAGACACTGAAACACGTATGTAACATAGTAGCGATGGCGAGACATTGTAGCATCTGTGACCAGAGAGTTTGCGCTGGACTGCGCGAGTGTTGCGAGCGGTTCTCAGTCAGTCAGTCAGTCAGTCAGTCAGTCAGTCAGTCAGTCAGTCAGTCAGTCTGTGTAGTTGAGGGCTGTACTCTGTCAGTAGTCGTCGCGTGCAGTACGCTAATAGTCGTCATGCAGAGCGGTCGGTCAGTAGTAGCAGCCGAGTGCGGTTGTGTGATGTAGGCGGTCGGCAACACTGGTCAAGATGGTGAATAAGGTATACTGTTAATTAATATAATCATTAGATAATGAAAAATTGTAATTATTCTCCAACAAGTTCCCCAATAATAATTTTTATTTCAAAAGCATTTTTCAAACATTTAATTTTTTATTGAACTAAAGAGTTCGTTGCACTTCACATTTCATTCCACTTCTTTGAAGAAAAATGTCACTAAAATCACAAAAAAAAAGAGAATATTATTATTTGCAATGCAGTTCCTCCAAGCGCTGCGCAACAACCAGAGCAGAAATGTGACATCCATTTATTCGGAGGTAAGACTTTAATTCTGATTGTTTTGCACAGGGCCAAAGACCGATATTTCGGTTTAATTGAAGTTTCTTGTCACTGAACGGACTTTTGTAAATGTTGTGTGAAGACTTTATATTTGAGTCAGATTGCGAATGTCACATTTTTGTTGCCATTTTCAATACCTCTCATTGTGGGCGAGGTTACAATTAGCGCAATGTCCATTAGCATCCGTAAATAACATTGTCCATTATTTTAAATTTTGCTGGGAGGTTACAACACACACACAAAAAAAAAAAAACAAAAAATTGCATTTATATCCGCTCCTCAATTGTAGATACCCCTTACACAGCTGTGTGCAATGAATGAGTGCTGGCTGGTAATTAATTGCACTCCTTGGAGGGAAATGCCATAGGAAGTAGTCTTTAAAAAGTGAATGTTTTTCGTTAAGAGACAAAAGTTACTTTAGAAAAAAAGTAATAGTGGGGCTTTTGTTGTTGAACAAAAGAAGTACAATGAACATACGTTATCAGATTTGCGCAATGCAGCGTCACACCACCTTTGTGATTATAACACAATATACTATACATCGTCCCGAACCGTGACCAGAGTCGCGAGACGAGCAGAGCACGCCGCCGACGCCCGCTCAGTACAACCGTCCACCCGCTACTACTGTCGACCGACTACTACCTCTCCCGACTCGCGCTACAATATATATAACAACTGTTCCTGGCGACCCGGTGCGTGCCACTACTGTCGTCTGGCGCGGTCCAAGCGCCGACTAGCAGCGATAAAGAACTCTCTGGTCAGACAGAGATGCTGTCATGCCTCGCCATCGCTCTGGTAATGAATACATACGTGTTGCAGCGTGCGTACCACCGGAACACGCAGTGGCGGAGCCAAAGACTGTGTTGTCGAGGTCGAGTGCGAGTGGGAAGAGAGGCAGCGTCGGCACGGAGATGCAAGCGAGCGCGAGACGCACGGGGGCTGCGGCGTGGCGCGTTTGCGGTCGGCGCCTTTGGTGGCAACGGCCGGGACAAGCAGCGGTGTATGGTGTGGTGCGGGGCGGACAGGGGCGGCGGTGGACGGGGAGGAGGCGGCGCGACGACGGCATGGGGGCGAAAACGGGACGGGGGACGGCGGATGTTGAGAGGCGTCACGCGCGGACAGGACACAGACACAGAGACACACAGATTGGAAAGGGAGGGTGCGCGGTAGTAGTTGGGAATGTGCGTACCGTGCGGGATGGGAGTGGGCGAGGAACACGGTCGTGGCCCCTGTTTTGGGTGCGTGTGATGACGTCGGTGTGTTGTGGGAAGGGAAGGTGCTGTGGCGGCGGCGCGTAATGGGCGTAGGCCGAAAAGAGAAAGGAACGTGGGCAGTGTGTTGGCAAGCGTCGGTTCGACTGCGACGTTGATGGGCAGGGCAGGGCAAGGTTTAATGGTGGTAGGAGTAGGCGTGTGGGCGCAAAAAATCTGCCGCTGCAGGCGGTGCCGTAACCGCCATGGCGGGAAGGAGAGAGGGCCAAAGAAAGAAAGAAAGAAAGAAAGAAAGAAAGAAGACAAAAAAGGAGGGGGGGGGGCGAAAGTGGAGAGGCGGTGGTGTGAGAAGGGCGGGGGCGGAAGGAAGGCAGGAAGGACAAGAGGCGAGGCGACGGCTTGCTTTGTGTATCGGTCGGTCTCTGGCTATGCTTCGTTTTCTGCAGCAGGGTCGGTGCGCGGCGTGGCTCGCGGCAGTGGGAACGCCTGGTGGCTGGACGGCCAGCAATGCGGTTGGATGGGCGGCCACAGCACCGCACCTGTGCCCGAGGAGGAGACGCTGGCGGCGGGCCCTGAGGTGAGGCCGGCTCGGCTGGGGCTGTGGATGTGTAGGTGTGCGCCGCTGCTGCAACAACGAGTAAAACGCGAGAAGGAGGGATGGCGGTAGAGAGAAAAAAAAAAAAAAAAAGGTCGTGTTGTGTTGATGCGCAGGCAGACGCGTACAGAGGGACGAGCCCGGTCTGCAGCAGGGTGTGGCCGTGCCGAGTGCAGAGCAGCGGCGGCTCGGTTCGGTTCGGCCCGGCCCGGCGGGCCGCGCTGTTGTCGCGGACGTGAGCGCCCCCTGGCGGGTGGCCGGAGGCGGCGCGGCGTGTTGGACGTGTGGCTGGTGGCAGTGCACAATTTGCGAGTGGCTGGCGGTGTGGTGTGGCGGTTGGCGCGTCGGGCGGCGGAGAGGTATGTGTTGCGGGCGCCCTTTGCTGCGCTGCGTCGTTGCGTGTGCCGTACAGGGCGGGCGCTTGTCGACTGTGTGGGCGGTGTGGCGAATTGGCGTGAAACGGCTGCCGAGAGGTGTGTGGTAGCGAGCCGGTCGGTGGTGTCAGTGCGAAGGGGAATGTGCGTGCGTTTGGCGGTTTCGGTGTGCTTTTTGCGGCGTGAGAGTGGGAATTAGTGGGGCCGGCTGTTGTGTTGGTTCCTTGTGTCTTGTGTCGCGTAGCTTGATGGCAACGTGGAAGGACGCCGGTTTCGTTTCGAGCCTTGCGTGTGGTTGTCGACGTTGACTGGTTGGCGTGTGCCGATGCACGTGCATGTGTGGGTCGCGAGTGCGTTTTTGGCTGGCTGTGTGTGTGTGTGTGTGTGTGTGTGTTTTGGGGGGGAAGGGGGAGGCGGTGGTGAAAGTGCAGTCGTTGCCACGGGCGTCGTCGGGTGGGGCTGGGGCTGTGCGTCGTGGCGGAAAGGTGGTAGGTTGCGGGAAGCGAGCCCGTCGTTGACGGTGTCGCGTGAGTTGTGAATCGAGTGGGGCGCGGGGCGCGGGACAGGAGCAGCGTGCCGCTGCGTCGTGGTCGTCAGCAGAGGCTGTGCGTGTGCTTGTCCTTTTTGTGGGCGGTTCGTGCGAGGCGTTTTTGTTTTGTGTTGCCCTAGTTGTTAGTTTATTTTGTTTGTGTTTGTTATTTTGAGACGACGACTGGTTGGTGGCGTGCGCGCGAAGTGGCGGTGTGCGCTTCCCGTGTCGTTTGTGTTGTTTGGTTTTTTTGTTTTTGTGTGGTTTTTTTTTTTTTTTTTTTTTTTTTTTTTTTTTGCACTGGGCCCCGGTGGGTGGGTGCGTGTGTGTCGATTGCCGGCTGGCGAAAGGTGCGCCATCGGCGGGGTGGGTCGCCGGCACAAGTAGAGGCGGCGGCGTTGTTGCTGTTGTTGTGTGGTGTTTGTTTTGTTCGGCTGTGTCGGCGAGCTGTGTTGCGGTGCGTGTGAATGGTGGTGCAAAAGTGCTGGCGTTGGGGCTGCGACTGCGACGGCGGCGAGCCGCGGGCGCGCCATTGATAGTGATGTTGTGAACAGCGGCTGTGTACGGTAGTGGTGTTGTTGTAGCACGACGTGCATCCGGGCCGGCGCGGAAAGCGCAGTTGCGGGCGGTTGCCCTTCGGTGCCAGCCATGTCGCGTGAGCGGCGGGTTGCTCTGGTGTCGACACGTGGTGCTCTGGGTTGTTGTGTGGTGCCCTTTGGCCGGTGGGGGTGGTTCGCGTGTGTCTCGTTCGCGCTCGGTGTCTGGTCGTGGTCGTGCTGCTCCCCCGTCTGTCGGCGGTTTCCGACGTCGTCTGTACGTTTTTGTTCGTTTGCGGCGTGCCTGCCGACGTCGTCCCGTCGCGACCTTTCAACCGAAAGTGTGGCGCCCGAAGGTGAACGAACGTAACCCTGACCTCGGCGCTTTACGCTGAACCGAACCGAACCGAACCTAACCTGTGGTGTGGCGAGGTGAGCTCAGCCTGTGAGCCCCTAACGTCTACGTAAGGTAAGCTGTCCGGCTCACGCCTCACGTTTGAACGCTTTTTTAACCTACGTTTGACGCTTCTTAACCTAGCACTGACCCCTTAACCTAACGTGTAACCTAACCTAACCTAACCTAACCTAACCTAACCTCTGACGCCTGACGTGTTTGAATGCTTAACCTAAGTTTGACGCTTAACCTAACCCAAGTCCCCTTAACCTAACCCACGTCCACCTAACCTAACCTAACGTAGACGTGTAAACGTAATGTGTAACGCGTAACGTGTAAGGTCGGCTGTCGTGTGTGCTTGACGGCAGATTGGGTTGGTCTGTAGATTCGGATTGCGGTTTGCCTCGGTCGAGGGGCGGCGGCGCCTGTTGCGCAGGCGGCGTCCGTTTGCGGCGGGCAATTGTTTGAGAAACGGCTGTGAATGTTGGCGGGCGAGAGGAGGAGGACGGCGCGCGATGTGGCCCGACGGCTGCGGGCCGATCGGGAAACGGCGGGAGGGCGACGGAAGGCGATGGGGCGGCGGAGGCGCGTTTGCACGGCCGTCATCGCCGCACGCCTCGGCTTGTGTGGCTGTGGCGCCGGCCGCGCTGGCCGGGCTGCCGCGGCGACGGTGTGGGAGTTTTGCCGAAGGTTTGGCCATTGTGGCGGGTCGTCGGCTGGGGCTGTGGGGGCGGCATTTGGGCGGGGGCGGCGATTCTCGGCGGGCCGACCCAGGCTGTAGCGCGCGGTAGCTGCAGTTTGGCCGTGGTTTGCGGCGCTGCCGTGGCGACTGGTTGGCGACTGTGGTGTGGCTGTGTGTAGCCCCATCCTCGGTGGTTTGAAAGGCGCGGGCGGTTGTGGCGCAGGTTTGGGGCTGCTCCGCACAGGCTGTCGGACGTTGGGCGGTAGCAAGCGCGGGAGGCGCGGCGCGGCGGCGCGCAGAGTGGCGGCCGCTCTCTCGGCCGTCCGCGCCCGCCCGCGACACTGGCTGGGCCTTGTGATTCTCTGCTCTGCTGCTGTGCTGTGCTGTGCTTGCGTGCCTGCCGTCCCGCTCGCTCTCGCTGTGTGTTACGCGCGTCGTCGAAATGGCAGATCAGGCGGCTACGAACGAGACTGCTGCGGCACCCGCCGCCACCGGCACTACGAAGAAGGCCAAGTCTGCGTCGTCTGCGAAGAAGCCGCGCGCCAAGCCTGCGCACCCGCGCACCTCTGAGATGGTGACGGCCGCCATCAAGAGTCTGAAGGAGCGCGGCGGGTCGTCGCTGCAGGCGATCAAGAAGTACATAGCCGCGCACTACAAGCTGGACGCGGAGAAGCTGGCGCCGTTTATCAAGAAGTACCTCAAGTCGGCCGTCGTGGCGGGCGAGCTGGTGCAGACGAAGGGGAAGGGCGCGTCCGGCTCGTTCAAGCTTGCCGGCGCCGGCGGCGGGGGGGCGGCCGAGGGCGGCAAGGCTCGTGCTGGCGGTGCCAAGAAGAAGCGCGCCGCTCCGGCCAGCAAGGAGAAGAAGGGCGCCCGTGCGGCCGGCGCAAAGAAGGCTGGTGGCGTGAAGGCGGCGACCGGTCGGAAGGCGGGCGCCGCCAAGAAGGCGTCTGCGGCGTCGGCCGCTCCCGCGGGTGCGAAGAAGGCGGCTGCGGCCAAGCCGGCCAAGGCCAAGTCGCCGTCGAAGGCGAAGAAGGCCGCCAAGGTTCCGACGAAGAAGCCGAAGGCGCCGCGCCCGAAGAAGGCGACGACGCCGTCTAAGGCGAAGGCTTCGCCCAAGAAGAAGAAGTAGAGTAGAGGAGAAAGAGATGGGAATGGAAGGGTTTGGCGCTTGACTCCGTCGTCCCCACCCCCCGTCGTCGTCTAGTGGCGCGCAAGAGACGCGCGGCCCAAAACGGCCCTTCTCAGGGCCATCAAAGCACGTCGGGGAAGGTTTTGATTGTCGTGTTGCGTTTGGTGTGGGTGTCTGTCTGGCGTTTCTGTATGCCCGTGGGGATGCTGTTTGCGTGCCGTGGTGGTTGGATTGCGGGGGTCGGTGGCGGGTGTGGGCGGCGGTAGCGGTAAGCGGTGTTGTTGTTGTTGTTGTTGTCGTGGTTGATTGTCGCCGTGTTTGTGGCGGCGGCCGACGGTTGGTTTTCTGTCACGTTGTTTTGTTTGAATACGTTGGTTGGCTTGCCTGCGTTCGTTCTTCTCGGATGTCTGTCTTGTCGAGTCGTGTCTGGTCTTTGTTTTGTTTTGTTCCTTTGTGTGTGTGTGTGTTATGTTTTGCAACGGGGGGCACGTTGAGATGCGGAAGGAGTCGGCGGGGATTTCGGTGGCGTGTAGAGCGAGCGAGCGCGCCTGCCTGGCCGTTGGCCGTCGGAGTGGAGTGCGGGTTTTTTTTTTTTTGTTTTCGAAACGAAAGCGGCGGCCGGCCAGCCACCCGTGCGGTGTGACGTCGGCCGTTGGGTATTGTGCGCTTTGAGCGCCGGGGAGGGATGATGTGTGATTGTTGCGCGCTGCTAGCAGGCAGGCAGAGTGAGCGGGTGTGGCGGACGGACGGGGAAGTGGTGGTTTTTGTTTTTGGGTTGCGGGGCGAGAGGCAGGCGACCGACAAAGTTTGCTCGCGACGGAGAGATGTTAGTGGCCCTGAAAAGGGCCGTTTTTGTTTGTGCGGTGCGGTGCCGCGGCGCGGTTTAGGCGCGCTCGCCGCGGATGCGGCGCGCGAGCTGGATGTCCTTGGGCATGATGGTGACGCGCTTGGCGTGGATTGCGCACAGGTTGGTGTCTTCGAAGAGGCCGACGAGGTAGGCCTCGCTGGCCTCCTGCAGGGCCATGACTGCGGAGCTCTGGAAGCGCAGGTCGGTCTTGAAGTCCTGGGCGATCTCGCGCACTAGGCGCTGGAATGGCAGCTTGCGGATGAGCAGCTCTGTGCTCTTCTGGTAGCGCCTGATTTCTCGCAGGGCGACGGTGCCCGGCCTGTAGCGGTGGGGCTTCTTGACGCCTCCGGTGGCGGGCGCGCTCTTCCTCGCCGCCTTGGTGGCGAGCTGTTTGCGCGGCGCCTTTCCGCCGGTGGACTTGCGGGCCGTTTGCTTTGTGCGGGCCATGGCGGTAGCGGTAGCGGAGCGGCGTGCGTGGAGGTTAGGTGCGGCGCGGCGTCCGGTGCTGCCTTGACAACGGGCCCGCGCGCCTCCGTGCTGCGCTTATATGCCCTCGGTTGCGCGTGGTGGGGGGAGGGCGGGCCAGAGTCTATATAGGGGGGCGGCGGGCGCGCTGGGCGCAGACCGTAGCCGACTCGCCAGCCGCTGCAGCTGCTGTTTGTGCACGTTTTGCTTTGCCCGAGGAAGGAAGGATGACAGGCCGCGGCAAGGGAGGAAAGGGGCTCGGCAAGGGTGGCGCCAAGCGGCACCGCAAGGTGTTGCGCGACAACATCCAGGGCATCACGAAGCCCGCCATCCGCCGCCTGGCTCGCAGGGGCGGCGTGAAGCGCATCTCTGGTCTGATCTACGAGGAGACCCGCGGGGTGCTGAAGGTGTTCCTGGAGAACGTGATCCGCGACGCGGTGACGTACACTGAGCACGCCAAGCGCAAGACTGTGACGGCCATGGACGTGGTGTACGCCCTGAAGAGGCAGGGGCGCACCCTGTACGGTTTCGGCGGTTAGGCTGCGTCGCAGCGGGCGCTGGCCTTCCCGCGGGCCGTGCTTGTGGGTGGGAGAGACTAGAAAACGGCCCTTTTCAGGGCCACCACACTGTTCGGAAGTTGAAAAGTGCGAAAGAGTCTGTGTTGTTGCTGCGTGTGTGCGCTGTGTTGTTTGTTTGTTTGTTTCTTTCTTTCCGTTTGAGCGACGTGATGTGACTGGGAGGGGAGAAGGAAAGGAAACGTGTCATGTGGCTGGCTGTGTGTGGAGCTGCTTCGTTTGTGTGTTTGTTATTGTGTGTCTTTGTATCGATCGCGACGGAGATGGCGGGCTGTGTGTTGTTGTGCGAGAGGCGGTGATTATTTGCTTGCGTGGTTTGTCTCTGTGTGTTTGTTTGCGGCGGCGTTGGGGTTTCCGAGGCAAGGCGTGTGGGCATAGGCGGCCGGATCAGCTGTTTCGTTCGTGTCGACGGCCGTTGCGCGCGGGAGTGGAGGGCGGTGTGTCGACACGCCTCCCTTTAACAATGGTCATTATTGCTGCCGTTGTCGGTTTGGAAGGCGACTGCGACCGTGCAAAATGTGTGTGTGTGTGTGTGTTGGGCCACACGGGCTGTGTGGACGACAAGATGGCGGACGTGCGCCGGCGGCGGCTGTGCTGTGACAGTGCAAAGTTAAAACAAAACAAGGTGCGGCGAGGACGACTGAAATTTTGCTTTGGACGTAGGTGTGTGTGGTGGCCCTGAAAAGGGCCGATTGTTGTGGGCCGAGCCGAGCCGGCAAAGCGCGTTGCGTGCAGGGGAGCACGCGGCGCTGCGATTGCCTGGCCTCCTTTAGGCCTTCTTCTCGGTCTTCTTTGGCAGCAGGACGGCCTGGATGTTGGGCAGGACACCACCCTGTGCGATGGTGACGCCCGACAGGAGCTTGTTGAGCTCCTCGTCGTTGCGGATGGCAAGCTGCAGGTGGCGCGGGATGATGCGCGTCTTCTTGTTGTCGCGGGCCGCGTTTCCGGCCAGCTCGAGCACCTCAGCCGCGAGGTACTCCATGACGGCGGCGAGGTAGACGGGCGCCCCGGCGCCGACGCGCTCTGCGTAGTTTCCCTTGCGCAGGAGGCGGTGGATTCTGCCGACCGGGAACTGGAGCCCAGCCCTGCTTGAGCGGGACTTTGACTTGCCCTTGACTTTGCCTCCCTTTCCGCGTCCGGACATGGCGATGGGCTAGCGACGGTGCACACGAAACGGAAACGAAAACGACCGGTGCGAGCGGCAGCGAGTCGAGCAGCGGAGTGCGTGCCGGCGCACTGCACTGCACTGCACTGCACTGCACTGCACTGCACTGCACTGCACTGCACTGCACTGCACTGCACTGCAAATCACTGGTTTCATCTACCAGGAGGAGGGACAGGCTAAGCAGCGAAGCTGCTGTTCCTGTTTGGACCTCTAGAGCTGTTGTGTGGCCTCACTGTTGGTTTGGCCTGTGTGAGCGCCCACGTGAGGGCGGACGCTGCTTTAATGCGTCATAGCTGCTGCGGGAGAAGCTACTCCCGCAGCAGATCAGGCCAGCGCGTGGTTGGCCTGCGGTGGACTTGGTGTCCCAGTCCACGTATAAGATGACTGCCAGAGTGTCCTGCAGAGGCATAGAACACCCTGGCGGACTGCCTGATGCGATCCCGTAGCAACGGGACGCCAGCTTCCTCATGAAGCAGTCTCGTGGGGTACCGAGGCGGCTTGTGAAGTGCGAGTCGCAGCGCCCGATTTTGGACACGCTGGAGCATCGCAACGTGCGATGGAGCAGCATTCCCCCACACCACGGCGGCGTACTCGAGTACCGGCCGGACGAGGGCCAAGTACACGGTCAGGCCGTGCCGAGGGGGGAGAGTGGACGAGGGGTTCAGCAGCGGGTAGAGCGCCCGGAGACGCCCAATCGCCCGCCCCCTGATGTCGCGGATGTGCGGTAGCCAGGTGAGATGCCGGTCCAGCCGCACACCGAGGTATTGGCCTGTTGGTGACCACGGGATGGGGCCTCCCGAGATCGAGACAGGCGGCAGGGCAGGAGGCAGTCGTCTCCGAGTGAAGACGACCGCCTGGCTCTTGGCGGCGTTGAATTTGAGACGCCACTTGGTGGACCACGCCCCCAGGACGTCGCACGCAAGTTGGAGTCGGCGGCACATCGCGACCACGTTCATGCTGCGGGTGAACAGCGCAGTGTCGTCGGCGTAAAGAGCCAACTCCACGCGTGCCACCCGCGGTGCGTCGGCGGTGTACAAGGTGTACAGCAGGGGGCCGAGAACCGACCCCTGCGGTACCCCTGCACGAATCGGCCGGTCGGTGGATGTGCCGCCGGCGGCCCGGACGTGGAAGGTGCGGCCCTCTAGGTAGGACCGCAGTAGAAGTGCGTGCGACGTCGGGACCCCATGTACAAGGAGCTTGTACACGAGGCCCTCGTGCCACACGCTGTCGAACGCCTTGGAGACGTCTAGGAGTACCGCCCCAAGGTACTCCCGCGTCTCCAGCGCCCTCATCGCCTGTTCCACCAGGCGTAGGAGCTGGTGCGTGGTCGAGTGGCCCCGCCGGAATCCGAACTGCTCAGCTGGAAGGAGCCCTTCAGCGGTGACGTGGCGCCACAGCCGCTCCACGTACAATCTCTCAAAAATCTTGGAGAGAGACGGGAGCAGGCTGATCGGCCGGTAATGCTCCACCTGGCGCGGATCCTTGCCGGCCTTTGGGATAGCCACCACTTCCGCGTGTTTCCACGCGGAAGGGTAGATCCCAGAGCTGAGGACACAGTTAAAAGTGTCCGCTAGTGGCTGATAGAGTGCCGGCGGCAATAGCCGCAGGAGGTGGTTTGTGACTCCATCAGAGCCACCTGCCTTCTTCGGGTTGAGGCGGCGGAGCTGGAGTCCAACCTCTTCAGCTGTGACGGGCGTGATCACATCATCAGCGGCCCTGGCGGCGAGGAAAACTGGTAGGTGGTTTTCCACGAGTTGGACGTGTTCGGCGTCGAAAACATCCGCGACCGGTCGGAAGTTGTCGGCGAACACGTCTGCGAGTGCGTTGGCCTTGGCGTCCGGGGCGCAGACAACGTCGCCGCCGACATGGAGCGGAGGAACAGGCTGATGGCGGCGGAGGAATCGCTTGGCGGTCCGCCAGGCACTCCCATCAGTCGTGTTCAGGGTGGCCACAAGGCCAGCCCAGTCACGGTTTCGGTGTTGGTCGATGGCGGCCCGGATTTCGCGCCGTGCCCGATTGAGGCGACGCTTGGTCTCAGGCTGCCTAGTGAGTTGCCACTCGCGGAAGAGGCGGTTTTTGGCCGTTATAGCCTCCAGTATGTGCGGAGGAAGCTGCCGAGACATCTCTCGGGGCCGCCGCGGCTGTCGGGGAGATGCAGCGGCAGCAGCGCTAAGGGTGTGCCGCGTAAAAAAGGCCAGCGCAGCATCTGCCCCCTCCAGGGCAGGATCTGGGGCATCTTCAAAGCGGCCGAGCAGTTCGGCTTGGAATCTGGCTTCGTCAATTCCGCGGAAGGTGCGGCGAGCAGGCGGCAGGGAGGCGCCGACAACGTCCATATCGTAGTCCACCGGAAGGTGGTCAGAAGACAGGGCGCAGCGGACGGTAGCCGACGTAAAGTGCCCGACGCCTTTCAGGACTGCGACGTCGAGCACGTCGGGCTGGCCTCTGTTGGGAAAGAATGTATGGTCAAATGGACCCAGAACTAGAGCGCCGTGGCGTTGAGTGACGCGGAGAAGGCGTCGTCCGCTGACGTTGGTGACTCGAGAATTCCATTGCGGGCTCTTGGCATTTAAGTCACCCGCAATGAAAAGTTTCCCACGCAGCGTTAGGAGGGCATCAAGATCGGCCTCCAGGAGATGGCCCCTCGGTGGCCTGTAGACAGCGATGAAGGTAATGACACCAGCTGTGGTGGTGACAGCCACCCCAGTGGCCTCCACCGCAGCTAGAGGCGGCAGCAGGACAGCATGGTGCTTCAGTGAGTTTTTCACATATATGGCGGTGCCTCCACCATGGGTGGGCCGGTCGGTGCGGTAGCAGCGATAGTTCGCCACACCGACGGCCACGCCAGGCTTAAGAAACGTCTCACAGACGAGGCAGATGTCTATCGCCTCATCTCGGAGGAATTGACGGAATTCCCCTTGTTGGGGAACTAAGCCGCGTGCGTTAAAGCCGCACACGGTGAGCCCATGTATATGCTCATTTGCCATGGCGGTCCGCAGGAACAACGCCGGCCTGGAGGGCGGACGTGACGGCAGTGACTAACACCGGCAGCTGCTCGAGCAGCTGGCTCAACGAACGCAAAAGCGTGCGGAGCTCAGCTGCATCAGGAGCCGTGGGGACCTCTGGGGCGGCCTCCAAGGCAGGAGCAGCAGGCTGCGGTGGGACCGCAGGAGGTGATGTTTGCAGCGGCACAGCCCGAGGGGCAGACCGCTGTCGCGGGGCAGCAGTGGCCGGACGTTCCGCCGCAGGGGCGGTGCGCCGCGGCCGTCGGCGGCGCCGGCGGGGGGAAGCAGCCGGTGCGGAAGGCGCGGGTGCAGGGGGAGCAGCCACATCTGACGGGGCAGGCTGCTGCAGCGCAGCGCCATCAGAGGCAGCAGGCCGCTGAGTAGAGGGGGCGGGCGCCCCCCCCTTGGCGGCATCAGCGAAGCTGGTGCCAGGCTGCACCTTGCGGGAAGGGGTAGCCCGGCCGCGATGCTGCTGGCGGCCACGTTGGAAGGCCGGACATCCCCGGTAGCTCGCAACGTGCGCGCCACTGCAGTTGCAGCACGTCGGTTTGTCCTCTCGCGGGAGCGGGCATTCCTTGCTCTGATGCTGGGCCCCGCACTTGACACAGCGGGGCGGCATCGAACAATAGCGCGACACATGGTCGAGCCGTTGGCAGGAGAAACACTGGGCCCTCCTGCCCTTGGCCCTCAGTGGCTCCACTGCGACATCGACCCGCCCAACCCGCTGCACCTGGAAAATCTTGCGATTTTCCAGGTTGTCAACAAGGACAACCAGGTACAGCGGCATTGGTCGGTGGGTGCGTGGGGAGTTCATGAGCCCCGTGTGTCGGATGCCGAAGCCCATGTCCTCCAGTTCTTCGCGTAGATAATCCGCCCCAAACTGGAGGGGGAGGCGGCGGAACACCACCTTCAGCAGTTTGAGTGGCTCCGATGGGTGCGTGTAGCAATGGAGGCCATCTTTGCAGATGACCTCCATGACTGCACGGTAGTCCTCAGCAGAAGTCGTGAGGAGCCGGTAGAGATTATTGCCAGCAGTCCTGACGCTGGCAGTTGGCGCCACCCTGGCGATCTTCTGCTCGAACAGCCGATAAGGGCCGTCCCATTGGACGACAATCGGCGGGGGGCGCGA
Organism: Schistocerca americana; assembly: GCF_021461395.2. Taxonomy (NCBI): domain Eukaryota; kingdom Metazoa; phylum Arthropoda; class Insecta; order Orthoptera; family Acrididae; genus Schistocerca; species Schistocerca americana. The sequence goes on from NW_025726544.1 coordinate 735,250, forward strand.
CGCAGCAGGCCGGCGTGCCACCCCGGCGTCGTCCGAGACATCATCAGGCGCGTCCTGGAAGGCGTTGGCGGTCGGCAGCGGCAGCGCAGGCTGTAGGACAGCCGCCCTTGCCGTGTGCCGCCTGGCAGGGGTAACAAAACCGTCCTCATCAGGGTGGCGCGCAGCAGCAGGCCCAGAGGAGGACCTCTGCTCCCTCGCGCACACCGTCGTCTCGACCGCCTGGGCCGCAGTGGCAGCGGCGGCGCGGGAGGCCTTAGTGGCCTTCTTCCGCGGCCGAGCAGTGTCGGAGGCTTGGGAGCGGCCGTCAGAGTCGTCCGTCGCGTCAGCCCGGCGCTTACGGAGCGCACGAGCATCGTCAGCGTCACGTCTGTCAGCGTCAGCAATGGCCTCCGCAAGATTTGCGTCTGGCAAGTCGTCGTCGTCGGTAATCATGGCGGCCTCTTGGGCTGGTTTTGCAACCGCCCGGACCGCGGTAGAGCCCTTCGCGCAGGGCGCGGCAGAAACTGGCGTGGCTACGGGTTCTTGATGTTGCAGGGCCGTAGGAGCAGCCACATGTGAACCGACCTCTCGCATGGTCGGCCCCTGTGGCGCACCCTGTGAGACCGCCGTCGCCAGAGACGCAGCCTGTGCGCCTGGCGAGGCCCCCACCGGCTCACCTGTCGCCTGTCGCCCCGTGCCCGGCAGTGTAGAAGCCTTCCATATCCTGCAGTACGCAAGAATGGCAGCTTCGTCGTCCTCACGACCGGGGTAGTCACCCCCATGTGCAAGCTTATGCATGCGCACTTCCATGCGCTCCTGGGAGCGAGAAACATCAACAAGAGAAACGTCCAAGTCATTGTCAAGTGGTCGGCGCCGGTTCGTCATAAGTGGGGGGCCGGATGGGGCCGCCGACGGGAGCAACTCAGTCGCCTGAGCTGACCCCGCCGGACAGCGATCCGCCACACCCTTCGCTCGATCGTCAAACACGTCCTCTCGCCTCGACATCTCAGCTCGGAGTGCGTGCGTCGTGCGTCGCGTGCCGGCGCAGCCGGGGTGGGGGTGCTTTATGGGCTCGGGTGCGGCGGCCGGTTGCGCGCGCGCCCCATTGGTCGGCGGCCGCAACAGGGCGAGCTGGTAAAGGTGCGGCGGCGGCTGGCGGCGGGTGCCACTGTGTGGGGAGACGCTGACTAGAGCGGAGCGCTTGCTACTGGTGTTGCTGCTGCCGTACGTTGGTTCGAGATGCCGCCCAAGACTAGCGGGAAGGCCGCCAAGAAGGCTGGCAAGGCGCAGAAGAACATTTCGAAGGGCGACAAGAAGAAGAAGCGCAAGAGGAAGGAGAGCTATGCCATCTACATCTACAAGGTGCTGAAGCAGGTGCACCCTGACACGGGCATCTCGTCGAAGGCGATGAGCATCATGAACAGCTTCGTGAACGACATTTTCGAGCGCATTGCGGCCGAGGCTTCTCGCCTGGCGCACTACAACAAGCGCTCGACCATCACGTCCCGCGAGATCCAGACCGCTGTGCGGCTGTTGCTGCCTGGCGAGCTGGCCAAGCACGCCGTGAGCGAGGGCACGAAGGCGGTGACCAAGTACACGAGCTCCAAGTAAGGAGGTGGCTCTGGAATGGAAGGAAGGATGGATGGAGAAGGCTCCTCCGTTGCGAGAGCGGCAAAACGGCCCTTTTCAGGGCCACCAACTTGCCTTTTGCGGGAAGGGCGGAATTGTTGTTGTTGTTTGTGTGGACGGCTGTGATGTATGTGTGCATTTTGATTGTGGGTGGGGGGGGCGCGTCAAAGCGTGTTGCGCGGGGTACGGCCACGAGGTTGGTCGCCGTGGCGTGGAATGGTGGCACGCCTCGTTGGCGTGGTTTTTGACCCATTGGTGTTGTTGGTGTGTGTGTGTGTGTGTGTGTTACCCGTCTGCGAGGGGGGACAGTGTGATCGGCGACTTTTGTGTCACCGTAACGACGGCCGTTTGCGGGTTTGTTTTTTTGCACATCATACATGGCGAGGGTGAAATGTGAAATGTGAAATGTTTTTGTTTGGTTTTTTTTTTTTTGCCGCCCACTATTCCCTTTGCTGTACGCCGAGTTTGACAATGGTGCGACGTAACTGCAGCGTGGAGGTGTGTGAGTGACGTTGAAATGAACGTGCCATTAAGACGCATTGTTGTTGTATTGTACTGTACGTGTACGGCGACACGCACGATGATGTACCATTCGACTCTGATGTTTGATAGCCGTGTCTGACTGATTGCGTACGACGCACGCACACCGATGTCGTCATTCAAGACGGCGGCGGCGGCGGCGGTCGTTTGTTTGGCGAATGTCTGTACACGTGTTTGTCTGTGTCCATCCGGTATGTATTTGTTTGTTTGAAAGTGTTTTGTGTGTCGGTGACGTGGTCCGATCCGTCGCCCCCTGAGTAACTGTCGATCGGCGCGATAGACCGGCGTCACGCAACTGAACCGAAGTCTTGGGCACACCCGTCATACTGTTGTACACCGTCGCGCTGAGAACGGTAACGAAAGGTTGACTTTGATCGGTCGAATGTCTGGGCAGAACGTGAGGAATGAGGCAAGAGTGCAAGGAGGGGGGGCAAAAGAGAGAGGAAGGGAAAAAGGGGAGAAACGCATTCGTAGAGCAACGGAACGTGAACGTGACCTTTGACGGCTGCATTGGGCTTTGCCTTTGCTTTTGCTTTTGCTTTCGCTTTCGCTTTCGCTTTCGCGTTCGCTTTCGCTTTCCCGGATGTACGTAACGTTTGTTGATATGGTTCTGAGGAAGAGTGTATGACAGTGCCGTGCCGTCCATGTTCGTGTGCCCTCCCATTGTGTGTATGCTATTGTCTGTGTACTTGAATGATGTATGTAGGTGTTAGTGGACATGTTTCACCAGTGGGGGGAAATGGATCGTCGATAGTTGCCGTCACTCTGTCACGGTCGAGATGACGCACCCTCCGTACAGAAAGGTGTCGAGAAAGTGAGTGTGTGTGTGTGTGTGTGTGTGCGTGTGTGCGTCCGTGAATTGGCAGTGTTTGGAGGTGGGCGTGCCCTGGATGTGGCCCGGAAAAGGCTGTTCGTTAGGCGGTAGTGTTGTGTGGACAGGGGAGGGGCATGCGTAACGCTGCTGGCATGGCATTTCGGGAGATGGGAGGGGGCAAACGAGGAAACGAGGAGCGGCGGCCAAAGACGGGACGGGGAGGGGCGCGGTGTGGGTGGCTTGCGCCTGTGCTCGGCGTTGTGGTTTGTGCAAAAGAGGAGGAGAAAAACAATGTGAGTTGCCAGGGAGGGGAGCGGTGTTGTGTTGTGGTTGTCGTGGTGTAGCCGCAGACGCGGCTGTCAGTGAACGTGGCGAGACGGACGGATGCGCGGAGGGGCGGGGGCGGCGCATTTCGCCGGTGCCGTGCCGTGCCGTGCCATGCCTGAAAGCCGCGTGGTCGCTGTGTTGTTGGTGGCGTGGGGGCGAGGAGAGTACCGTACGGGTGTGCTTGTGCGCCGGAAATGGCACACTGCGCCCGCCCGTCTTGGAGGCTGATGGCTGTGGTGTGGAAATGGGGCGCGGTGATGTTGAAGCAGTTGAAGAACAGAAAAGAAACCAAGAAAACGGAAGGCGTGATGCGGCGGTGGTGGCGAGAGCGGGAAAAACAAAACAAAAAAAAAAAAAAAAAAAAAAACAACAAAAAAAAAGAAGGAAAAACAACAAGAAACAAAAAAGAAAACAAAAAGTCTATCAATATTAAAATGTAAATGGAAATGGAAATGGACCCAGGTATAACCTCCCTGCACAAATAGCAGAGAGTCCGATGATAATAAAAATGTGCCAGAATGTTAACGTCCCTACAAAACAAACCCAACGATAATATTAATGAAAGAGTGAACCGTATGTAACATTGCAACAGACATAATGAAACCTGATAAATTGTATAAGGGCAGCAGCGTTGACCTTTGGCCCTGTATTCAGAATAAAAAGAGCCAAAGATCGTTACCCCAATGAAAAAGACACTGAAACACGTATGTAACATAGTAGCGATGGCGAGACATTGTAGCATCTGTGACCAGAGAGTTTGCGCTGGACTGCGCGAGTGTTGCGAGCGGTTCTCAGTCAGTCAGTCAGTCAGTCAGTCAGTCAGTCAGTCTGTGTAGTTGAGGGCTGTACTCTGTCAGTAGTCGTCGCGTGCAGTACGCTAATAGTCGTCATGCAGAGCGGTCGGTCAGTAGTAGCAGCCGAGTGCGGTTGTGTGATGTAGGCGGTCGGCAACACTGGTCAAGATGGTGAATAAGGTATACTGTTAATTAATATAATCATTAGATAATGAAAAATTGTAATTATTCTCCAACAAGTTCCCCAATAATAATTTTTATTTCAAAAGCATTTTTCAAACATTTAATTTTTTATTGAACTAAAGAGTTCGTTGCACTTCACATTTCATTCCACTTCTTTGAAGAAAAATGTCACTAAAATCACAAAAAAAAAGAGAATATTATTATTTGCAATGCAGTTCCTCCAAGCGCTGCGCAACAACCAGAGCAGAAATGTGACATCCATTTATTCGGAGGTAAGACTTTAATTCTGATTGTTTTGCACAGGGCCAAAGACCGATATTTCGGTTTAATTGAAGTTTCTTGTCACTGAACGGACTTTTGTAAATGTTGTGTGAAGACTTTATATTTGAGTCAGATTGCGAATGTCACATTTTTGTTGCCATTTTCAATACCTCTCATTGTGGGCGAGGTTACAATTAGCGCAATGTCCATTAGCATCCGTAAATAACATTGTCCATTATTTTAAATTTTGCTGGGAGGTTACAACACACACACAAAAAAAAAAAAACAAAAAATTGCATTTATATCCGCTCCTCAATTGTAGATACCCCTTACACAGCTGTGTGCAATGAATGAGTGCTGGCTGGTAATTAATTGCACTCCTTGGAGGGAAATGCCATAGGAAGTAGTCTTTAAAAAGTGAATGTTTTTCGTTAAGAGACAAAAGTTACTTTAGAAAAAAAGTAATAGTGGGGCTTTTGTTGTTGAACAAAAGAAGTACAATGAACATACGTTATCAGATTTGCGCAATGCAGCGTCACACCACCTTTGTGATTATAACACAATATACTATACATCGTCCCGAACCGTGACCAGAGTCGCGAGACGAGCAGAGCACGCCGCCGACGCCCGCTCAGTACAACCGTCCACCCGCTACTACTGTCGACCGACTACTACCTCTCCCGACTCGCGCTACAATATATATAACAACTGTTCCTGGCGACCCGGTGCGTGCCACTACTGTCGTCTGGCGCGGTCCAAGCGCCGACTAGCAGCGATAAAGAACTCTCTGGTCAGACAGAGATGCTGTCATGCCTCGCCATCGCTCTGGTAATGAATACATACGTGTTGCAGCGTGCGTACCACCGGAACACGCAGTGGCGGAGCCAAAGACTGTGTTGTCGAGGTCGAGTGCGAGTGGGAAGAGAGGCAGCGTCGGCACGGAGATGCAAGCGAGCGCGAGACGCACGGGGGCTGCGGCGTGGCGCGTTTGCGGTCGGCGCCTTTGGTGGCAACGGCCGGGACAAGCAGCGGTGTATGGTGTGGTGCGGGGCGGACAGGGGCGGCGGTGGACGGGGAGGAGGCGGCGCGACGACGGCATGGGGGCGAAAACGGGACGGGGGACGGCGGATGTTGAGAGGCGTCACGCGCGGACAGGACACAGACACAGAGACACACAGATTGGAAAGGGAGGGTGCGCGGTAGTAGTTGGGAATGTGCGTACCGTGCGGGATGGGAGTGGGCGAGGAACACGGTCGTGGCCCCTGTTTTGGGTGCGTGTGATGACGTCGGTGTGTTGTGGGAAGGGAAGGTGCTGTGGCGGCGGCGCGTAATGGGCGTAGGCCGAAAAGAGAAAGGAACGTGGGCAGTGTGTTGGCAAGCGTCGGTTCGACTGCGACGTTGATGGGCAGGGCAGGGCAAGGTTTAATGGTGGTAGGAGTAGGCGTGTGGGCGCAAAAAATCTGCCGCTGCAGGCGGTGCCGTAACCGCCATGGCGGGAAGGAGAGAGGGCCAAAGAAAGAAAGAAAGAAAGAAAGAAAGAAAGAAGACAAAAAAGGAGGGGGGGGGGCGAAAGTGGAGAGGCGGTGGTGTGAGAAGGGCGGGGGCGGAAGGAAGGCAGGAAGGACAAGAGGCGAGGCGACGGCTTGCTTTGTGTATCGGTCGGTCTCTGGCTATGCTTCGTTTTCTGCAGCAGGGTCGGTGCGCGGCGTGGCTCGCGGCAGTGGGAACGCCTGGTGGCTGGACGGCCAGCAATGCGGTTGGATGGGCGGCCACAGCACCGCACCTGTGCCCGAGGAGGAGACGCTGGCGGCGGGCCCTGAGGTGAGGCCGGCTCGGCTGGGGCTGTGGATGTGTAGGTGTGCGCCGCTGCTGCAACAACGAGTAAAACGCGAGAAGGAGGGATGGCGGTAGAGAGAAAAAAAAAAAAAAAAAGGTCGTGTTGTGTTGATGCGCAGGCAGACGCGTACAGAGGGACGAGCCCGGTCTGCAGCAGGGTGTGGCCGTGCCGAGTGCAGAGCAGCGGCGGCTCGGTTCGGTTCGGCCCGGCCCGGCGGGCCGCGCTGTTGTCGCGGACGTGAGCGCCCCCTGGCGGGTGGCCGGAGGCGGCGCGGCGTGTTGGACGTGTGGCTGGTGGCAGTGCACAATTTGCGAGTGGCTGGCGGTGTGGTGTGGCGGTTGGCGCGTCGGGCGGCGGAGAGGTATGTGTTGCGGGCGCCCTTTGCTGCGCTGCGTCGTTGCGTGTGCCGTACAGGGCGGGCGCTTGTCGACTGTGTGGGCGGTGTGGCGAATTGGCGTGAAACGGCTGCCGAGAGGTGTGTGGTAGCGAGCCGGTCGGTGGTGTCAGTGCGAAGGGGAATGTGCGTGCGTTTGGCGGTTTCGGTGTGCTTTTTGCGGCGTGAGAGTGGGAATTAGTGGGGCCGGCTGTTGTGTTGGTTCCTTGTGTCTTGTGTCGCGTAGCTTGATGGCAACGTGGAAGGACGCCGGTTTCGTTTCGAGCCTTGCGTGTGGTTGTCGACGTTGACTGGTTGGCGTGTGCCGATGCACGTGCATGTGTGGGTCGCGAGTGCGTTTTTGGCTGGCTGTGTGTGTGTGTGTGTGTGTGTGTGTTTTGGGGGGGAAGGGGGAGGCGGTGGTGAAAGTGCAGTCGCTGCCACGGGCGTCGTCGGGTGGGGCTGGGGCTGTGCGTCGTGGCGGAAAGGTGGTAGGTTGCGGGAAGCGAGCCCGTCGTTGACGGTGTCGCGTGAGTTGTGAATCGAGTGGGGCGCGGGGCGCGGGACAGGAGCAGCGTGCCGCTGCGTCGTGGTCGTCAGCAGAGGCTGTGCGTGTGCTTGTCCTTTTTGTGGGCGGTTCGTGCGAGGCGTTTTTGTTTTGTGTTGCCCTAGTTGTTAGTTTATTTTGTTTGTGTTTGTTATTTTGAGACGACGACTGGTTGGTGGCGTGCGCGCGAAGTGGCGGTGTGCGCTTCCCGTGTCGTTTGTGTTGTTTGGTTTTTTTGTTTTTGTGTGGTTTTTTTTTTTTTTTTTTTTTTTTTTTGCACTGGGCCCCGGTGGGTGGGTGCGTGTGTGTCGATTGCCGGCTGGCGAAAGGTGCGCCATCGGCGGGGTGGGTCGCCGGCACAAGTAGAGGCGGCGGCGTTGTTGCTGTTGTTGTGTGGTGTTTGTTTTGTTCGGCTGTGTCGGCGAGCTGTGTTGCGGTGCGTGTGAATGGTGGTGCAAAAGTGCTGGCGTTGGGGCTGCGACTGCGACGGCGGCGAGCCGCGGGCGCGCCATTGATAGTGATGTTGTGAACAGCGGCTGTGTACGGTAGTGGTGTTGTTGTAGCACGACGTGCATCCGGGCCGGCGCGGAAAGCGCAGTTGCGGGCGGTTGCCCTTCGGTGCCAGCCATGTCGCGTGAGCGGCGGGTTGCTCTGGTGTCGACACGTGGTGCTCTGGGTTGTTGTGTGGTGCCCTTTGGCCGGTGGGGGTGGTTCGCGTGTGTCTCGTTCGCGCTCGGTGTCTGGTCGTGGTCGTGCTGCTCCCCCGTCTGTCGGCGGTTTCCGACGTCGTCTGTACGTTTTTGTTCGTTTGCGGCGTGCCTGCCGACGTCGTCCCGTCGCGACCTTTCAACCGAAAGTGTGGCGCCCGAAGGTGAACGAACGTAACCCTGACCTCGGCGCTTTACGCTGAACCGAACCGAACCGAACCTAACCTGTGGTGTGGCGAGGTGAGCTCAGCCTGTGAGCCCCTAACGTCTACGTAAGGTAAGCTGTCCGGCTCACGCCTCACGTTTGAACGCTTTTTTAACCTACGTTTGACGCTTCTTAACCTAGCACTGACCCCTTAACCTAACGTGTAACCTAACCTAACCTAACCTAACCTAACCTAACCTCTGACGCCTGACGTGTTTGAATGCTTAACCTAAGTTTGACGCTTAACCTAACCCAAGTCCCCTTAACCTAACCCACGTCCACCTAACCTAACCTAACGTAGACGTGTAAACGTAATGTGTAACGCGTAACGTGTAAGGTCGGCTGTCGTGTGTGCTTGACGGCAGATTGGGTTGGTCTGTAGATTCGGATTGCGGTTTGCCTCGGTCGAGGGGCGGCGGCGCCTGTTGCGCAGGCGGCGTCCGTTTGCGGCGGGCAATTGTTTGAGAAACGGCTGTGAATGTTGGCGGGCGAGAGGAGGAGGACGGCGCGCGATGTGGCCCGACGGCTGCGGGCCGATCGGGAAACGGCGGGAGGGCGACGGAAGGCGATGGGGCGGCGGAGGCGCGTTTGCACGGCCGTCATCGCCGCACGCCTCGGCTTGTGTGGCTGTGGCGCCGGCCGCGCTGGCCGGGCTGCCGCGGCGACGGTGTGGGAGTTTTGCCGAAGGTTTGGCCATTGTGGCGGGTCGTCGGCTGGGGCTGTGGGGGCGGCATTTGGGCGGGGGCGGCGATTCTCGGCGGGCCGACCCAGGCTGTAGCGCGCGGTAGCTGCAGTTTGGCCGTGGTTTGCGGCGCTGCCGTGGCGACTGGTTGGCGACTGTGGTGTGGCTGTGTGTAGCCCCATCCTCGGTGGTTTGAAAGGCGCGGGCGGTTGTGGCGCAGGTTTGGGGCTGCTCCGCACAGGCTGTCGGACGTTGGGCGGTAGCAAGCGCGGGAGGCGCGGCGCGGCGGCGCGCAGAGTGGCGGCCGCTCTCTCGGCCGTCCGCGCCCGCCCGCGACACTGGCTGGGCCTTGTGATTCTCTGCTCTGCTGCTGTGCTGTGCTGTGCTTGCGTGCCTGCCGTCCCGCTCGCTCTCGCTGTGTGTTACGCGCGTCGTCGAAATGGCAGATCAGGCGGCTACGAACGAGACTGCTGCGGCACCCGCCGCCACCGGCACTACGAAGAAGGCCAAGTCTGCGTCGTCTGCGAAGAAGCCGCGCGCCAAGCCTGCGCACCCGCGCACCTCTGAGATGGTGACGGCCGCCATCAAGAGTCTGAAGGAGCGCGGCGGGTCGTCGCTGCAGGCGATCAAGAAGTACATAGCCGCGCACTACAAGCTGGACGCGGAGAAGCTGGCGCCGTTTATCAAGAAGTACCTCAAGTCGGCCGTCGTGGCGGGCGAGCTGGTGCAGACGAAGGGGAAGGGCGCGTCCGGCTCGTTCAAGCTTGCCGGCGCCGGCGGCGGGGGGGCGGCCGAGGGCGGCAAGGCTCGTGCTGGCGGTGCCAAGAAGAAGCGCGCCGCTCCGGCCAGCAAGGAGAAGAAGGGCGCCCGTGCGGCCGGCGCAAAGAAGGCTGGTGGCGTGAAGGCGGCGACCGGTCGGAAGGCGGGCGCCGCCAAGAAGGCGTCTGCGGCGTCGGCCGCTCCCGCGGGTGCGAAGAAGGCGGCTGCGGCCAAGCCGGCCAAGGCCAAGTCGCCGTCGAAGGCGAAGAAGGCCGCCAAGGTTCCGACGAAGAAGCCGAAGGCGCCGCGCCCGAAGAAGGCGACGACGCCGTCTAAGGCGAAGGCTTCGCCCAAGAAGAAGAAGTAGAGTAGAGGAGAAAGAGATGGGAATGGAAGGGTTTGGCGCTTGACTCCGTCGTCCCCACCCCCCGTCGTCGTCTAGTGGCGCGCAAGAGACGCGCGGCCCAAAACGGCCCTTCTCAGGGCCATCAAAGCACGTCGGGGAAGGTTTTGATTGTCGTGTTGCGTTTGGTGTGGGTGTCTGTCTGGCGTTTCTGTATGCCCGTGGGGATGCTGTTTGCGTGCCGTGGTGGTTGGATTGCGGGGGTCGGTGGCGGGTGTGGGCGGCGGTAGCGGTAAGCGGTGTTGTTGTTGTTGTTGTTGTTGTCGTGGTTGATTGTCGCCGTGTTTGTGGCGGCGGCCGACGGTTGGTTTTCTGTCACGTTGTTTTGTTTGAATACGTTGGTTGGCTTGCCTGCGTTCGTTCTTCTCGGATGTCTGTCTTGTCGAGTCGTGTCTGGTCTTTGTTTTGTTTTGTTCCTTTGTGTGTGTGTGTGTTATGTTTTGCAACGGGGGGCACGTTGAGATGCGGAAGGAGTCGGCGGGGATTTCGGTGGCGTGTAGAGCGAGCGAGCGCGCCTGCCTGGCCGTTGGCCGTCGGAGTGGAGTGCGGGTTTTTTTTTTTTTTGTTTTCGAAACGAAAGCGGCGGCCGGCCAGCCACCCGTGCGGTGTGACGTCGGCCGTTGGGTATTGTGCGCTTTGAGCGCCGGGGAGGGATGATGTGTGATTGTTGCGCGCTGCTAGCAGGCAGGCAGAGTGAGCGGGTGTGGCGGACGGACGGGGAAGTGGTGGTTTTTGTTTTTGGGTTGCGGGGCGAGAGGCAGGCGACCGACAAAGTTTGCTCGCGACGGAGAGATGTTAGTGGCCCTGAAAAGGGCCGTTTTTGTTTGTGCGGTGCGGTGCCGCGGCGCGGTTTAGGCGCGCTCGCCGCGGATGCGGCGCGCGAGCTGGATGTCCTTGGGCGTGATGGTGACGCGCTTGGCGTGGATTGCGCACAGGTTGGTGTCTTCGAAGAGGCCGACGAGGTAGGCCTCGCTGGCCTCCTGCAGGGCCATGACTGCGGAGCTCTGGAAGCGCAGGTCGGTCTTGAAGTCCTGGGCGATCTCGCGCACTAGGCGCTGGAATGGCAGCTTGCGGATGAGCAGCTCTGTGCTCTTCTGGTAGCGCCTGATTTCTCGCAGGGCGACGGTGCCCGGCCTGTAGCGGTGGGGCTTCTTGACGCCTCCGGTGGCGGGCGCGCTCTTCCTCGCCGCCTTGGTGGCGAGCTGTTTGCGCGGCGCCTTTCCGCCGGTGGACTTGCGGGCCGTTTGCTTTGTGCGGGCCATGGCGGTAGCGGTAGCGGAGCGGCGTGCGTGGAGGTTAGGTGCGGCGCGGCGTCCGGTGCTGCCTTGACAACGGGCCCGCGCGCCTCCGTGCTGCGCTTATATGCCCTCGGTTGCGCGTGGTGGGGGGAGGGCGGGCCAGAGTCTATATAGGGGGGCGGCGGGCGCGCTGGAGGAAGTGGCAGAACAGATACGGACGCTCAACACCAAAAGGGCGGGAGGCGCCGACGGCGTCAACAACCACCTGCTGAAGAACCTGCCGGAAGGGGCCCACCAGCTCCTTACAGGCATCTTCAATCAGGTCCTCCGCTCTGGGATCTACCCCTCTGAGTGGAAACACGCGGAGGTGGTAGCCATACCCAAAGCGAATAAGGACGCAAGGCAGGCTGAAAACTACAGGCCAATCAGCCTCCTCCCGTCCCTCTCCAAGGTGTTCGAGCGTCTGTACGCCAAGAGACTGCTCCGACATGTGACGGTCGAGGGCATCATCCCGGACGAACAGTTCGGATTCAGGAGCGGTCATTCCACCACCCACCAGCTCCTGCGGCTGGTGGAAGAAGCCATGCGCGCCCTGGAGACCAGGGAATACCTTGGGGCCGTATTCCTTGATGTCTCCAGAGCCTTCGACTCCGTGTGGCACGACGGCCTCGTGTACAAACTCTTTGTGCACGGGGTACCGACATCACATGGAGTCCTCATCAGCTCCTACCTGGCCGACCGGACCTTCCACGTCCGACTAGATGATGGCACCTCGACCCACAGGCCGATACGAGCAGGAGTGCCACAGGGGTCCGTACTTGGCCCCCTGCTGTACTCCATTTTCACTGCAGATGCCCCACGAGTGGCGCCGGTGAAATTAGCACTCTACGCTGACGACACCGCGCTATTCGTGCGGAGCATGAACGTGAGGGAAATGCGACGCCTCCTCCAGATTGGCTGCGACACCCTGGGCGCGTGGTCAACTAAGTGGCGGCTCAAACAGAACGCCGCAAAGAGCCAGGCAGTAGTATTCACTAGAAGGCTACTGCCTCCCGATTTGCCACCGGTTGCTATCACGGGAAGCCCCGTGCCGTGGAGTAAAACCGGCAAATACCTCGGGGTCACACTCGACCAGAGGCTTACCTGGAGACCACACGTCCAGGACGTTAGGAGCAGGGCTATAGGGCGACTTCACACCCTGTACCCCCTGCTTAACCCATCGTCAACGCTGGCCCCCCAGCACGGCATCACCCTGTACCTAGCGCTGGTCAGACCAGTGCTAGAGTACGCAGCCGTGGTGTGGGGTATGGCAGCCGACACCCATATAGGCACACTACAGAGGGTGCAGAACAGAGCCCTAAAGCTCGCCCTGCGCCTTCCACGAAGATATTCCTCCACTCTGCTACATGAACAGACCGGCATCCTGCATCTGCGGGACCGATTCAGACAGTCGGCACGACTGTTCTACAGTAAGGCTGAGAACTCAGAAAACCGGCTCATACAGGGCCTGGGCCACAACATACACCACAGGCCAACCACACGTTGGCCTGACCTACTGAGGGACTAACAACCCTCAGCAGGCAGGATGCAACTGTATCCCCATAGGCCGAATCAATAAATCAGGCACCATAATCAAAACAACAGGCATAGCAGGAACAACAAAGCATTGTTTACCCTGCTCCTACGCGAGCAAAGGACAGCTCGTAAGGAAGAAGCGAAGCGAAGCGAAGCGCTGGGCGCAGACCGTAGCCGACTCGCCAGCCGCTGCAGCTGCTGTTTGTGCACGTTTTGCTTTGCCCGAGGAAGGAAGGATGACAGGCCGCGGCAAGGGAGGAAAGGGGCTCGGCAAGGGTGGCGCCAAGCGGCACCGCAAGGTGTTGCGCGACAACATCCAGGGCATCACGAAGCCCGCCATCCGCCGCCTGGCTCGCAGGGGCGGCGTGAAGCGCATCTCTGGTCTGATCTACGAGGAGACCCGCGGGGTGCTGAAGGTGTTCCTGGAGAACGTGATCCGCGACGCGGTGACGTACACTGAGCACGCCAAGCGCAAGACTGTGACGGCCATGGACGTGGTGTACGCCCTGAAGAGGCAGGGGCGCACCCTGTACGGTTTCGGCGGTTAGGCTGCGTCGCAGCGGGCGCTGGCCTTCCCGCGGGCCGTGCTTGTGGGTGGGAGAGACTAGAAAACGGCCCTTTTCAGGGCCACCACACTGTTCGGAAGTTGAAAAGTGCGAAAGAGTCTGTGTTGTTGCTGCGTGTGTGCGCTGTGTTGTTTGTTTGTTTGTTTCTTTCTTTCCGTTTGAGCGACGTGATGTGACTGGGAGGGGAGAAGGAAAGGAAACGTGTCATGTGGCTGGCTGTGTGTGGAGCTGCTTCGTTTGTGTGTTTGTTATTGTGTGTCTTTGTATCGATCGCGACGGAGATGGCGGGCTGTGTGTTGTTGTGCGAGAGGCGGTGATTATTTGCTTGCGTGGTTTGTCTCTGTGTGTTTGTTTGCGGCGGCGTTGGGGTTTCCGAGGCAAGGCGTGTGGGCATAGGCGGCCGGATCAGCTGTTTCGTTCGTGTCGACGGCCGTTGCGCGCGGGAGTGGAGGGCGGTGTGTCGACACGCCTCCCTTTAACAATGGTCATTATTGCTGCCGTTGTCGGTTTGGAAGGCGACTGCGACCGTGCAAAATGTGTGTGTGTGTGTGTGTTGGGCCACACGGGCTGTGTGGACGACAAGATGGCGGACGTGCGCCGGCGGCGGCTGTGCTGTGACAGTGCAAAGTTAAAACAAAACAAGGTGCGGCGAGGACGACTGAAATTTTGCTTTGGACGTAGGTGTGTGTGGTGGCCCTGAAAAGGGCCGATTGTTGTGGGCCGAGCCGAGCCGGCAAAGCGCGTTGCGTGCAGGGGAGCACGCGGCGCTGCGATTGCCTGGCCTCCTTTAGGCCTTCTTCTCGGTCTTCTTTGGCAGCAGGACGGCCTGGATGTTGGGCAGGACACCACCCTGTGCGATGGTGACGCCCGACAGGAGCTTGTTGAGCTCCTCGTCGTTGCGGATGGCAAGCTGCAGGTGGCGCGGGATGATGCGCGTCTTCTTGTTGTCGCGGGCCGCGTTTCCGGCCAGCTCGAGCACCTCAGCCGCGAGGTACTCCATGACGGCGGCGAGGTAGACGGGCGCCCCGGCGCCGACGCGCTCTGCGTAGTTTCCCTTGCGCAGGAGGCGGTGGATTCTGCCGACCGGGAACTGGAGCCCAGCCCTGCTTGAGCGGGACTTTGACTTGCCCTTGACTTTGCCTCCCTTTCCGCGTCCGGACATGGCGATGGGCTAGCGACGGTGCACACGAAACGGAAACGAAAACGACCGGTGCGAGCGGCAGCGAGTCGAGCAGCGGAGTGCGTGCCGGCGCGCGCGGCCTCCTTTCATCTGGACTGGGTGTGGAACATCCCAGGCTATCGTGAATGTAGGGTTTACCGAGAGGCATTTCCTACCAAGGCTGCAGGGTGTGGTTGGCGGTGGTCAGCGCGTATGATAACTGGAAATCGCTGAGAGGAAGAAGTGGTGGTGAGTCTTCTGGGCTGACCTGATTATTCGATCAGGGCAACGGGCCGCCTGTAGTGGTCGTGATGGTCATTATGTCGTCCTAACCTCCGGACGAGGGGATTGTCTGAAGTGCGGGTGGCATTATAAAACCGGCGCGCTGCGTCTTGAAATCTCTCCCGGACGAGGGGTTCCTCAGCCGCCTGATGGAGGGGGCGATGAGGGAAATCACGCGGAACATGGTAAACTCGGCGTAAGAGCTTGTTTTGTAGTTGCTGGAGCCTCTGAATGTGGGAGGGGGCAGCATTGCCCCAGACTTCACAGGCATAGTCCATGACCGGACGAATGCACGTACGATAGATATGCAGTCCGTTGGCGACAGGGAGCGAGGAAGTTTCGTTGAGCATGGGGTACAATGCCCCAGCCCTCTGAGATGTCTTCCGGTGTACAGCGGTGACGTGAGCCTTCCATGTCAGGGTGCGATCGAGAATGACCCCGAGGTAGGTGGCAGTCGTGGTCCAGGTGATGGCCTGATTACAAAGCACCAGTGGTGGCACTTCAGGTGGGAGACGGCGAGTGAGGAGCATCGCCTGAGATTTGGTGGCGTTGAAGCCGATCCGCCAGTCGGCGGCCCAGCGCTCGAGGTCCTGCAGAGCAGCTTGCAGACGTCGGAGGACGGCGTCGATGTTGCGATGGCGCGAGAAGAGGGCCGTGTCATCAGCATAGATGGCACGACCAACCCTCGGGGAAATCGGCAGGTCAGAGGTGTAGACAGCATACAATATCGGGCCCAGAACGCTCCCTTGGGGCACTCCAGCAAGGACTGGGCGAACAGAGGAAGACGTGCTGCCAACTCGGACGACAAAAGTACGGCCCTCAAGGTAGTTGCCGAGTAGGCGGACGAAGCACGAAGGGATGCCGAGATGGAACAACTTGAAGAGCAGGCCGTGGTGCCAGACGGTGTCAAAGGCCTTGGACACATCGAGCAGGACAAGGCCGCAAAACTCCCGATTGTTGAACGCCAGTGTCGCCTCCTCGACGACGCGGAGCAACTGTTGAGTGGTGGAGTGGTGCTGGCGGAAGCCAAACTGTTCCCGAGGAATGATATTGTCCTGGTGGAGCAGCCGGCCGAACCTAGAGAGGAGGATTCTCTCGAAAACTTTACTCAACGTCGGGAGGAGACTGATGGGGCGATAATGCTCTGGTACTGTCCTGTTTTTGCCCGGCTTCGGGACCGCCACAACGACAGCCTTCTTCCAAGCGTCTGGGTACTGCAGCTGGTGAAAGATGGCGTTGAAGAGAGCGACCACATACAGGATGGCAATCCTGGGCAGCATGCGGAGGACTCTCCCGTCAACGTTGTCGTGCCCCGGGGCCTTCGTCTGGGGAAGTCGGCGAAGATGGTCAGTGACCTCCCTTTCCGATGTTGGGACAATGGTGGCGTCACCGTGATCACCGTGGAGGAAGGCAGCAAGTCTGGTCTCCACTGTGCGGACGTTCTCGTTGTCGACCGGCACCGCAAGGGGCCGGAAGTTGGCCTCAAAAGTCGACGCCAGGGCCTCGGCTTTAGCGGCGGGCGTGTAAGCAGGTCCATCGGTAGTTGTGAGCGGCGGCATGTGTGGGCGGTGCCGTGTGAGGGAACGGACCAACTCCCACGTGTCGGCCCCAGGATCAACTGAGGCAAGCTTCTCCTCCCACCGGCGGATACGGTGAGCAGCAAGGGCAGCCTTGATGACGCGGCGGAGATGATTGATGCGCCGCTTCAGCACGGGCTGGCGTGTTTCATGCCAAACTCTGTTCAGACGGTTTCGTTCTCGGATAAGGTCCCGTATGTCGGCAGGGAGTGCTGGAGCTGCCACTGAAGAAACCCGTGGAGGCGTAGTGGAGTCAGCAACAGCCGTGGTGAGAGCCGCAGTCAGCGTGTGAAGAGCGGCATTGACATCCGTGTCCAGTGGAGGTGGCTCATCCGGGAGGCGTTGCAGAACAAGCTGCCGGAAGCGCGGCCAGTCGGTCTTCCGGGTGTCGAGCTTCGCCGCTGGTGGAAGCGGAGTGACATGTAGTCGAAAGAGCACCGGCAAGTGGTCGGAGCTCAAGGCGTGGAGAACGTCGGGGGTGACGAACCAGTCGACACCCTTGACGAGACAAATATCCAAAACGTCGGGAGCAGAGCCGTTCGAAGGGTAGTGCGTCGGCTCAGCAGGTCCATACACAGAAGCTCGTGCCCTCTCTGCAGCATGATAGAGCCGCCTCCCACTGACGTTCAGCGTCCGAGAATTCCAGAGCTGGTGCTTGGCATTCAGGTCGCCAGCGAGGAAGAGCTTGACCCCAGCACGAAGGAGAGTGTCAGCATCATGGACGGTGAGGTGGCCTCGTGGCGGCCGGTACACCGAGAGAAAGATGACCGTTCCAAGGGACGTCTCCACTGCGACGGCCGTAGCTTCACAGGAGTCCAACCTCGGCAGAGGGACACGATAGTGCCGGAGTGTCCGCTTGACATAGATGGCTGTCCCACCGCCAGCCGTCAGCCTGTCGTCGCGATAGCAGACGTAATTCGGGGCGTTCGCTCGAAGTCCAGGTTTGAGGTGCGTCTCGGTAAGGAGACACACATCCACGCTGTAATCCTGGAGGAACTGCCGGAATTCGAGAAGCGCAGGGAAGAGGCCATTCGCGTTCCACGTTACAGCCGTGAAGGTCTGGTGGCGCCTAAGGTTGTGAGCCATGGCCAGCGGATGCGATCGCCGTGGCAGCGGGGAAACTTCGGAGGGCTGCATGGACTGCAGCAGTGATGGCGGTCGGCAGCTGGGCCAGAGCGGCAGAGACAGCCACGAGGGTGGCCTGGACTTCTTGCAAGACCGCGATGAAATCAGCAGCTGCAGCAGGTGGAGCAGGCCCATCTTCAGAGCGTCGCAGAGGCTGGACAGCAGGGGCAGAAGGAGGCGTCGTCCGGCCCTGGAGGACGTCGGCGTAACCAAGGTCCGCCCGAGCAGCAAGCAGGCGCCGCTGGGCGGGTTGTCGCGGAGGAGTAGCAGGTGGAGCAGGTGGTGGCGCAGCTCGGCGCCGCTGCTGTTGGCCATCGGAGCGGGACGTCTGCCGCAAGGGAGGTAGTCCACGCTGGCGGCGGCTGGCTGCCTTGTGGACAGCGCAACCGCGGTAGCTCGCAGGATGAGCCCGCTTGCACAGGGCACAGGTGGCTGGTTCGTCCCGGGACCGGGTACACTGCTGGCTGAGGTGACCCTCGCCACACTTGACACATCGTGGCCTCATGCGACAGAGGCGGGAAGTGTGGCCCGGCTCCTGACAATTGTAGCATTGGACGAGGCCCTTCCGTGCGCGTAACTTCTCGACTGTCACCGAGAGGTCATAAAACCTGGTGACTTGGTAGATTTGCCTGTTATCAGGCGTATCAGGCAACACGATCTCCATCAAAGGGATGGGGCGCTGGGTACCAGGCATCTTCATCCGGGTGACTGCAGTGGGCGCGAAACCCATAGTGATGAGGCCGTCCTTAAAGGCGTCCGCCTTCATCTTCAGCGGTATGCCTCGCATGGCAACCTTGAGAACTTTGGGTCGTACAGTGGGGAAGGTGTAGTTTGGGATCCCACGTGCACCAACCATGTCCATGACAGCCACGTAATCTTCAGTAGTGGCGACTGTCAGCTTCAGGCGGTCTTCGCCGCAGTGTTTGGCGGTAAAAGCGTTCTTGAGGTTGGCCTGGAGCCAGTCCCGAAGCGTCAGATAATCGTCAGGGTAGTCGATAACAATCGGCGGCAGCTTAGGGCCGGAGCGAGGTGTAGCATCGTCGGCGGCCGCCGGTGGAGGCTCGTCAGGATCTTCAGAGTCGGCGCCATCCTGTAGGGCGTCGTACGGATTGGCAGTAGGCACAGGGACAACGGCCGGGCGCCGTCTTGGAGCCGCCCTCTTCTTAGGTGGCGGTTTCTTGAATCCAGCGTCACTCGTACCAGAAGTGTGTGGGTCGTCACTGGCGGACGTGACAGCCGAGCGCTTGCGCTGAAGCACCCTCTGCGGGGCGCCGGCAGCGCAGTCCTCACGGGGAAGGTCGGTAGAGTAGTCCATCTCATCGTCCTGGTCGCGCGTAGTCGTCATATACTCGTGGTCCTCTTGGGGTTGCCGGGTCGTCATAAGTGGAGCGTCCGATGGGGCCGCCGACGGCGCAGGCGCCGCCGGACGGCGATCAGACAGCTCCGGCGCGGCGGCGGCAGCTGCCGCGACCGCGCGCGCGTCGCAAACGTCTTGCTCGCTCGCCATTTCGAACACGAGTCCGCGTGCGTGCGTGCGTGCGTGCCGGCGCAGCCGGGGTGGGGGTGCTTTATGGGCTCGGGTGCGGCGGCCGGTTGCGCGCGCGCCCCATTGGTCGGCGGCCGCAACAGGGCGAGCTGGTAAAGGTGCGGCGGCGGCTGGCGGCGGGTGCCACTGTGTGGGGAGACGCTGACTAGAGCGGAGCGCTTGCTACTGGTGTTGCTGCTGCCGTACGTTGGTTCGAGATGCCGCCCAAGACTAGCGGGAAGGCCGCCAAGAAGGCTGGCAAGGCGCAGAAGAACATTTCGAAGGGCGACAAGAAGAAGAAGCGCAAGAGGAAGGAGAGCTATGCCATCTACATCTACAAGGTGCTGAAGCAGGTGCACCCTGACACGGGCATCTCGTCGAAGGCGATGAGCATCATGAACAGCTTCGTGAACGACATTTTCGAGCGCATTGCGGCCGAGGCTTCTCGCCTGGCGCACTACAACAAGCGCTCGACCATCACGTCCCGCGAGATCCAGACCGCTGTGCGGCTGTTGCTGCCTGGCGAGCTGGCCAAGCACGCCGTGAGCGAGGGCACGAAGGCGGTGACCAAGTACACGAGCTCCAAGTAAGGAGGTGGCTCTGGAATGGAAGGAAGGATGGATGGAGAAGGCTCCTCCGTTGCGAGAGCGGCAAAACGGCCCTTTTCAGGGCCACCAACTTGCCTTTTGCGGGAAGGGCGGAATTGTTGTTGTTGTTTGTGTGGACGGCTGTGATGTATGTGTGCATTTTGATTGTGGGTGGGGGGGGCGCGTCAAAGCGTGTTGCGCGGGGTACGGCCACGAGGTTGGTCGCCGTGGCGTGGAATGGTGGCACGCCTCGTTGGCGTGGTTTTTGACCCATTGGTGTTGTTGGTGTGTGTGTGTGTGTGTGTGTTACCCGTCTGCGAGGGGGGACAGTGTGATCGGCGACTTTTGTGTCACCGTAACGACGGCCGTTTGCGGGTTTGTTTTTTTGCACATCATACATGGCGAGGGTGAAATGTGAAATGTGAAATGTTTTTGTTTGGTTTTTTTTTTTTTGCCGCCCACTATTCCCTTTGCTGTACGCCGAGTTTGACAATGGTGCGACGTAACTGCAGCGTGGAGGTGTGTGAGTGACGTTGAAATGAACGTGCCATTAAGACGCATTGTTGTTGTATTGTACTGTACGTGTACGGCGACACGCACGATGATGTACCATTCGACTCTGATGTTTGATAGCCGTGTCTGACTGATTGCGTACGACGCACGCACACCGATGTCGTCATTCAAGACGGCGGCGGCGGCGGCGGTCGTTTGTTTGGCGAATGTCTGTACACGTGTTTGTCTGTGTCCATCCGGTATGTATTTGTTTGTTTGAAAGTGTTTTGTGTGTCGGTGACGTGGTCCGATCCGTCGCCCCCTGAGTAACTGTCGATCGGCGCGATAGACCGGCGTCACGCAACTGAACCGAAGTCTTGGGCACACCCGTCATACTGTTGTACACCGTCGCGCTGAGAACGGTAACGAAAGGTTGACTTTGATCGGTCGAATGTCTGGGCAGAACGTGAGGAATGAGGCAAGAGTGCAAGGAGGGGGGGCAAAAGAGAGAGGAAGGGAAAAAGGGGAGAAACGCATTCGTAGAGCAACGGAACGTGAACGTGACCTTTGACGGCTGCATTGGGCTTTGCCTTTGCTTTTGCTTTTGCTTTCGCTTTCGCTTTCGCTTTCGCTTTCGCGTTCGCTTTCGCTTTCCCGGATGTACGTAACGTTTGTTGATATGGTTCTGAGGAAGAGTGTATGACAGTGCCGTGCCGTCCATGTTCGTGTGCCCTCCCATTGTGTGTATGCTATTGTCTGTGTACTTGAATGATGTATGTAGGTGTTAGTGGACATGTTTCACCAGTGGGGGGAAATGGATCGTCGATAGTTGCCGTCACTCTGTCACGGTCGAGATGACGCACCCTCCGTACAGAAAGGTGTCGAGAAAGTGAGTGTGTGTGTGTGTGCGTGTGTGCGTCCGTGAATTGGCAGTGTTTGGAGGTGGGCGTGCCCTGGATGTGGCCCGGAAAAGGCTGTTCGTTAGGCGGTAGTGTTGTGTGGACAGGGGAGGGGCATGCGTAACGCTGCTGGCATGGCATTTCGGGAGATGGGAGGGGGCAAACGAGGAAACGAGGAGCGGCGGCCAAAGACGGGACGGGGAGGGGCGCGGTGTGGGTGGCTTGCGCCTGTGCTCGGCGTTGTGGTTTGTGCAAAAGAGGAGGAGAAAAACAATGTGAGTTGCCAGGGAGGGGAGCGGTGTTGTGTTGTGGTTGTCGTGGTGTAGCCGCAGACGCGGCTGTCAGTGAACGTGGCGAGACGGACGGATGCGCGGAGGGGCGGGGGCGGCGCATTTCGCCGGTGCCGTGCCGTGCCGTGCCATGCCTGAAAGCCGCGTGGTCGCTGTGTTGTTGGTGGCGTGGGGGCGAGGAGAGTACCGTACGGGTGTGCTTGTGCGCCGGAAATGGCACACTGCGCCCGCCCGTCTTGGAGGCTGATGGCTGTGGTGTGGAAATGGGGCGCGGTGATGTTGAAGCAGTTGAAGAACAGAAAAGAAACCAAGAAAACGGAAGGCGTGATGCGGCGGTGGTGGCGAGAGCGGGAAAAACAAAACAAAAAAAAAAAAAAAAAAAAAAAAAACAACAAAAAAAAAGAAGGAAAAACAACAAGAAACAAAAAAGAAAACAAAAAGTCTATCAATATTAAAATGTAAATGGAAATGGAAATGGACCCAGGTATAACCTCCCTGCACAAATAGCAGAGAGTCCGATGATAATAAAAATGTGCCAGAATGTTAACGTCCCTACAAAACAAACCCAACGATAATATTAATGAAAGAGTGAACCGTATGTAACATTGCAACAGACATAATGAAACCTGATAAATTGTATAAGGGCAGCAGCGTTGACCTTTGGCCCTGTATTCAGAATAAAAAGAGCCAAAGATCGTTACCCCAATGAAAAAGACACTGAAACACGTATGTAACATAGTAGCGATGGCGAGACATTGTAGCATCTGTGACCAGAGAGTTTGCGCTGGACTGCGCGAGTGTTGCGAGCGGTTCTCAGTCAGTCAGTCAGTCAGTCAGTCAGTCAGTCAGTCAGTCAGTCAGTCAGTCTGTGTAGTTGAGGGCTGTACTCTGTCAGTAGTCGTCGCGTGCAGTACGCTAATAGTCGTCATGCAGAGCGGTCGGTCAGTAGTAGCAGCCGAGTGCGGTTGTGTGATGTAGGCGGTCGGCAACACTGGTCAAGATGGTGAATAAGGTATACTGTTAATTAATATAATCATTAGATAATGAAAAATTGTAATTATTCTCCAACAAGTTCCCCAATAATAATTTTTATTTCAAAAGCATTTTTCAAACATTTAATTTTTTATTGAACTAAAGAGTTCGTTGCACTTCACATTTCATTCCACTTCTTTGAAGAAAAATGTCACTAAAATCACAAAAAAAAGAGAATATTATTATTTGCAATGCAGTTCCTCCAAGCGCTGCGCAACAACCAGAGCAGAAATGTGACATCCATTTATTCGGAGGTAAGACTTTAATTCTGATTGTTTTGCACAGGGCCAAAGACCGATATTTCGGTTTAATTGAAGTTTCTTGTCACTGAACGGACTTTTGTAAATGTTGTGTGAAGACTTTATATTTGAGTCAGATTGCGAATGTCACATTTTTGTTGCCATTTTCAATACCTCTCATTGTGGGCGAGGTTACAATTAGCGCAATGTCCATTAGCATCCGTAAATAACATTGTCCATTATTTTAAATTTTGCTGGGAGGTTACAACACACACACAAAAAAAAAAAACAAAAAATTGCATTTATATCCGCTCCTCAATTGTAGATACCCCTTACACAGCTGTGTGCAATGAATGAGTGCTGGCTGGTAATTAATTGCACTCCTTGGAGGGAAATGCCATAGGAAGTAGTCTTTAAAAAGTGAATGTTTTTCGTTAAGAGACAAAAGTTACTTTAGAAAAAAAGTAATAGTGGGGCTTTTGTTGTTGAACAAAAGAAGTACAATGAACATACGTTATCAGATTTGCGCAATGCAGCGTCACACCACCTTTGTGATTATAACACAATATACTATACATCGTCCCGAACCGTGACCAGAGTCGCGAGACGAGCAGAGCACGCCGCCGACGCCCGCTCAGTACAACCGTCCACCCGCTACTACTGTCGACCGACTACTACCTCTCCCGACTCGCGCTACAATATATATAACAACTGTTCCTGGCGACCCGGTGCGTGCCACTACTGTCGTCTGGCGCGGTCCAAGCGCCGACTAGCAGCGATAAAGAACTCTCTGGTCAGACAGAGATGCTGTCATGCCTCGCCATCGCTCTGGTAATGAATACATACGTGTTGCAGCGTGCGTACCACCGGAACACGCAGTGGCGGAGCCAAAGACTGTGTTGTCGAGGTCGAGTGCGAGTGGGAAGAGAGGCAGCGTCGGCACGGAGATGCAAGCGAGCGCGAGACGCACGGGGGCTGCGGCGTGGCGCGTTTGCGGTCGGCGCCTTTGGTGGCAACGGCCGGGACAAGCAGCGGTGTATGGTGTGGTGCGGGGCGGACAGGGGCGGCGGTGGACGGGGAGGAGGCGGCGCGACGACGGCATGGGGGCGAAAACGGGACGGGGGACGGCGGATGTTGAGAGGCGTCACGCGCGGACAGGACACAGACACAGAGACACACAGATTGGAAAGGGAGGGTGCGCGGTAGTAGTTGGGAATGTGCGTACCGTGCGGGATGGGAGTGGGCGAGGAACACGGTCGTGGCCCCTGTTTTGGGTGCGTGTGATGACGTCGGTGTGTTGTGGGAAGGGAAGGTGCTGTGGCGGCGGCGCGTAATGGGCGTAGGCCGAAAAGAGAAAGGAACGTGGGCAGTGTGTTGGCAAGCGTCGGTTCGACTGCGACGTTGATGGGCAGGGCAGGGCAAGGTTTAATGGTGGTAGGAGTAGGCGTGTGGGCGCAAAAAATCTGCCGCTGCAGGCGGTGCCGTAACCGCCATGGCGGGAAGGAGAGAGGGCCAAAGAAAGAAAGAAAGAAAGAAAGAAAGAAAGAAGACAAAAAAGGAGGGGGGGGGGCGAAAGTGGAGAGGCGGTGGTGTGAGAAGGGCGGGGGCGGAAGGAAGGCAGGAAGGACAAGAGGCGAGGCGACGGCTTGCTTTGTGTATCGGTCGGTCTCTGGCTATGCTTCGTTTTCTGCAGCAGGGTCGGTGCGCGGCGTGGCTCGCGGCAGTGGGAACGCCTGGTGGCTGGACGGCCAGCAATGCGGTTGGATGGGCGGCCACAGCACCGCACCTGTGCCCGAGGAGGAGACGCTGGCGGCGGGCCCTGAGGTGAGGCCGGCTCGGCTGGGGCTGTGGATGTGTAGGTGTGCGCCGCTGCTGCAACAACGAGTAAAACGCGAGAAGGAGGGATGGCGGTAGAGAGAAAAAAAAAAAAAAAAAGGTCGTGTTGTGTTGATGCGCAGGCAGACGCGTACAGAGGGACGAGCCCGGTCTGCAGCAGGGTGTGGCCGTGCCGAGTGCAGAGCAGCGGCGGCTCGGTTCGGTTCGGCCCGGCCCGGCGGGCCGCGCTGTTGTCGCGGACGTGAGCGCCCCCTGGCGGGTGGCCGGAGGCGGCGCGGCGTGTTGGACGTGTGGCTGGTGGCAGTGCACAATTTGCGAGTGGCTGGCGGTGTGGTGTGGCGGTTGGCGCGTCGGGCGGCGGAGAGGTATGTGTTGCGGGCGCCCTTTGCTGCGCTGCGTCGTTGCGTGTGCCGTACAGGGCGGGCGCTTGTCGACTGTGTGGGCGGTGTGGCGAATTGGCGTGAAACGGCTGCCGAGAGGTGTGTGGTAGCGAGCCGGTCGGTGGTGTCAGTGCGAAGGGGAATGTGCGTGCGTTTGGCGGTTTCGGTGTGCTTTTTGCGGCGTGAGAGTGGGAATTAGTGGGGCCGGCTGTTGTGTTGGTTCCTTGTGTCTTGTGTCGCGTAGCTTGATGGCAACGTGGAAGGACGCCGGTTTCGTTTCGAGCCTTGCGTGTGGTTGTCGACGTTGACTGGTTGGCGTGTGCCGATGCACGTGCATGTGTGGGTCGCGAGTGCGTTTTTGGCTGGCTGTGTGTGTGTGTGTGTGTGTGTGTGTTTTGGGGGGGAAGGGGGAGGCGGTGGTGAAAGTGCAGTCGTTGCCACGGGCGTCGTCGGGTGGGGCTGGGGCTGTGCGTCGTGGCGGAAAGGTGGTAGGTTGCGGGAAGCGAGCCCGTCGTTGACGGTGTCGCGTGAGTTGTGAATCGAGTGGGGCGCGGGGCGCGGGACAGGAGCAGCGTGCCGCTGCGTCGTGGTCGTCAGCAGAGGCTGTGCGTGTGCTTGTCCTTTTTGTGGGCGGTTCGTGCGAGGCGTTTTTGTTTTGTGTTGCCCTAGTTGTTAGTTTATTTTGTTTGTGTTTGTTATTTTGAGACGACGACTGGTTGGTGGCGTGCGCGCGAAGTGGCGGTGTGCGCTTCCCGTGTCGTTTGTGTTGTTTGGTTTTTTTGTTTTTGTGTGGTTTTTTTTTTTTTTTTTTTTTTTTTTTTTGCACTGGGCCCCGGTGGGTGGGTGCGTGTGTGTCGATTGCCGGCTGGCGAAAGGTGCGCCATCGGCGGGGTGGGTCGCCGGCACAAGTAGAGGCGGCGGCGTTGTTGCTGTTGTTGTGTGGTGTTTGTTTTGTTCGGCTGTGTCGGCGAGCTGTGTTGCGGTGCGTGTGAATGGTGGTGCAAAAGTGCTGGCGTTGGGGCTGCGACTGCGACGGCGGCGAGCCGCGGGCGCGCCATTGATAGTGATGTTGTGAACAGCGGCTGTGTACGGTAGTGGTGTTGTTGTAGCACGACGTGCATCCGGGCCGGCGCGGAAAGCGCAGTTGCGGGCGGTTGCCCTTCGGTGCCAGCCATGTCGCGTGAGCGGCGGGTTGCTCTGGTGTCGACACGTGGTGCTCTGGGTTGTTGTGTGGTGCCCTTTGGCCGGTGGGGGTGGTTCGCGTGTGTCTCGTTCGCGCTCGGTGTCTGGTCGTGGTCGTGCTGCTCCCCCGTCTGTCGGCGGTTTCCGACGTCGTCTGTACGTTTTTGTTCGTTTGCGGCGTGCCTGCCGACGTCGTCCCGTCGCGACCTTTCAACCGAAAGTGTGGCGCCCGAAGGTGAACGAACGTAACCCTGACCTCGGCGCTTTACGCTGAACCGAACCGAACCGAACCTAACCTGTGGTGTGGCGAGGTGAGCTCAGCCTGTGAGCCCCTAACGTCTACGTAAGGTAAGCTGTCCGGCTCACGCCTCACGTTTGAACGCTTTTTTAACCTACGTTTGACGCTTCTTAACCTAGCACTGACCCCTTAACCTAACGTGTAACCTAACCTAACCTAACCTAACCTAACCTAACCTCTGACGCCTGACGTGTTTGAATGCTTAACCTAAGTTTGACGCTTAACCTAACCCAAGTCCCCTTAACCTAACCTACGTCCACCTAACCTAACCTAACGTAGACGTGTAAACGTAATGTGTAACGCGTAACGTGTAAGGTCGGCTGTCGTGTGTGCTTGACGGCAGATTGGGTTGGTCTGTAGATTCGGATTGCGGTTTGCCTCGGTCGAGGGGCGGCGGCGCCTGTTGCGCAGGCGGCGTCCGTTTGCGGCGGGCAATTGTTTGAGAAACGGCTGTGAATGTTGGCGGGCGAGAGGAGGAGGACGGCGCGCGATGTGGCCCGACGGCTGCGGGCCGATCGGGAAACGGCGGGAGGGCGACGGAAGGCGATGGGGCGGCGGAGGCGCGTTTGCACGGCCGTCATCGCCGCACGCCTCGGCTTGTGTGGCTGTGGCGCCGGCCGCGCTGGCCGGGCTGCCGCGGCGACGGTGTGGGAGTTTTGCCGAAGGTTTGGCCATTGTGGCGGGTCGTCGGCTGGGGCTGTGGGGGCGGCATTTGGGCGGGGGCGGCGATTCTCGGCGGGCCGACCCAGGCTGTAGCGCGCGGTAGCTGCAGTTTGGCCGTGGTTTGCGGCGCTGCCGTGGCGACTGGTTGGCGACTGTGGTGTGGCTGTGTGTAGCCCCATCCTCGGTGGTTTGAAAGGCGCGGGCGGTTGTGGCGCAGGTTTGGGGCTGCTCCGCACAGGCTGTCGGACGTTGGGCGGTAGCAAGCGCGGGAGGCGCGGCGCGGCGGCGCGCAGAGTGGCGGCCGCTCTCTCGGCCGTCCGCGCCCGCCCGCGACACTGGCTGGGCCTTGTGATTCTCTGCTCTGCTGCTGTGCTGTGCTATGCTTGCGTGCCTGCCGTCCCGCTCGCTCTCGCTGTGTGTTACGCGCGTCGTCGAAATGGCAGATCAGGCGGCTACGAACGAGACTGCTGCGGCACCCGCCGCCACCGGCACTACGAAGAAGGCCAAGTCTGCGTCGTCTGCGAAGAAGCCGCGCGCCAAGCCTGCGCACCCGCGCACCTCTGAGATGGTGACGGCCGCCATCAAGAGTCTGAAGGAGCGCGGCGGGTCGTCGCTGCAGGCGATCAAGAAGTACATAGCCGCGCACTACAAGCTGGACGCGGAGAAGCTGGCGCCGTTTATCAAGAAGTACCTCAAGTCGGCCGTCGTGGCGGGCGAGCTGGTGCAGACGAAGGGGAAGGGCGCGTCCGGCTCGTTCAAGCTTGCCGGCGCCGGCGGCGGGGGGGCGGCCGAGGGCGGCAAGGCTCGTGCTGGCGGTGCCAAGAAGAAGCGCGCCGCTCCGGCCAGCAAGGAGAAGAAGGGCGCCCGTGCGGCCGGCGCAAAGAAGGCTGGTGGCGTGAAGGCGGCGACCGGTCGGAAGGCGGGCGCCGCCAAGAAGGCGTCTGCGGCGTCGGCCGCTCCCGCGGGTGCGAAGAAGGCGGCTGCGGCCAAGCCGGCCAAGGCCAAGTCGCCGTCGAAGGCGAAGAAGGCCGCCAAGGTTCCGACGAAGAAGCCGAAGGCGCCGCGCCCGAAGAAGGCGACGACGCCGTCTAAGGCGAAGGCTTCGCCCAAGAAGAAGAAGTAGAGTAGAGGAGAAAGAGATGGGAATGGAAGGGTTTGGCGCTTGACTCCGTCGTCCCCACCCCCCGTCGTCGTCTAGTGGCGCGCAAGAGACGCGCGGCCCAAAACGGCCCTTCTCAGGGCCATCAAAGCACGTCGGGGAAGGTTTTGATTGTCGTGTTGCGTTTGGTGTGGGTGTCTGTCTGGCGTTTCTGTATGCCCGTGGGGATGCTGTTTGCGTGCCGTGGTGGTTGGATTGCGGGGGTCGGTGGCGGGTGTGGGCGGCGGTAGCGGTAAGCGGTGTTGTTGTTGTTGTTGTTGTCGTGGTTGATTGTCGCCGTGTTTGTGGCGGCGGCCGACGGTTGGTTTTCTGTCACGTTGTTTTGTTTGAATACGTTGGTTGGCTTGCCTGCGTTCGTTCTTCTCGGATGTCTGTCTTGTCGAGTCGTGTCTGGTCTTTGTTTTGTTTTGTTCCTTTGTGTGTGTGTGTGTTATGTTTTGCAACGGGGGGCACGTTGAGATGCGGAAGGAGTCGGCGGGGATTTCGGTGGCGTGTAGAGCGAGCGAGCGCGCCTGCCTGGCCGTTGGCCGTCGGAGTGGAGTGCGGGTTTTTTTTTTTTTTGTTTTCGAAACGAAAGCGGCGGCCGGCCAGCCACCCGTGCGGTGTGACGTCGGCCGTTGGGTATTGTGCGCTTTGAGCGCCGGGGAGGGATGATGTGTGATTGTTGCGCGCTGCTAGCAGGCAGGCAGAGTGAGCGGGTGTGGCGGACGGACGGGGAAGTGGTGGTTTTTGTTTTTGGGTTGCGGGGCGAGAGGCAGGCGACCGACAAAGTTTGCTCGCGACGGAGAGATGTTAGTGGCCCTGAAAAGGGCCGTTTTTGTTTGTGCGGTGCGGTGCCGCGGCGCGGTTTAGGCGCGCTCGCCGCGGATGCGGCGCGCGAGCTGGATGTCCTTGGGCATGATGGTGACGCGCTTGGCGTGGATTGCGCACAGGTTGGTGTCTTCGAAGAGGCCGACGAGGTAGGCCTCGCTGGCCTCCTGCAGGGCCATGACTGCGGAGCTCTGGAAGCGCAGGTCGGTCTTGAAGTCCTGGGCGATCTCGCGCACTAGGCGCTGGAATGGCAGCTTGCGGATGAGCAGCTCTGTGCTCTTCTGGTAGCGCCTGATTTCTCGCAGGGCGACGGTGCCCGGCCTGTAGCGGTGGGGCTTCTTGACGCCTCCGGTGGCGGGCGCGCTCTTCCTCGCCGCCTTGGTGGCGAGCTGTTTGCGCGGCGCCTTTCCGCCGGTGGACTTGCGGGCCGTTTGCTTTGTGCGGGCCATGGCGGTAGCGGTAGCGGAGCGGCGTGCGTGGAGGTTAGGTGCGGCGCGGCGTCCGGTGCTGCCTTGACAACGGGCCCGCGCGCCTCCGTGCTGCGCTTATATGCCCTCGGTTGCGCGTGGTGGGGGGAGGGCGGGCCAGAGTCTATATAGGGGGGCGGCGGGCGCGCTGGGCGCAGAAGACGCAGAAGAGCCAGAAGCGCTGGAGACGCCGGCGCGCACGCATCTCTACACGCAGACGAGCGAACATGGCTGGACGCAGGAAGGGCAGCAAGATTGCGGCCGCGCTGGAACTCCTGGTCGATGCGATCGGGACGGACCGCGGACGCAGTCGGCGCCACAAGAAGAAGAAGAGCACTGAGCAGCAATGCTTCAAGTGCCAGAGGATGGGGCACATCGCTAAAGTGTGCAGGGGCACTTTTGCGTGTCTGAAGTGTGCCGAGGCACACGACACGCGCAACTGCACCAAGCCCCGCGACGCGGCTGCCAAGTGCGTGAACTGCGGCGGTGCCCACGCCGCAAACACGCGCAGCTGCGCTTACGTGCGGGGCTACAGAAGCAGGATGGCCGCCCCACGCCCTGCCGAGGTACCTGGCGTCGAGAAGGACGTCCCACCCCCCCGCTCCCGTGGGGATGGTGGACCATGCCGTCGCGAAGCCACCACGGACGACGCACTGACCGTCTTCCACACCGCCCTTGCGGCCGAAAGGGCCGCCATGAGGGAGGAACTCGTGGCTGTTCACCGCCAGCTGCAACAGCTGCGTGAGGAGCTGCGGGTCCTCAAGAAGACGTCTGCCACCAACGCCAGCTCCACTGCGAGTCGGCCAGCGGTGGTCGACGCCTCCACCCAGACGGTGCCACCCGAGCCGCCAGCTGACGTGACGGGCGGCGCGGAGGCACCGACGGACATGGAAGTGGAGCAGCCCGCTCTCCCTCCTGATGCGGAGGCTGAGCCGCGGGCACACGACGAGGAGACGCACACGGAGACACCCCCAGCTGCTGCGGCGGAGACAGAATGCCGGCCGCTCCCTACGGAGTACAGCCGGGACCCTGTGCTGCAGTGGTTCACGTCTCTTCATGGCCCAGGCGGGAAATACCAGCTCCCGGATCTGGACGCCCTTCTACCCAACAGGTCGGAGACCGCTTCCTCGCAAGCTGAAGAAGCGGCAACAGACGAAGAGCTGCCCCTCCCGTTCCCAGATGAGCGGAGCGTGCAGCCCTTCCTCAAGAAGATCGCGGCGTCGCTGAAGGACGGGACGTACCCTCACGGGGATAACCCATATCCCTTCACGCCGGCGCGCGCGAAGCCACCACTGCCTCACGTACCGTGCGACCTCACGCCCATGCGTGACATGTTGCGTGAGGCAGTAACGAAGAAGGAGCTGATTCGGCTCAATAGCCGCCCCATCTTCACCCCTTCGGACTGGCAACACATCTGCCGGGTCACACAGAAGTGGGTGATGGAGGAGTGGCGCTCTGGCAGGCGTCAGCCTGCCCCAGAAGACATAGAGATAAACAACTACTTCGCTGCTCAAAAATCAGCGAGGTAGCCGAGGCACATTCCAACGAGAGGCCAAAAGAAGTACGACAACAGAGGAGTTAAGGAGGAACAGCAGCACTACTGCTTACCCTCCACCATCTCCGGACTGAGGAGGTCCGTGATTTTCGAGCGAGCGAGCGAGCTGGGCGCAGACCGTAGCCGACTCGCCAGCCGCTGCAGCTGCTGTTTGTGCACGTTTTGCTTTGCCCGAGGAAGGAAGGATGACAGGCCGCGGCAAGGGAGGAAAGGGGCTCGGCAAGGGTGGCGCCAAGCGGCACCGCAAGGTGTTGCGCGACAACATCCAGGGCATCACGAAGCCCGCCATCCGCCGCCTGGCTCGCAGGGGCGGCGTGAAGCGCATCTCTGGTCTGATCTACGAGGAGACCCGCGGGGTGCTGAAGGTGTTCCTGGAGAACGTGATCCGCGACGCGGTGACGTACACTGAGCACGCCAAGCGCAAGACTGTGACGGCCATGGACGTGGTGTACGCCCTGAAGAGGCAGGGGCGCACCCTGTACGGTTTCGGCGGTTAGGCTGCGTCGCAGCGGGCGCTGGCCTTCCCGCGGGCCGTGCTTGTGGGTGGGAGAGACTAGAAAACGGCCCTTTTCAGGGCCACCACACTGTTCGGAAGTTGAAAAGTGCGAAAGAGTCTGTGTTGTTGCTGCGTGTGTGCGCTGTGTTGTTTGTTTGTTTGTTTCTTTCTTTCCGTTTGAGCGACGTGATGTGACTGGGAGGGGAGAAGGAAAGGAAACGTGTCATGTGGCTGGCTGTGTGTGGAGCTGCTTCGTTTGTGTGTTTGTTATTGTGTGTCTTTGTATCGATCGCGACGGAGATGGCGGGCTGTGTGTTGTTGTGCGAGAGGCGGTGATTATTTGCTTGCGTGGTTTGTCTCTGTGTGTTTGTTTGCGGCGGCGTTGGGGTTTCCGAGGCAAGGCGTGTGGGCATAGGCGGCCGGATCAGCTGTTTCGTTCGTGTCGACGGCCGTTGCGCGCGGGAGTGGAGGGCGGTGTGTCGACACGCCTCCCTTTAACAATGGTCATTATTGCTGCCGTTGTCGGTTTGGAAGGCGACTGCGACCGTGCAAAATGTGTGTGTGTGTGTGTGTTGGGCCACACGGGCTGTGTGGACGACAAGATGGCGGACGTGCGCCGGCGGCGGCTGTGCTGTGACAGTGCAAAGTTAAAACAAAACAAGGTGCGGCGAGGACGACTGAAATTTTGCTTTGGACGTAGGTGTGTGTGGTGGCCCTGAAAAGGGCCGATTGTTGTGGGCCGAGCCGAGCCGGCAAAGCGCGTTGCGTGCAGGGGAGCACGCGGCGCTGCGATTGCCTGGCCTCCTTTAGGCCTTCTTCTCGGTCTTCTTTGGCAGCAGGACGGCCTGGATGTTGGGCAGGACACCACCCTGTGCGATGGTGACGCCCGACAGGAGCTTGTTGAGCTCCTCGTCGTTGCGGATGGCAAGCTGCAGGTGGCGCGGGATGATGCGCGTCTTCTTGTTGTCGCGGGCCGCGTTTCCGGCCAGCTCGAGCACCTCAGCCGCGAGGTACTCCATGACGGCGGCGAGGTAGACGGGCGCCCCGGCGCCGACGCGCTCTGCGTAGTTTCCCTTGCGCAGGAGGCGGTGGATTCTGCCGACCGGGAACTGGAGCCCAGCCCTGCTTGAGCGGGACTTTGACTTGCCCTTGACTTTGCCTCCCTTTCCGCGTCCGGACATGGCGATGGGCTAGCGACGGTGCACACGAAACGGAAACGAAAACGACCGGTGCGAGCGGCAGCGAGTCGAGCAGCGGAGTGCGTGCCGGCGCAGCCGGGGTGGGGGTGCTTTATGGGCTCGGGTGCGGCGGCCGGTTGCGCGCGCGCCCCATTGGTCGGCGGCCGCAACAGGGCGAGCTGGTAAAGGTGCGGCGGCGGCTGGCGGCGGGTGCCACTGTGTGGGGAGACGCTGACTAGAGCGGAGCGCTTGCTACTGGTGTTGCTGCTGCCGTACGTTGGTTCGAGATGCCGCCCAAGACTAGCGGGAAGGCCGCCAAGAAGGCTGGCAAGGCGCAGAAGAACATTTCGAAGGGCGACAAGAAGAAGAAGCGCAAGAGGAAGGAGAGCTATGCCATCTACATCTACAAGGTGCTGAAGCAGGTGCACCCTGACACGGGCATCTCGTCGAAGGCGATGAGCATCATGAACAGCTTCGTGAACGACATTTTCGAGCGCATTGCGGCCGAGGCTTCTCGCCTGGCGCACTACAACAAGCGCTCGACCATCACGTCCCGCGAGATCCAGACCGCTGTGCGGCTGTTGCTGCCTGGCGAGCTGGCCAAGCACGCCGTGAGCGAGGGCACGAAGGCGGTGACCAAGTACACGAGCTCCAAGTAAGGAGGTGGCTCTGGAATGGAAGGAAGGATGGATGGAGAAGGCTCCTCCGTTGCGAGAGCGGCAAAACGGCCCTTTTCAGGGCCACCAACTTGCCTTTTGCGGGAAGGGCGGAATTGTTGTTGTTGTTTGTGTGGACGGCTGTGATGTATGTGTGCATTTTGATTGTGGGTGGGGGGGGCGCGTCAAAGCGTGTTGCGCGGGGTACGGCCACGAGGTTGGTCGCCGTGGCGTGGAATGGTGGCACGCCTCGTTGGCGTGGTTTTTGACCCATTGGTGTTGTTGGTGTGTGTGTGTGTGTGTGTGTTACCCGTCTGCGAGGGGGGACAGTGTGATCGGCGACTTTTGTGTCACCGTAACGACGGCCGTTTGCGGGTTTGTTTTTTTGCACATCATACATGGCGAGGGTGAAATGTGAAATGTGAAATGTTTTTGTTTGGTTTTTTTTTTTTTGCCGCCCACTATTCCCTTTGCTGTACGCCGAGTTTGACAATGGTGCGACGTAACTGCAGCGTGGAGGTGTGTGAGTGACGTTGAAATGAACGTGCCATTAAGACGCATTGTTGTTGTATTGTACTGTACGTGTACGGCGACACGCACGATGATGTACCATTCGACTCTGATGTTTGATAGCCGTGTCTGACTGATTGCGTACGACGCACGCACACCGATGTCGTCATTCAAGACGGCGGCGGCGGCGGCGGTCGTTTGTTTGGCGAATGTCTGTACACGTGTTTGTCTGTGTCCATCCGGTATGTATTTGTTTGTTTGAAAGTGTTTTGTGTGTCGGTGACGTGGTCCGATCCGTCGCCCCCTGAGTAACTGTCGATCGGCGCGATAGACCGGCGTCACGCAACTGAACCGAAGTCTTGGGCACACCCGTCATACTGTTGTACACCGTCGCGCTGAGAACGGTAACGAAAGGTTGACTTTGATCGGTCGAATGTCTGGGCAGAACGTGAGGAATGAGGCAAGAGTGCAAGGAGGGGGGGGCAAAAGAGAGAGGAAGGGAAAAAGGGGAGAAACGCATTCGTAGAGCAACGGAACGTGAACGTGACCTTTGACGGCTGCATTGGGCTTTGCCTTTGCTTTTGCTTTTGCTTTCGCTTTCGCTTTCGCTTTCGCTTTCGCGTTCGCTTTCGCTTTCCCGGATGTACGTAACGTTTGTTGATATGGTTCTGAGGAAGAGTGTATGACAGTGCCGTGCCGTCCATGTTCGTGTGCCCTCCCATTGTGTGTATGCTATTGTCTGTGTACTTGAATGATGTATGTAGGTGTTAGTGGACATGTTTCACCAGTGGGGGGAAATGGATCGTCGATAGTTGCCGTCACTCTGTCACGGTCGAGATGACGCACCCTCCGTACAGAAAGGTGTCGAGAAAGTGAGTGTGTGTGTGTGTGTGTGTGTGTGTGCGTGTGTGCGTCCGTGAATTGGCAGTGTTTGGAGGTGGGCGTGCCCTGGATGTGGCCCGGAAAAGGCTGTTCGTTAGGCGGTAGTGTTGTGTGGACAGGGGAGGGGCATGCGTAACGCTGCTGGCATGGCATTTCGGGAGATGGGAGGGGGCAAACGAGGAAACGAGGAGCGGCGGCCAAAGACGGGACGGGGAGGGGCGCGGTGTGGGTGGCTTGCGCCTGTGCTCGGCGTTGTGGTTTGTGCAAAAGAGGAGGAGAAAAACAATGTGAGTTGCCAGGGAGGGGAGCGGTGTTGTGTTGTGGTTGTCGTGGTGTAGCCGCAGACGCGGCTGTCAGTGAACGTGGCGAGACGGACGGATGCGCGGAGGGGCGGGGGCGGCGCATTTCGCCGGTGCCGTGCCGTGCCGTGCCATGCCTGAAAGCCGCGTGGTCGCTGTGTTGTTGGTGGCGTGGGGGCGAGGAGAGTACCGTACGGGTGTGCTTGTGCGCCGGAAATGGCACACTGCGCCCGCCCGTCTTGGAGGCTGATGGCTGTGGTGTGGAAATGGGGCGCGGTGATGTTGAAGCAGTTGAAGAACAGAAAAGAAACCAAGAAAACGGAAGGCGTGATGCGGCGGTGGTGGCGAGAGCGGGAAAAACAAAACAAAAAAAAAAAAAAAAAAAAAAAAAACAACAAAAAAAAAGAAGGAAAAACAACAAGAAACAAAAAAGAAAACAAAAAGTCTATCAATATTAAAATGTAAATGGAAATGGAAATGGACCCAGGTATAACCTCCCTGCACAAATAGCAGAGAGTCCGATGATAATAAAAATGTGCCAGAATGTTAACGTCCCTACAAAACAAACCCAACGATAATATTAATGAAAGAGTGAACCGTATGTAACATTGCAACAGACATAATGAAACCTGATAAATTGTATAAGGGCAGCAGCGTTGACCTTTGGCCCTGTATTCAGAATAAAAAGAGCCAAAGATCGTTACCCCAATGAAAAAGACACTGAAACACGTATGTAACATAGTAGCGATGGCGAGACATTGTAGCATCTGTGACCAGAGAGTTTGCGCTGGACTGCGCGAGTGTTGCGAGCGGTTCTCAGTCAGTCAGTCAGTCAGTCAGTCAGTCAGTCAGTCAGTCTGTGTAGTTGAGGGCTGTACTCTGTCAGTAGTCGTCGCGTGCAGTACGCTAATAGTCGTCATGCAGAGCGGTCGGTCAGTAGTAGCAGCCGAGTGCGGTTGTGTGATGTAGGCGGTCGGCAACACTGGTCAAGATGGTGAATAAGGTATACTGTTAATTAATATAATCATTAGATAATGAAAAATTGTAATTATTCTCCAACAAGTTCCCCAATAATAATTTTTATTTCAAAAGCATTTTTCAAACATTTAATTTTTTATTGAACTAAAGAGTTCGTTGCACTTCACATTTCATTCCACTTCTTTGAAGAAAAATGTCACTAAAATCACAAAAAAAAGAGAATATTATTATTTGCAATGCAGTTCCTCCAAGCGCTGCGCAACAACCAGAGCAGAAATGTGACATCCATTTATTCGGAGGTAAGACTTTAATTCTGATTGTTTTGCACAGGGCCAAAGACCGATATTTCGGTTTAATTGAAGTTTCTTGTCACTGAACGGACTTTTGTAAATGTTGTGTGAAGACTTTATATTTGAGTCAGATTGCGAATGTCACATTTTTGTTGCCATTTTCAATACCTCTCATTGTGGGCGAGGTTACAATTAGCGCAATGTCCATTAGCATCCGTAAATAACATTGTCCATTATTTTAAATTTTGCTGGGAGGTTACAACACACACACAAAAAAAAAAAAACAAAAAATTGCATTTATATCCGCTCCTCAATTGTAGATACCCCTTACACAGCTGTGTGCAATGAATGAGTGCTGGCTGGTAATTAATTGCACTCCTTGGAGGGAAATGCCATAGGAAGTAGTCTTTAAAAAGTGAATGTTTTTCGTTAAGAGACAAAAGTTACTTTAGAAAAAAAGTAATAGTGGGGCTTTTGTTGTTGAACAAAAGAAGTACAATGAACATACGTTATCAGATTTGCGCAATGCAGCGTCACACCACCTTTGTGATTATAACACAATATACTATACATCGTCCCGAACCGTGACCAGAGTCGCGAGACGAGCAGAGCACGCCGCCGACGCCCGCTCAGTACAACCGTCCACCCGCTACTACTGTCGACCGACTACTACCTCTCCCGACTCGCGCTACAATATATATAACAACTGTTCCTGGCGACCCGGTGCGTGCCACTACTGTCGTCTGGCGCGGTCCAAGCGCCGACTAGCAGCGATAAAGAACTCTCTGGTCAGACAGAGATGCTGTCATGCCTCGCCATCGCTCTGGTAATGAATACATACGTGTTGCAGCGTGCGTACCACCGGAACACGCAGTGGCGGAGCCAAAGACTGTGTTGTCGAGGTCGAGTGCGAGTGGGAAGAGAGGCAGCGTCGGCACGGAGATGCAAGCGAGCGCGAGACGCACGGGGGCTGCGGCGTGGCGCGTTTGCGGTCGGCGCCTTTGGTGGCAACGGCCGGGACAAGCAGCGGTGTATGGTGTGGTGCGGGGCGGACAGGGGCGGCGGTGGACGGGGAGGAGGCGGCGCGACGACGGCATGGGGGCGAAAACGGGACGGGGGACGGCGGATGTTGAGAGGCGTCACGCGCGGACAGGACACAGACACAGAGACACACAGATTGGAAAGGGAGGGTGCGCGGTAGTAGTTGGGAATGTGCGTACCGTGCGGGATGGGAGTGGGCGAGGAACACGGTCGTGGCCCCTGTTTTGGGTGCGTGTGATGACGTCGGTGTGTTGTGGGAAGGGAAGGTGCTGTGGCGGCGGCGCGTAATGGGCGTAGGCCGAAAAGAGAAAGGAACGTGGGCAGTGTGTTGGCAAGCGTCGGTTCGACTGCGACGTTGATGGGCAGGGCAGGGCAAGGTTTAATGGTGGTAGGAGTAGGCGTGTGGGCGCAAAAAATCTGCCGCTGCAGGCGGTGCCGTAACCGCCATGGCGGGAAGGAGAGAGGGCCAAAGAAAGAAAGAAA
Organism: Schistocerca americana; assembly: GCF_021461395.2. Classification (NCBI taxonomy): domain Eukaryota; kingdom Metazoa; phylum Arthropoda; class Insecta; order Orthoptera; family Acrididae; genus Schistocerca; species Schistocerca americana. The sequence goes on from NW_025726544.1 coordinate 773,039, forward strand.
GAAAGAAAGAAAGAAAGAAAGAAGACAAAAAAGGAGGGGGGGGGGGCGAAAGTGGAGAGGCGGTGGTGTGAGAAGGGCGGGGGCGGAAGGAAGGCAGGAAGGACAAGAGGCGAGGCGACGGCTTGCTTTGTGTATCGGTCGGTCTCTGGCTATGCTTCGTTTTCTGCAGCAGGGTCGGTGCGCGGCGTGGCTCGCGGCAGTGGGAACGCCTGGTGGCTGGACGGCCAGCAATGCGGTTGGATGGGCGGCCACAGCACCGCACCTGTGCCCGAGGAGGAGACGCTGGCGGCGGGCCCTGAGGTGAGGCCGGCTCGGCTGGGGCTGTGGATGTGTAGGTGTGCGCCGCTGCTGCAACAACGAGTAAAACGCGAGAAGGAGGGATGGCGGTAGAGAGAAAAAAAAAAAAAAAAAGGTCGTGTTGTGTTGATGCGCAGGCAGACGCGTACAGAGGGACGAGCCCGGTCTGCAGCAGGGTGTGGCCGTGCCGAGTGCAGAGCAGCGGCGGCTCGGTTCGGTTCGGCCCGGCCCGGCGGGCCGCGCTGTTGTCGCGGACGTGAGCGCCCCCTGGCGGGTGGCCGGAGGCGGCGCGGCGTGTTGGACGTGTGGCTGGTGGCAGTGCACAATTTGCGAGTGGCTGGCGGTGTGGTGTGGCGGTTGGCGCGTCGGGCGGCGGAGAGGTATGTGTTGCGGGCGCCCTTTGCTGCGCTGCGTCGTTGCGTGTGCCGTACAGGGCGGGCGCTTGTCGACTGTGTGGGCGGTGTGGCGAATTGGCGTGAAACGGCTGCCGAGAGGTGTGTGGTAGCGAGCCGGTCGGTGGTGTCAGTGCGAAGGGGAATGTGCGTGCGTTTGGCGGTTTCGGTGTGCTTTTTGCGGCGTGAGAGTGGGAATTAGTGGGGCCGGCTGTTGTGTTGGTTCCTTGTGTCTTGTGTCGCGTAGCTTGATGGCAACGTGGAAGGACGCCGGTTTCGTTTCGAGCCTTGCGTGTGGTTGTCGACGTTGACTGGTTGGCGTGTGCCGATGCACGTGCATGTGTGGGTCGCGAGTGCGTTTTTGGCTGGCTGTGTGTGTGTGTGTGTGTGTGTGTGTTTTGGGGGGGAAGGGGGAGGCGGTGGTGAAAGTGCAGTCGTTGCCACGGGCGTCGTCGGGTGGGGCTGGGGCTGTGCGTCGTGGCGGAAAGGTGGTAGGTTGCGGGAAGCGAGCCCGTCGTTGACGGTGTCGCGTGAGTTGTGAATCGAGTGGGGCGCGGGGCGCGGGACAGGAGCAGCGTGCCGCTGCGTCGTGGTCGTCAGCAGAGGCTGTGCGTGTGCTTGTCCTTTTTGTGGGCGGTTCGTGCGAGGCGTTTTTGTTTTGTGTTGCCCTAGTTGTTAGTTTATTTTGTTTGTGTTTGTTATTTTGAGACGACGACTGGTTGGTGGCGTGCGCGCGAAGTGGCGGTGTGCGCTTCCCGTGTCGTTTGTGTTGTTTGGTTTTTTTGTTTTTGTGTGGTTTTTTTTTTTTTTTTTTTTTTTTTTTTTTTTTTTTTTTTTTGCACTGGGCCCCGGTGGGTGGGTGCGTGTGTGTCGATTGCCGGCTGGCGAAAGGTGCGCCATCGGCGGGGTGGGTCGCCGGCACAAGTAGAGGCGGCGGCGTTGTTGCTGTTGTTGTGTGGTGTTTGTTTTGTTCGGCTGTGTCGGCGAGCTGTGTTGCGGTGCGTGTGAATGGTGGTGCAAAAGTGCTGGCGTTGGGGCTGCGACTGCGACGGCGGCGAGCCGCGGGCGCGCCATTGATAGTGATGTTGTGAACAGCGGCTGTGTACGGTAGTGGTGTTGTTGTAGCACGACGTGCATCCGGGCCGGCGCGGAAAGCGCAGTTGCGGGCGGTTGCCCTTCGGTGCCAGCCATGTCGCGTGAGCGGCGGGTTGCTCTGGTGTCGACACGTGGTGCTCTGGGTTGTTGTGTGGTGCCCTTTGGCCGGTGGGGGTGGTTCGCGTGTGTCTCGTTCGCGCTCGGTGTCTGGTCGTGGTCGTGCTGCTCCCCCGTCTGTCGGCGGTTTCCGACGTCGTCTGTACGTTTTTGTTCGTTTGCGGCGTGCCTGCCGACGTCGTCCCGTCGCGACCTTTCAACCGAAAGTGTGGCGCCCGAAGGTGAACGAACGTAACCCTGACCTCGGCGCTTTACGCTGAACCGAACCGAACCGAACCTAACCTGTGGTGTGGCGAGGTGAGCTCAGCCTGTGAGCCCCTAACGTCTACGTAAGGTAAGCTGTCCGGCTCACGCCTCACGTTTGAACGCTTTTTTAACCTACGTTTGACGCTTCTTAACCTAGCACTGACCCCTTAACCTAACGTGTAACCTAACCTAACCTAACCTAACCTAACCTAACCTCTGACGCCTGACGTGTTTGAATGCTTAACCTAAGTTTGACGCTTAACCTAACCCAAGTCCCCTTAACCTAACCCACGTCCACCTAACCTAACCTAACGTAGACGTGTAAACGTAATGTGTAACGCGTAACGTGTAAGGTCGGCTGTCGTGTGTGCTTGACGGCAGATTGGGTTGGTCTGTAGATTCGGATTGCGGTTTGCCTCGGTCGAGGGGCGGCGGCGCCTGTTGCGCAGGTGGCGTCCGTTTGCGGCGGGCAATTGTTTGAGAAACGGCTGTGAATGTTGGCGGGCGAGAGGAGGAGGACGGCGCGCGATGTGGCCCGACGGCTGCGGGCCGATCGGGAAACGGCGGGAGGGCGACGGAAGGCGATGGGGCGGCGGAGGCGCGTTTGCACGGCCGTCATCGCCGCACGCCTCGGCTTGTGTGGCTGTGGCGCCGGCCGCGCTGGCCGGGCTGCCGCGGCGACGGTGTGGGAGTTTTGCCGAAGGTTTGGCCATTGTGGCGGGTCGTCGGCTGGGGCTGTGGGGGCGGCATTTGGGCGGGGGCGGCGATTCTCGGCGGGCCGACCCAGGCTGTAGCGCGCGGTAGCTGCAGTTTGGCCGTGGTTTGCGGCGCTGCCGTGGCGACTGGTTGGCGACTGTGGTGTGGCTGTGTGTAGCCCCATCCTCGGTGGTTTGAAAGGCGCGGGCGGTTGTGGCGCAGGTTTGGGGCTGCTCCGCACAGGCTGTCGGACGTTGGGCGGTAGCAAGCGCGGGAGGCGCGGCGCGGCGGCGCGCAGAGTGGCGGCCGCTCTCTCGGCCGTCCGCGCCCGCCCGCGACACTGGCTGGGCCTTGTGATTCTCTGCTCTGCTGCTGTGCTGTGCTGTGCTTGCGTGCCTGCCGTCCCGCTCGCTCTCGCTGTGTGTTACGCGCGTCGTCGAAATGGCAGATCAGGCGGCTACGAACGAGACTGCTGCGGCACCCGCCGCCACCGGCACTACGAAGAAGGCCAAGTCTGCGTCGTCTGCGAAGAAGCCGCGCGCCAAGCCTGCGCACCCGCGCACCTCTGAGATGGTGACGGCCGCCATCAAGAGTCTGAAGGAGCGCGGCGGGTCGTCGCTGCAGGCGATCAAGAAGTACATAGCCGCGCACTACAAGCTGGACGCGGAGAAGCTGGCGCCGTTTATCAAGAAGTACCTCAAGTCGGCCGTCGTGGCGGGCGAGCTGGTGCAGACGAAGGGGAAGGGCGCGTCCGGCTCGTTCAAGCTTGCCGGCGCCGGCGGCGGGGGGGCGGCCGAGGGCGGCAAGGCTCGTGCTGGCGGTGCCAAGAAGAAGCGCGCCGCTCCGGCCAGCAAGGAGAAGAAGGGCGCCCGTGCGGCCGGCGCAAAGAAGGCTGGTGGCGTGAAGGCGGCGACCGGTCGGAAGGCGGGCGCCGCCAAGAAGGCGTCTGCGGCGTCGGCCGCTCCCGCGGGTGCGAAGAAGGCGGCTGCGGCCAAGCCGGCCAAGGCCAAGTCGCCGTCGAAGGCGAAGAAGGCCGCCAAGGTTCCGACGAAGAAGCCGAAGGCGCCGCGCCCGAAGAAGGCGACGACGCCGTCTAAGGCGAAGGCTTCGCCCAAGAAGAAGAAGTAGAGTAGAGGAGAAAGAGATGGGAATGGAAGGGTTTGGCGCTTGACTCCGTCGTCCCCACCCCCCGTCGTCGTCTAGTGGCGCGCAAGAGACGCGCGGCCCAAAACGGCCCTTCTCAGGGCCATCAAAGCACGTCGGGGAAGGTTTTGATTGTCGTGTTGCGTTTGGTGTGGGTGTCTGTCTGGCGTTTCTGTATGCCCGTGGGGATGCTGTTTGCGTGCCGTGGTGGTTGGATTGCGGGGGTCGGTGGCGGGTGTGGGCGGCGGTAGCGGTAAGCGGTGTTGTTGTTGTTGTTGTTGTCGTGGTTGATTGTCGCCGTGTTTGTGGCGGCGGCCGACGGTTGGTTTTCTGTCACGTTGTTTTGTTTGAATACGTTGGTTGGCTTGCCTGCGTTCGTTCTTCTCGGATGTCTGTCTTGTCGAGTCGTGTCTGGTCTTTGTTTTGTTTTGTTCCTTTGTGTGTGTGTGTGTTATGTTTTGCAACGGGGGGCACGTTGAGATGCGGAAGGAGTCGGCGGGGATTTCGGTGGCGTGTAGAGCGAGCGAGCGCGCCTGCCTGGCCGTTGGCCGTCGGAGTGGAGTGCGGGTTTTTTTTTTTTTTGTTTTCGAAACGAAAGCGGCGGCCGGCCAGCCACCCGTGCGGTGTGACGTCGGCCGTTGGGTATTGTGCGCTTTGAGCGCCGGGGAGGGATGATGTGTGATTGTTGCGCGCTGCTAGCAGGCAGGCAGAGTGAGCGGGTGTGGCGGACGGACGGGGAAGTGGTGGTTTTTGTTTTTGGGTTGCGGGGCGAGAGGCAGGCGACCGACAAAGTTTGCTCGCGACGGAGAGATGTTAGTGGCCCTGAAAAGGGCCGTTTTTGTTTGTGCGGTGCGGTGCCGCGGCGCGGTTTAGGCGCGCTCGCCGCGGATGCGGCGCGCGAGCTGGATGTCCTTGGGCATGATGGTGACGCGCTTGGCGTGGATTGCGCACAGGTTGGTGTCTTCGAAGAGGCCGACGAGGTAGGCCTCGCTGGCCTCCTGCAGGGCCATGACTGCGGAGCTCTGGAAGCGCAGGTCGGTCTTGAAGTCCTGGGCGATCTCGCGCACTAGGCGCTGGAATGGCAGCTTGCGGATGAGCAGCTCTGTGCTCTTCTGGTAGCGCCTGATTTCTCGCAGGGCGACGGTGCCCGGCCTGTAGCGGTGGGGCTTCTTGACGCCTCCGGTGGCGGGCGCGCTCTTCCTCGCCGCCTTGGTGGCGAGCTGTTTGCGCGGCGCCTTTCCGCCGGTGGACTTGCGGGCCGTTTGCTTTGTGCGGGCCATGGCGGTAGCGGTAGCGGAGCGGCGTGCGTGGAGGTTAGGTGCGGCGCGGCGTCCGGTGCTGCCTTGACAACGGGCCCGCGCGCCTCCGTGCTGCGCTTATATGCCCTCGGTTGCGCGTGGTGGGGGGAGGGCGGGCCAGAGTCTATATAGGGGGGCGGCGGGCGCGCTGGGCGCAGACCGTAGCCGACTCGCCAGCCGCTGCAGCTGCTGTTTGTGCACGTTTTGCTTTGCCCGAGGAAGGAAGGATGACAGGCCGCGGCAAGGGAGGAAAGGGGCTCGGCAAGGGTGGCGCCAAGCGGCACCGCAAGGTGTTGCGCGACAACATCCAGGGCATCACGAAGCCCGCCATCCGCCGCCTGGCTCGCAGGGGCGGCGTGAAGCGCATCTCTGGTCTGATCTACGAGGAGACCCGCGGGGTGCTGAAGGTGTTCCTGGAGAACGTGATCCGCGACGCGGTGACGTACACTGAGCACGCCAAGCGCAAGACTGTGACGGCCATGGACGTGGTGTACGCCCTGAAGAGGCAGGGGCGCACCCTGTACGGTTTCGGCGGTTAGGCTGCGTCGCAGCGGGCGCTGGCCTTCCCGCGGGCCGTGCTTGTGGGTGGGAGAGACTAGAAAACGGCCCTTTTCAGGGCCACCACACTGTTCGGAAGTTGAAAAGTGCGAAAGAGTCTGTGTTGTTGCTGCGTGTGTGCGCTGTGTTGTTTGTTTGTTTGTTTCTTTCTTTCCGTTTGAGCGACGTGATGTGACTGGGAGGGGAGAAGGAAAGGAAACGTGTCATGTGGCTGGCTGTGTGTGGAGCTGCTTCGTTTGTGTGTTTGTTATTGTGTGTCTTTGTATCGATCGCGACGGAGATGGCGGGCTGTGTGTTGTTGTGCGAGAGGCGGTGATTATTTGCTTGCGTGGTTTGTCTCTGTGTGTTTGTTTGCGGCGGCGTTGGGGTTTCCGAGGCAAGGCGTGTGGGCATAGGCGGCCGGATCAGCTGTTTCGTTCGTGTCGACGGCCGTTGCGCGCGGGAGTGGAGGGCGGTGTGTCGACACGCCTCCCTTTAACAATGGTCATTATTGCTGCCGTTGTCGGTTTGGAAGGCGACTGCGACCGTGCAAAATGTGTGTGTGTGTGTGTGTTGGGCCACACGGGCTGTGTGGACGACAAGATGGCGGACGTGCGCCGGCGGCGGCTGTGCTGTGACAGTGCAAAGTTAAAACAAAACAAGGTGCGGCGAGGACGACTGAAATTTTGCTTTGGACGTCGGTGTGTGTGGTGGCCCTGAAAAGGGCCGATTGTTGTGGGCCGAGCCGAGCCGGCAAAGCGCGTTGCGTGCAGGGGAGCACGCGGCGCTGCGATTGCCTGGCCTCCTTTAGGCCTTCTTCTCGGTCTTCTTTGGCAGCAGGACGGCCTGGATGTTGGGCAGGACACCACCCTGTGCGATGGTGACGCCCGACAGGAGCTTGTTGAGCTCCTCGTCGTTGCGGATGGCAAGCTGCAGGTGGCGCGGGATGATGCGCGTCTTCTTGTTGTCGCGGGCCGCGTTTCCGGCCAGCTCGAGCACCTCAGCCGCGAGGTACTCCATGACGGCGGCGAGGTAGACGGGCGCCCCGGCGCCGACGCGCTCTGCGTAGTTTCCCTTGCGCAGGAGGCGGTGGATTCTGCCGACCGGGAACTGGAGCCCAGCCCTGCTTGAGCGGGACTTTGACTTGCCCTTGACTTTGCCTCCCTTTCCGCGTCCGGACATGGCGATGGGCTAGCGACGGTGCACACGAAACGGAAACGAAAACGACCGGTGCGAGCGGCAGCGAGTCGAGCAGCGGAGTTTTTTTTTTTTTTTTTTTTTTTTTTTTTTTTTTTTTTTAACTTTCATTCCACCACCGGAAGGGTGGGGCGGGCTCATGGAGGGCTTAATGCCGCTTTGGAGCCTTATCTTATTCTTATGTTATTCTGTTGTGGCACTTTTTATTTCATAGTTTGGGTAGTCTTGTTCAAATTTTCTATTTTCTATTCCTGTATGTATATATATAATTATTAATATTTTGCTATATTATTATTTTGTTAGTTGGTTTGTTGGATTTGGGGACTATACACAGCCCTGACATTTGCCTTACAGCTGAGGGAAACCCCATAAAACCTCAGCCAGGGTTGGGTGTCATTCCTGTTTCTTTCTGTCTCTTAATTAGTCTGGCATGATGTGGAACTGCAGGTGCTCTGGGAGTTGTTTTCCTGTTGTAACTGTTTCTAAATCCTTGTGTTTTCCGGGGTGAATTTGTTCTGTTGCTATTGCGGCGATTTGTGGTGGGTAAGGATACTTGTAGCGTGGTAGATTGAGGTGGAATGGTGGTTTGATGATTATGTCTTTTATTGTCTCGTTCGTGATTAGTCTATTGTCACCGTATGTAGCTATCTGTTTTATTAATCGTTCTTCCATTGAGTCTGTATCGAGGGTTGTGTGCAGTGTTGCCGTTCTTTCTCTTGGTTTTCTTGCTAGTGTCCTTAGCATTCTTCTATCTGTGGATTTAATTCGGTTACATTGTGTTACATTTCCGCACCATGCTATTCCTGCATACTCTAGTATTGGTCTTACGTACATTTTATATATATGTAGCACTATTGGTGTTGCTGCACCTCCGTTTCTATGTTGTAGTAGTTTGATTTTGGCTAGTTTTGTGCTGGCTATTCCTATTTTTTGTGTTGTGTTGGTCTTCCAATTGAGTAGGTTATCAATCTCTAGTCCTAGGTATTTGGCTGTCTTCTTTGGTTCTACTTTTTGTCCCCAGAGTGTTATTTCAATGTCTTCTGGGTTTTGTTGTTTAAGCTGTGTGAAGTTTCTGTGGTGGATTATTAGTAGCTGCGATTTGGTCGGGTTTGGCCTAATTCTCCATGCAGACATCCATTCTTCTAATGATTTAATGTATCTGCTGGTTTTCTTTGATAACATTTCGGTTGTTGGGGCGTGGCACCAGAACGCTGTGTCATCAGCATATAGGGCAAGTTCTTCATTTAGTCCAACTGGCTTTGGTATATCTGATGTATATATATTATATAAGAGTGGCGATATGATTGCCCCTTGTGGCACTCCTGCCAGTGGTCTGAGCGTCTCTGATAGTTTGTCCCCTACTTTTACTTTTATGTCCCTTTCTGTAATGATGTTTTTTATTAGTTTTACTATTTCTAATGGGATGTCGTTTTTAATTAGTTTGTGTATGAGCCCTAAGTGCCATACTTTATCGAAGGCTCTCTCTATGTCGAGTAGCAGCGCTGCTACTACATTTCCTGTATTTATGGCTTCGGTGCTATTGCTGATAAGGCGGAAAATTGGGTCTATTGTACTTTTATTCTTCCTAAATCCGCTTTGCTCTTTTGGTAGAATTTGTCGTTTTTCTGCAAATTTTTGTATTCTATTAGTGAGTATTGATTCGAAGGTTTTGCCTATTACTGGCAGTAATGTTATAGGTCGGTATGACTTTGGGTCATGTTTTGGTTTTTGGGGCTTCGGCAGCATCTTAACTTGTGCATCTTTCCACTGTTGTGGCGTTTTCTGCAGTTTGAGTACGGCGTTGAATAGGTTTTTGAGTGGTGGTATGATTATTTCCTGTGGTATCAGCCTTAGGTGGTGTCGTGTGATGCCATCCGCGCCGGGTGCTGTTACATTCCCGCATGCTATTGCTGTTTCAATTTCCTTTGATGTGATGTCTTGTATGAGTTTTGTTTGATCTTTGTCATATACGATGTTTTGCGGCTCCTCTAGTGTTCTTGTTGTTTCGGTTTCTATTGTTTTTTCTGTTTCTTCGTTAAACCTCTCGTCTTGAGGATGTGTGTATATTTCCTTAAGCACTTTCATAAATTCATTGGCTTTCTTCTCTTCGCATGGTATAATATCTCCGTTTATTATTAGTGGTGGGTCTTGGTTTTGCTTTTCGTGTGTAATGCGTTTAAATTTTTTCCAAAAGTCTGCTGGGTTTTTGGGATCTAGTTTCTGAATCTTGTTGTTGAGGGTTCTGGCTCTGTGTTGTCTCAGTAAGAATTTAACTTGATCATTTAGTCGGTTCCACTGGTTTTTTATTGTTGGGTCACGGTTTACTTTGAATTGCGTATATACTTTTCGTTTTTGTTTTATAAGTTCTAGTATATTTGCAGGAATCCTTTCGCCTCCTTCTATAACTCTTCGTGTTGGGGCGCTGGTTTCGATGGCATCACTGATTACTGTCTTGATGTGGTCGTTCAGTTTCTCCATTTCTTCCTGGTTTCTGATTTGTTCGTGTGTTGTCCTTATGTTTTCTTTGATGTAGGTAATGTATTTATTTTTGTCTATGTTTTTTCTGTCTTTGTATGTTTTTGTTGTCGGTTTCATTCTTTCTGGGTTTATAGCTGTGGTGGTCGTTAGGAGTGGGAGGTGGTCGCTTCCTATGCTGTCTCCGATGTCTACGTCTCCTATGTGCCTAGCTAAGTCTGTTGTGTGTAGTATGTGGTCTGGTGTCGAGTCTCCTGTGTGGTTTATGAACGTGGGCTTGGTGTTATGCATTTTCAGAATGTGTGGATTTTCTTCTAGCAGTTCTTCCAGTTGTCTTCCGTTTCTATTTGTCCGTTTGTCTCCAAAGTTAATTGATCTTGCGTTGAAGTCTCCTAGAATTATGCTGGGCCCTAAGTTACAGATGTGTTTTAGTAGATCCTTTGGGATTTCTTCTGTAGGAGGGACATATATAACTGCGATGTGGATTGCTCTAAATGGCTTGGCTGCTACTTTTATTACTATTGCTTTGTGCTTGTCGAAGCATCTTGGCAGTTCTACCTCGGCGGTCGCTAACCTTTTGTGGTGTACAATCGCTATTCCGCCATGTGCCCATCCTCTGTGTCTCGCTTCGGTCACGTCATCTTTGCGATAGCATATATAGTCTAGTATGTTTATTGGTGCTTGCCCCACCCTAGTTTCTGTCATCCCCAGTAGTTGGATCTTTTCCTGCTTGATTAATTGTTCGATTAGTGGTTTTTTGGTATTGCAGCCATTCGCATTTACAAACCCTATTCTAGTACCCATCCTATTGGTGCTAGCGAACTTGCTGTTTTTCTGTTTGTTTGTTATCTTCCCCTACAGTGTCTCGGTTGCTCTCTGTGTGGGAAATACTGAAATGAATGCGGTTCCACGCTTGAGATACATTCATTTCTCGTCTGAAAAATGTCTTGGAGATGTCTTTCATGGCGGTTACAACGAGTTGCTTTCGGTCAGGGAGTATGTTTATAAGTGCCATCGTTGTCGCTCGGAGGAAGTCCTCACACACTACCATTTGTATTTTTTGCTTGTCGTCTGTTGTTTCACCCATCGGTTCATCTGTGCAGACGATCTTGGCTGTGGCTTCTATTGACACTGGTGTTTTTGGTCGTTTTGGGCATTTGATGTCCGTTGATAGATGTTGTCCGCCGCAGTTGACACAGGTTGGTTTATTTATGTCTTTCTGGCAATTTGCTATGGTGTGTGGCCCTCCGCATCTGTTGCAAAGCGGTTTGCTTTTGCAATTCTCGGTAGTGTGTTCAAATGTGTGGCACCTTGCACACTGAGCCGGTTGTGGTGGTGGTACATGGGACTGTTCTACTGGATGGAATTTGTGAAAGATTCTAAAATGGTTGTTGAGCAGGTTGTCTACTGTTGTTTTGTTTCGGGTTATGACCCTTATTTTTTGTATAGGTTTCCCATATTCTCTCGAGGTTATTCTTTTTACTTTCGTGTACTCAAGCCCTTGGTTTGTTAATTCGTCCTCTATGTCCTTTTCCGTAACATCATGGGTTACCTTAGTTATCACCACGCTGAGTGATGGTTCTGCGGTCTGTTTGGCTTGTGTTTGTCTGTTGAGCTTTTGTATTCTCGTTGCCTTCGCTTCTGGTCTGTATTGGGTGCATATGGTCCTATGGATGATTGTTTCGATGTCAGGGTGGAAGCTTGTAACTATTGCTGTGCGGTTTGGGTACACGACCATGTCTTGTACGTGTTGCAGTACGTTTAGTATTTTGAATTGTTCATACAGCGACTTCTGTGTTTCTCCTGTGTTGAGATTTTCAATTTTTATTTTGATTTCCTCCCTGGTTTGTGTTTCCGGTTGTATCTGCGTGTCCGTTTTGTCTGCCGTGTTTCTTCGGGTGCGTTTGTTGGTTACTGTCTCCCATTCCCGGTCGTCATCATCTTGTTCGTCAGTTTTTCCGTGTGTCTCTGTCGTTTCTTGTGTGTTCTGATGGAGTGGAGCGTTGTCTTGCGGCTGGGGTCTGTCGATCGGTGCGTCTTTATTTGTTGTTTGTGGCGTTTTTGTCGCTTTTGGTTTTGTGTCCGCGGGTTTTTTTGGTCTTGGCTTTGAGCTAGCGGTCGTCTTCCTCGCGCGTTTGCGGTCTCCAGTTTGTAGACATTCGTCGTCCGTTGTGTCAGAAAGCATTTTGTCTGAGGCGTGGGCGGGTGCAGGTTCGTGACTTGGCGGTGGCATCAATTCTTGGTCCTGTGTCAGTGGCAGGGTTGGCTTTGTGTTCGCAGTCGTCATCGTCGGTGCAGAATTGTCACCTGCGATGATTATGCGTGAGCTTTCGTACGCGCTGGTAGTCGCTTGGGACGACATGTCGTCCTTCCGCGTGTTGTGGCTGTAGTTTTCAATGAGGTGTAGTGTAGTGTAGTGGTCTCCCTCCTAGTGTGTGTAGTGTAAGCCTCTCCCTACTATTCTAGCCTTTGCGCTGCAAGCGCGGGCTGGTCTGTCCGCAGACAGGGCCCTGACTTGCGACAATCCCTGACTATCGGTTTCCCTACGTTCCAGCTTTCCAGAACATCTCGCCTAGCTGTGTTGGGAAACACGACAATTTGCTTTTATTCGTTTGAGTGAACTCAGGTCGGGAGTGCGCTTACACTTCAGTGGAAGGCATTTCCCGCTTCCTTTGTTCGCTCTTTGTGTTCTCGAGGCTCGAGGCTAGCAGCACAGAGTCCGTGTCGCAGCGAGTCAAGCACAGGAGTGCGTGCCGGCGCAGCTCTCTCTCTCGCATATTTGACGTACTCGGACGTTGAGTAGTCTTGTGGTGGAGGTTCTTTGTCCTTTGACATTTCCTCCAAGCCTGTACGTTAAATTTTGCATGTAGAATGCACCTTACTTTTAGTTTTGTCCTTGCTTTTTATGCTAGTTTTTCTGAACCACTATTTTGTGTTTATGGTAATTATTTTGTGTTTATGGTAATTATTTTGTGTTTAATTTAGGATGCATTTTGGCCTCCTGTATTTGAGGTTGTAGGTGTTGTAATTGCCTAAGTGTTTAATTAGCTGGTTTTCAGATTGGCTCGCGGTTTGGTAGAATGCTACCGCGAGTTCTCTGAACCTGTCTTTCAGCATCTTTACTTCCGTTGCCTCGTGGGTGTCGGCAGTGGGGAAGCGCGTCCTGACATGAATTGCCCGTCTGAGTGCCCGATTTTGGACTCTCTGCAGCCTTTGCAGGTGCGTTTTGGCTGCATAGCCCCAGACTGGACAGGCATATTCGATGATGGGGCGGACAAGCGTACAGTACAGCCTCACTCCTGTAGTTGCCGCCAGGCTGCTTTCAGTATTTAGTATGGGGTAAATGTCGTTAAGTCTGGCGCTGGCCTTCCTTCTGATGTCGTCGATATGTGCGCGCCATGTCAGTCTTTTGTCAAGGGTGACACCCAGGTATTTGGCAGTGGCCCTCCATGGGATGTCGCGTCTGTGTAGTCTTAGTTGTCTGTTTTGTCGATGGCGGTGGGCAGGGTTGCGTTTGCCTTTCCTTTGGGTGAGCATTATCGCTTGTGTTTTCTCCCCATTTATTGTTATCCGCCATTTCCTGGCCCAGGCTTCCGTCTGGTGTAGTAGGTTTTGGAGTCTTGTCGTCACTATTCCCCTATTTGTACTAACGGCGAAGAATGCCGTGTCGTCGGCGTATTGGGCTGTCTGGGTCTGTGGGGCAGACGGTGTGTCGGCCGTGTACAGGTTGTACAGTATTGGGCCTAACACCGATCCCTGTGGTACTCCAGCTTTGATTGTGCGCTTTGAGGACCTCGCAGTGTCCACTTTGACGCAAAATGTGCGGTTGGCTAGGTAGCTCTTCAGGAGCTTAACGACATGACCAGGGAATCCTAACGTGTACAATTTGTACAGTAGTCCAGTGTGCCACACACTGTCGAAGGCCTTGGCTACGTCTAGCAGCACTAGTCCACAGTAGCCTTTCCGGTTAAAGGCTTCTGTTGCGGCTTCGACCACTCGCATGAGTTGTTGGGGTGCTGAGTGTTGGTTGCGAAATCCGAACTGGAATTTGGGGAGCATGTTCTCTCTTCTTATGTGCCTGTCTATGTGCACTAAGATGAGGCGCTCATACAGCTTACTCAGTGTTGGGAGTAGGCTTATGGGGCGATGGTGCTGGGGAAAGATGGGATCTTTTCCAGGCTTAGCGATCGCGACCACTTCCGCGTGTTTCCACTGTTTCGGGAATTTTTGTGATCGCGTGATTTCGTTGAACGTTTCTGTCAATTTTTCTATCGCTAGCTGGGGCAGGTGCTTAAGCAGTTCATTGGTGAGGAGATCGTGTCCTGGGGCTTTCTTGTTGGGCAGCGTTTTGATGGCTTTCGCTACCTCCTCCGTGGAGAAGGCAGGTACATCGTCATCGACGTCGTCATCCGCTGCCAGAAATGCGGTTAGTTGTCTGTGGACCATTCTTTCATGTTCGTGATCCTGCGCCTCTGCTGGTGTGAACTGTTTCTCAAAGACGTCGGCGAGTGCGTTGGCTTTATCTTGGGCGCTGAACACTAGTCCTCTCTCGCCGTGCAGAGGCGGCATTCTTGCGCGTCTTTTAGTGAACTGCTTGGTGGCTTGCCAGAGGCTGTTATCCTGCACTTTGAGAGCTGTAAGGCGGTTTGACCATTGCTGGTTTCTGTGCTCAGTGAGCGCCACCTTGAGTTCTCTCTGTAGCCTATTAAGCAGCTTCCTGGTGTCCGGATTTCGCGTAAGTTTCCATTCCTTCGCGGTCCTGTTTTTGTGCCTAATCTGGGCAAGCAGCTGGGGTGGCAGTCGCTGTGTGTGGGGAGGGGGCGGAGGTGGTTCAGGTGTTGCGCCCTGTGCTGCTTGCAGGACCGCGTCTGTGAAGGTACTCAGCGTTTGTTCTGTGTCCTCTGTCGGGAGCGGGGTGTTGGTGAGTTCTTCCATGACTTGTGTTTTGAATCTTTCCCAGTCGATGCGTTTGTACGAGGTTGAATGCTGGTTGTGCGGTAACCAGCCGCCCGTGTCAATCTCGAATGTGACAGGGTTGTGATCGGACGACATTCTATTCAGCGAATGCGCCGTCACAAACCCTGTGAGACCTTTGGTGATTGCTACATCGATTACATCCGGGTTGTTTCCGTTTCTGGGAAAGTGTGTGGGCTCCTCGGGGGCCCACACGTGCATGTGGTGGATGCGCGCAATGCTTTTTAATTGTCGGCCGGCTTGGTTTGTCCTCCTGGAATTCCAGTCGGAGTGCTTGGAGTTAAGGTCTCCTCCAAGTATCAGCTTGCCTCCAATTTGTCCTAATTTGACGATGTCGTCTTCAACTAACCTGTGGTTTTTGGGTTGTCGATATGCTGACACCACAGTTACCGGTCCTGTGGATGTCTGTACCTCTAATGCTACTGTTTCCAACTGCGTCATTTCTGGTGTGTGAATCTGGTGGTGCGGAATCCCCCTTTTTATGTAGATTGCTACCCCGCCCCCTGCAGTTGGTCGGTCTCGTCTGTAGCAGAGGTAGTTTGGTGCAGAAACTCTGATTCCCGGTTTCAGGTTGGTCTCCTGCACCATGCATATGTCTATTTCTTCTTCTGCCAGGAATTGTCTAAATTCTAGACCCTGAGGGAAGAGGCTCATGGCGTTAAACGTGCATAGTTTGAAACCCTGAATCGCTGGCCTAGCCATGTTGCGGTGTTGTAGCGCTTGTTGTCGCAGTGGACTGCGAGGGCCTAACTGCCGATGAGATGTCGGCGGAGAGCTGGTCAAATTTCTTTGTCATGGTCTGCATCAGCTTGTCCATGAGCTTGATGACTTCCGTCAGGGCTTGGGAGAAGTGGTGTATGGGTGTGTTGCTTGTTTGTGTTGTTGTTGCTGCTGCTGGGTTCGTGTTTTCTGTTGTGGGGGTCTGTGCGGGTGATACTGCTCTTGCGTAAGAGCGTGTGTCGTCCTGTATTCGTGTACTTGGGCTGGAAGTTTGCGTGTTTGTGTTGTCTTCTTTTTCTTTGTTTCGTGGTTTTGTTTTAGTGTCTTCTGTATGCGTTTCTTGGGTGGTGCTGGTTGGTTTGTTTGTATTGTTTCGTGTTAGTGCTTGGTTGGTGTTTTTGTTGTTTGTGATCTGTCCTGTTTGTCGGGCCTTGGCCCTCTTGTGAGCTGGACAGCCTTGGTAACTGGCTGTGTGTGCGCCGCTGCAGTTTGCGCATTTTGGCTTGTCTTGGGGCGTCATTCGGCACTCCCTGGACGCGTGGTTGCCAGCGCACTTCACGCAGCGTGGTGGCATCTCGCAGTGATAGTTAACATGCCCGATGATTTGGCAGTTGAAGCACTGGGGTGCCCTTGCTCTCTGCTTCAGTGGTTCCGTAGTTATTCCAAGGCCCATTAGTCGGGTTTCCTGGAATAGCTTCCGGTGCTGTGGAGTGTCGGTTAGTGTGGCACAGTAGAGCGGGTCTCGGTTGTTTGAGCCCTGTTTGCGTACCGATCTTACGTCGTATCCTTTCGCCGTTATGGCTTCTTTGATATCGACGGGATCGGTGCGTGTGGGAAAGCCTCTCAGAACGACTTTCAGGGTCTTCTGTGCGCCTGTTGGGTAGGTGTAGTGTGCTATTTTGTGAGTTTTTAGTGTGTTCTTGACGGTGGTGTAGTCTTCTAGTGTTTTTAGTGTGATTTTTATCTTATCTCCGCCGGCGGATTTTGCGTGGAAACGCTCGTCGCCTATGGCGGCGGTGATAAGATCGTACATCTTTTTGTATGTGTCAGGGAATGTGGCTACTATGGGTGGCAGTTTCTCGTGTTTTGGGGTGTGTGCGTTTTGTTTTGTCGGTGGTGGTGGTGCTTCCGCGCGCGCTCGCACCTTTTGTACCCTGGCCTTCAGGGTGACTAGTGGTGAAGTTTTTGTCCTTGGACATTTACTTCGAATTGGGAATGTGTGATTGTTGTGTTGTGTCTTTACTTTTGCGGTATGTCTTGTGTGTTTATGTGCGTATTTGCTACTTAACTTGTACTGCCTGATCTATGGCGGTTTTTGGGTGATGATGTTGGCGAGTTGATGGGGGCTGAGAGAGGGTGATGTGATGGTGGGCGAGTGTGTGTTCAGTCAAAGAATATTGACCTGGGAGTTTTGTGACGCTTGATGGTGGGGTCATATTGACCCAGTGAATTGATGAGGGGGTTTGTTGACCTGCTGGCTGTTTCGTAGAACGCTTTAGCCAGGTCAGCAAAGCGCTGTTGTAGTCGAATTACGTCCGCAGACGCGTGTAGGTCGTCTGTGGGGAATCGGGAGGGGAGGTGTAAGGCTCGTTTGAGGGCCCTATTTTGAACCCTTTGGAGTTTGAGTACGTGCGTCTTGGCCGCATAGCCCCATACTGGGCACGCGTATTCCATTATGGGGCGTATGAGGGTGCAGTAGACGCGTACTCCTAGGTCTGCTGTTAGCGCACTACTGGTATTAAGGACTGGGTATAGTACGCTCAAGCGAGCGCTGGCTCGGCGGCGCAGGTCATCGATGTGCGCCTGCCATGTCAGCCTCTTATCTAAGGTCACCCCTAGATATTTTGCGGTGTTTCGCCAAGGGAGTTCTTGGCCGTTTAATCTTAGATTTAAGGGTGGTCGCCTGCGTGGTCCTCGCGGTCCTAATCGGCGCGTAATCACAATTGCCTGCGTTTTCCCGCTGTTTATTGTGATGCGCCACCTTTTGGACCATTCCTCTGTGGCGTTGAGAACTCTTTGGAGGCGTCTTGTGACCAGATCCCTGTTTGGGTTGCGGGTGAAAAATGCTGTATCATCTGCATATTGTGCAGTGTGCACCAGGGGTGAGGTGGGTGTGTCTGCCGTGTACAGGCTGTACAGGACAGGCCCTAGCACCGATCCCTGGGGCACCCCTGCACGTATGCGTCTTTTTGTTGACAGGGAGTTGTCAACCCTGACGGAAAATGTCCTATTCGAGAGATAGCTTTTCAGCAGCTTTACTATCGTCCCGGGGAAGCCTTGTGTGTATAGTTTGTACAATAACCCATTGTGCCATACGGAATCGAAGGCCTTGGCTACATCAAGTAGCACTATCCCACAGTAGCTTCTGCGGTTGAAGGCCTCGGTGGCTGCTTCAACAACTCTCATGATCTGTTGGGGGGCGGAGTGTTTCTGCCTGAATCCAAACTGGAAATCAGGCAGAACTTGCTCTCTGGAGATGTGTTGCTCAATAGGTGTGATTAGGAGGCGCTCGTAGATTTTACTGAGAGTGGGCAGAAGACTAATCGGTCTGTAGTGCTGCGGGAATAATGGGTCCTTACCGGGTTTAGCTATCGCGACCACCTCCGCGTGTTTCCAGCACGCTGGAAACTCGCGGGATCGAGTAATCTCGTTGAAGACGTTCGCGATGTGTGTGATTGCCAGTGGCGGGAGGTTCTTAACTAACTGGTTTGTGAGCCGGTCGTGGCCTGGGGCCTTTTTGTTGGGCAGGGACCTAATGACTTTTGCCACGTCTTCTGGGGCGAAAAGTGGAGTGTGTTCATTCTCGTCGTCTTCAGCTGCAAGGAATACTGCAAGCTGCTGACGGACTATGATTTCATGGTCCTCGTCCTGCGCCTCTGCTGGTTGAAACTGTTGTTCGAACGAGTCGGCGAGCGCGTTGGCCTTGTCGACAGGGCTGAAGACAAGGCTTCCACGCTCGCCGTGCAGAGGTGGCATACGCGCGCGTGTACGTGTGAATTGCTTGGTAGCTTGCCATAGGCTGTTGTCGTCTACTTTGAGGGCTGATAGGCGGGCAGACCATTGCTGGTTGCGGTGCTCATTGAGTGCTACTTTCAACTCTCTCTGTAGACGGTTGAGCAGCCTCCTAGTTGCCGGATTTCTTGTTATTTTCCATTCTTTTGCGACCCTGTTTTTGTGCCTAATTTGCGCAAGCAGGTGCTCCGGGAGTTGTATTTGAGGAGGAGGGCCTTCCCGCTGCCGGGGTGTGGCCTCCTCAGCAGCCTGCAGGATCGTGTTGGTAAGGTCTTTAAGCGCCTGTTCTGCAGTATCTGCAGTTGGAGGCGGGGCGCGAGCTATTTCAGAAGCGACATTTACCTGAAAGTGCTCCCAGTTCGTGTGCTTATACGACACCTGGTGTTGTGGGAGAGCTACCCTTTCTCCCACGTCGACCTCGATTATAACTGGGTTGTGATCGGAGGACATTCTATTTATTGTTCTCGCAGTCACGAAGCCTGTTATTCTCCTTGTGAGAGCTATGTCAAGGACGTCTGGCCGGCCTCCGTTTTTAGGGAAGTGTGTCGGCTCTTCTGGGCCCCAGACGTCGAACTGGTGGTCTCGCGCGAGTCGCTGCAGTTGACGACCGGCTCTGGTCGTGAGTCTAGAATGCCAGTCTGCGTGTTTTGCATTGAGGTCTCCTCCTATTAGGAGCTTGCCTCTGATTTGTGCTAGTGCGGGAATGTCGTCCTCATCTAAGGTTGGGGTCGGTTGGCGGTAAGCTGCAACGACTGTGAGGGGGCCTGTAACTGTGGCTATTTCCACAGCTACCGTTTCTAACGAGCGGGTAGCTGGGGGGAATATCTGGTGATGGGGGATCCCTCTCTTTACGTATATGGCCACCCCGCCTCCTGCGGTTGGCCTGTCTCGTCTGTAACTGTTATAGTTTGGGACTGCCGCTTTTACTCCCGGTTTTAGGTGTGTTTCTGACATCATGCAAACGTCGATATTAAGCTCCTTCATGAGCTCTCGGAACTCCATGACTTGGTTGAAGATGCCGTCTGCGTTAAAGACGCACATTTTCAGACCTTGGATATGGGGGCGTCTATCCATGTTTGGCTGTTGTTGTTGCTTGGGAAGTCGCTGAGGGATGCGACTGCTTAACTGCTGCTTGTAGGGCGGCGAGGATCTGTGCATTTTGCTGCTGAATCTCCCGCATCATCTGCGCGAGAAGATTCAGAGTTTGGGACATGACTCCCAGCACAGGATCGTCTGTGGAGGGCGAGGGCGCAGCTTCGCTCAGACTTTGAGTGACAGGATGTCTGCCAGCGGTCTGACGGTCCGCGCCCTCTGCCCGCCGCAGACTGGTCTTTGGGGCAGGGGTTAGGACTTCCCTAGGGCATTCTCCGTCGTCAGGGATCTGGTCAAGGAGAGGAGTGTCCTGGGTTGTTTCCGGGGAGCGTCGGCCGCAAGATTCCGGTCCCATCTCGGCCGGCAGAGGGGCGCTACTGCGCGCCTCAGTGTCGGCCGCGATGTTTGCGAACGTCGCGGCGGCCGTCACCTCACGCGATTTGCCTCTGTAGGGCGGCCTATCTCGTCTTGTGATTTCAGGTCGGTTTGGGGGTTTAGCTTGGGGTTTGTTTGGGGGTGCATTCGAGCCTCGCCAGCGTTGGGCGTAGTTCTTATGAACCCTGCATCCCAGGTAGCTGGCGGTGTGCCCTTCGCCGCATAGCGCACACTTTATTCTTGGGTCTTCTATTTTAATTTGACAGGTCCTGGAGTCGTGTCCCTCCGCACACTTCCTGCATCGTACGGGCATGTCGCAGTGTGAGGCCACGTGTCCCAGTCCCTGGCACCTAAAGCATTGTTGAGACCGATTTTTCTTTTTTAGCAACTCGGTGGTTATGGGTATCTGCAGGACACTCCTCATAGGCTTTTTGTTTATCGGTATGTCTGGCATTACGGCGAGGTAGAGGGGCCACTTGTTATTTGAGCCGGGTGGTTTCATTTGTGTGACTGTCTTAACATCGAAATTTTGGCGGATCAGGTCTTCCTTTATCGCTGAGGGCGACAGTTTGCGCGGTAGGTCGCGGATAACTATATTTAGGTTCCTGATCCTTTCGGTCGGGAAAGTGTAGTGCGGTATTTTCTTATCTCTCAGGAGTTGTTTTACCGCCATGTATTCATCCATGGAGTGGAGGGTGAGCTTTATTTTATCGCCCCCTGCCGGTTTGGCTTTGAATCTATCACCTACTGAGCTCTTCACTAGATCATAGAGCTCCTTGTAATCCTTGTCAAATTCAGCGACGATTGGGGGGAGGTATGCTCGTTTCTGCGAGTCCACTGGTTGTTGGGGTGGCGCTTCATTGGTCGTGGGATCGTCGTCTATGGCGGAAAAACGGTTAGATGTTGGTGCAGCCTCCGTGGCCGGCGGGGGTGTGGGTTGGCGGATGGTTTTTCTGGCTAGTTGGAAGCCGTCACCTTCACCGCTAGTAGCGGTTTCCCCTATCTCGTTTTCCTGCTCCTGCCTGGACTCATCGATAACCAGAGGGCTATCTGATTCGGAATCGTGTTCCTTTTGTTTGTTCTCAGCTTCCGGAGATTGGCTGGAAGCTTTGAGTCGCTTTACGAGGTTTTTACGCCTGCCTCGGTTCTTTTTCTGGGTCCTGGAAAGTTTAACTTTAGGGGACGGTGGGAGGGTGGATTTGAGGTTGGGAGTGGTTTTGCGGGTAGGTTTGGGTTGGGCTTTGGAAGAGGGTTTCGGGAGAATTTTTACTGGGAGACGATTCCCTTTTTCACGCCTGCGGGACGCAAGATAAGGGAGGAGGTTATTCTGTGCGTTTTCTAGTAGTAGTCTGTCAACGTCTGGATTTGGGGAATTAGTGGCGCTGCTCATACTGACAATGAAAGACGTAGTGCTGGTTTGTTGTTTGACGGCGTTAGGCGCCCTATTGATCCCGTTGGGGGCGGAAGTGGAAGCAAAGTCGAGGGCTGCCTTGGGTATGCCAGACGCCGCCTTCGTTGCCGACACCGTTAGGTTTCCGGCGGCTGTGCTTGGCCCTAACAAACTGGCAGGCGCGGGACACTGGCCAGTGACCAGGCCCTGACCTGCAGAGTCCCTAACACTCGGGGGAGCAGAGCATGGCTCTGCGGCAGCAGAAGTACCCGAACCGCCCGGAAAAGCGGCCCGCGACATCGAGGAGACGACATCGACGCCGCCAGCAGCGAGCTGCTGGGACCCCGAATCGTCACCGCAGATTGAAATCGCACACGACAATTTGCTCATCGTGCAGCCTGACCGTGCTGCGCTTCGACGTGTGCACCCGTCAACGCTTTAATAAAAGCGAAGCCGAAGAAGCACCTGGATTGTCACCCGTGCAAGCGGGGGCCTATGGCTTTGCGTAACAGACGCACGGAGACTAGCTCAACGTTCGACTGCCGCTCGGCGAGTGGTGGTGCTTCCGGGGTGGGGGTGCTTTATGGGCTCGGGTGCGGCGGCCGGTTGCGCGCGCGCCCCATTGGTCGGCGGCCGCAACAGGGCGAGCTGGTAAAGGTGCGGCGGCGGCTGGCGGCGGGTGCCACTGTGTGGGGAGACGCTGACTAGAGCGGAGCGCTTGCTACTGGTGTTGCTGCTGCCGTACGTTGGTTCGAGATGCCGCCCAAGACTAGCGGGAAGGCCGCCAAGAAGGCTGGCAAGGCGCAGAAGAACATTTCGAAGGGCGACAAGAAGAAGAAGCGCAAGAGGAAGGAGAGCTATGCCATCTACATCTACAAGGTGCTGAAGCAGGTGCACCCTGACACGGGCATCTCGTCGAAGGCGATGAGCATCATGAACAGCTTCGTGAACGACATTTTCGAGCGCATTGCGGCCGAGGCTTCTCGCCTGGCGCACTACAACAAGCGCTCGACCATCACGTCCCGCGAGATCCAGACCGCTGTGCGGCTGTTGCTGCCTGGCGAGCTGGCCAAGCACGCCGTGAGCGAGGGCACGAAGGCGGTGACCAAGTACACGAGCTCCAAGTAAGGAGGTGGCTCTGGAATGGAAGGAAGGATGGATGGAGAAGGCTCCTCCGTTGCGAGAGCGGCAAAACGGCCCTTTTCAGGGCCACCAACTTGCCTTTTGCGGGAAGGGCGGAATTGTTGTTGTTGTTTGTGTGGACGGCTGTGATGTATGTGTGCATTTTGATTGTGGGTGGGGGGGGCGCGTCAAAGCGTGTTGCGCGGGGTACGGCCACGAGGTTGGTCGCCGTGGCGTGGAATGGTGGCACGCCTCGTTGGCGTGGTTTTTGACCCATTGGTGTTGTTGGTGTGTGTGTGTGTGTGTGTGTTACCCGTCTGCGAGGGGGGACAGTGTGATCGGCGACTTTTGTGTCACCGTAACGACGGCCGTTTGCGGGTTTGTTTTTTTGCACATCATACATGGCGAGGGTGAAATGTGAAATGTGAAATGTTTTTGTTTGGTTTTTTTTTTTTTGCCGCCCACTATTCCCTTTGCTGTACGCCGAGTTTGACAATGGTGCGACGTAACTGCAGCGTGGAGGTGTGTGAGTGACGTTGAAATGAACGTGCCATTAAGACGCATTGTTGTTGTATTGTACTGTACGTGTACGGCGACACGCACGATGATGTACCATTCGACTCTGATGTTTGATAGCCGTGTCTGACTGATTGCGTACGACGCACGCACACCGATGTCGTCATTCAAGACGGCGGCGGCGGCGGCGGTCGTTTGTTTGGCGAATGTCTGTACACGTGTTTGTCTGTGTCCATCCGGTATGTATTTGTTTGTTTGAAAGTGTTTTGTGTGTCGGTGACGTGGTCCGATCCGTCGCCCCCTGAGTAACTGTCGATCGGCGCGATAGACCGGCGTCACGCAACTGAACCGAAGTCTTGGGCACACCCGTCATACTGTTGTACACCGTCGCGCTGAGAACGGTAACGAAAGGTTGACTTTGATCGGTCGAATGTCTGGGCAGAACGTGAGGAATGAGGCAAGAGTGCAAGGAGGGGGGGGCAAAAGAGAGAGGAAGGGAAAAAGGGGAGAAACGCATTCGTAGAGCAACGGAACGTGAACGTGACCTTTGACGGCTGCATTGGGCTTTGCCTTTGCTTTTGCTTTTGCTTTCGCTTTCGCTTTCGCTTTCGCTTTCGCGTTCGCTTTCGCTTTCCCGGATGTACGTAACGTTTGTTGATATGGTTCTGAGGAAGAGTGTATGACAGTGCCGTGCCGTCCATGTTCGTGTGCCCT
This sequence comes from Schistocerca americana, assembly GCF_021461395.2. Classification (NCBI taxonomy): domain Eukaryota; kingdom Metazoa; phylum Arthropoda; class Insecta; order Orthoptera; family Acrididae; genus Schistocerca; species Schistocerca americana. Next base: position 796,447 of record NW_025726544.1, read on the forward strand.
CCCATTGTGTGTATGCTATTGTCTGTGTACTTGAATGATGTATGTAGGTGTTAGTGGACATGTTTCACCAGTGGGGGGAAATGGATCGTCGATAGTTGCCGTCACTCTGTCACGGTCGAGATGACGCACCCTCCGTACAGAAAGGTGTCGAGAAAGTGAGTGTGTGTGTGTGTGTGTGTGTGTGTGCGTGTGTGCGTCCGTGAATTGGCAGTGTTTGGAGGTGGGCGTGCCCTGGATGTGGCCCGGAAAAGGCTGTTCGTTAGGCGGTAGTGTTGTGTGGACAGGGGAGGGGCATGCGTAACGCTGCTGGCATGGCATTTCGGGAGATGGGAGGGGGCAAACGAGGAAACGAGGAGCGGCGGCCAAAGACGGGACGGGGAGGGGCGCGGTGTGGGTGGCTTGCGCCTGTGCTCGGCGTTGTGGTTTGTGCAAAAGAGGAGGAGAAAAACAATGTGAGTTGCCAGGGAGGGGAGCGGTGTTGTGTTGTGGTTGTCGTGGTGTAGCCGCAGACGCGGCTGTCAGTGAACGTGGCGAGACGGACGGATGCGCGGAGGGGCGGGGGCGGCGCATTTCGCCGGTGCCGTGCCGTGCCGTGCCATGCCTGAAAGCCGCGTGGTCGCTGTGTTGTTGGTGGCGTGGGGGCGAGGAGAGTACCGTACGGGTGTGCTTGTGCGCCGGAAATGGCACACTGCGCCCGCCCGTCTTGGAGGCTGATGGCTGTGGTGTGGAAATGGGGCGCGGTGATGTTGAAGCAGTTGAAGAACAGAAAAGAAACCAAGAAAACGGAAGGCGTGATGCGGCGGTGGTGGCGAGAGCGGGAAAAACAAAACAAAAAAAAAAAAAAAAAAAAAAAAAACAACAAAAAAAAAGAAGGAAAAACAACAAGAAACAAAAAAGAAAACAAAAAGTCTATCAATATTAAAATGTAAATGGAAATGGAAATGGACCCAGGTATAACCTCCCTGCACAAATAGCAGAGAGTCCGATGATAATAAAAATGTGCCAGAATGTTAACGTCCCTACAAAACAAACCCAACGATAATATTAATGAAAGAGTGAACCGTATGTAACATTGCAACAGACATAATGAAACCTGATAAATTGTATAAGGGCAGCAGCGTTGACCTTTGGCCCTGTATTCAGAATAAAAAGAGCCAAAGATCGTTACCCCAATGAAAAAGACACTGAAACACGTATGTAACATAGTAGCGATGGCGAGACATTGTAGCATCTGTGACCAGAGAGTTTGCGCTGGACTGCGCGAGTGTTGCGAGCGGTTCTCAGTCAGTCAGTCAGTCAGTCAGTCAGTCAGTCAGTCAGTCTGTGTAGTTGAGGGCTGTACTCTGTCAGTAGTCGTCGCGTGCAGTACGCTAATAGTCGTCATGCAGAGCGGTCGGTCAGTAGTAGCAGCCGAGTGCGGTTGTGTGATGTAGGCGGTCGGCAACACTGGTCAAGATGGTGAATAAGGTATACTGTTAATTAATATAATCATTAGATAATGAAAAATTGTAATTATTCTCCAACAAGTTCCCCAATAATAATTTTTATTTCAAAAGCATTTTTCAAACATTTAATTTTTTATTGAACTAAAGAGTTCGTTGCACTTCACATTTCATTCCACTTCTTTGAAGAAAAATGTCACTAAAATCACAAAAAAAAGAGAATATTATTATTTGCAATGCAGTTCCTCCAAGCGCTGCGCAACAACCAGAGCAGAAATGTGACATCCATTTATTCGGAGGTAAGACTTTAATTCTGATTGTTTTGCACAGGGCCAAAGACCGATATTTCGGTTTAATTGAAGTTTCTTGTCACTGAACGGACTTTTGTAAATGTTGTGTGAAGACTTTATATTTGAGTCAGATTGCGAATTGCACATTTTTGTTGCCATTTTCAATACCTCTCATTGTGGGCGAGGTTACAATTAGCGCAATGTCCATTAGCATCCGTAAATAACATTGTCCATTATTTTAAATTTTGCTGGGAGGTTACAACACACACACAAAAAAAAAAAAACAAAAAATTGCATTTATATCCGCTCCTCAATTGTAGATACCCCTTACACAGCTGTGTGCAATGAATGAGTGCTGGCTGGTAATTAATTGCACTCCTTGGAGGGAAATGCCATAGGAAGTAGTCTTTAAAAAGTGAATGTTTTTCGTTAAGAGACAAAAGTTACTTTAGAAAAAAAAGTAATAGTGGGGCTTTTGTTGTTGAACAAAAGAAGTACAATGAACATACGTTATCAGATTTGCGCAATGCAGCGTCACACCACCTTTGTGATTATAACACAATATACTATACATCGTCCCGAACCGTGACCAGAGTCGCGAGACGAGCAGAGCACGCCGCCGACGCCCGCTCAGTACAACCGTCCACCCGCTACTACTGTCGACCGACTACTACCTCTCCCGACTCGCGCTACAATATATATAACAACTGTTCCTGGCGACCCGGTGCGTGCCACTACTGTCGTCTGGCGCGGTCCAAGCGCCGACTAGCAGCGATAAAGAACTCTCTGGTCAGACAGAGATGCTGTCATGCCTCGCCATCGCTCTGGTAATGAATACATACGTGTTGCAGCGTGCGTACCACCGGAACACGCAGTGGCGGAGCCAAAGACTGTGTTGTCGAGGTCGAGTGCGAGTGGGAAGAGAGGCAGCGTCGGCACGGAGATGCAAGCGAGCGCGAGACGCACGGGGGCTGCGGCGTGGCGCGTTTGCGGTCGGCGCCTTTGGTGGCAACGGCCGGGACAAGCAGCGGTGTATGGTGTGGTGCGGGGCGGACAGGGGCGGCGGTGGACGGGGAGGAGGCGGCGCGACGACGGCATGGGGGCGAAAACGGGACGGGGGACGGCGGATGTTGAGAGGCGTCACGCGCGGACAGGACACAGACACAGAGACACACAGATTGGAAAGGGAGGGTGCGCGGTAGTAGTTGGGAATGTGCGTACCGTGCGGGATGGGAGTGGGCGAGGAACACGGTCGTGGCCCCTGTTTTGGGTGCGTGTGATGACGTCGGTGTGTTGTGGGAAGGGAAGGTGCTGTGGCGGCGGCGCGTAATGGGCGTAGGCCGAAAAGAGAAAGGAACGTGGGCAGTGTGTTGGCAAGCGTCGGTTCGACTGCGACGTTGATGGGCAGGGCAGGGCAAGGTTTAATGGTGGTAGGAGTAGGCGTGTGGGCGCAAAAAATCTGCCGCTGCAGGCGGTGCCGTAACCGCCATGGCGGGAAGGAGAGAGGGCCAAAGAAAGAAAGAAAGAAAGAAAGAAAGAAAGAAAGAAGACAAAAAAGGAGGGGGGGGGGGCGAAAGTGGAGAGGCGGTGGTGTGAGAAGGGCGGGGGCGGAAGGAAGGCAGGAAGGACAAGAGGCGAGGCGACGGCTTGCTTTGTGTATCGGTCGGTCTCTGGCTATGCTTCGTTTTCTGCAGCAGGGTCGGTGCGCGGCGTGGCTCGCGGCAGTGGGAACGCCTGGTGGCTGGACGGCCAGCAATGCGGTTGGATGGGCGGCCACAGCACCGCACCTGTGCCCGAGGAGGAGACGCTGGCGGCGGGCCCTGAGGTGAGGCCGGCTCGGCTGGGGCTGTGGATGTGTAGGTGTGCGCCGCTGCTGCAACAACGAGTAAAACGCGAGAAGGAGGGATGGCGGTAGAGAGAAAAAAAAAAAAAAAAAGGTCGTGTTGTGTTGATGCGCAGGCAGACGCGTACAGAGGGACGAGCCCGGTCTGCAGCAGGGTGTGGCCGTGCCGAGTGCAGAGCAGCGGCGGCTCGGTTCGGTTCGGCCCGGCCCGGCGGGCCGCGCTGTTGTCGCGGACGTGAGCGCCCCCTGGCGGGTGGCCGGAGGCGGCGCGGCGTGTTGGACGTGTGGCTGGTGGCAGTGCACAATTTGCGAGTGGCTGGCGGTGTGGTGTGGCGGTTGGCGCGTCGGGCGGCGGAGAGGTATGTGTTGCGGGCGCCCTTTGCTGCGCTGCGTCGTTGCGTGTGCCGTACAGGGCGGGCGCTTGTCGACTGTGTGGGCGGTGTGGCGAATTGGCGTGAAACGGCTGCCGAGAGGTGTGTGGTAGCGAGCCGGTCGGTGGTGTCAGTGCGAAGGGGAATGTGCGTGCGTTTGGCGGTTTCGGTGTGCTTTTTGCGGCGTGAGAGTGGGAATTAGTGGGGCCGGCTGTTGTGTTGGTTCCTTGTGTCTTGTGTCGCGTAGCTTGATGGCAACGTGGAAGGACGCCGGTTTCGTTTCGAGCCTTGCGTGTGGTTGTCGACGTTGACTGGTTGGCGTGTGCCGATGCACGTGCATGTGTGGGTCGCGAGTGCGTTTTTGGCTGGCTGTGTGTGTGTGTGTGTGTGTGTGTGTGTTTTGGGGGGGAAGGGGGAGGCGGTGGTGAAAGTGCAGTCGTTGCCACGGGCGTCGTCGGGTGGGGCTGGGGCTGTGCGTCGTGGCGGAAAGGTGGTAGGTTGCGGGAAGCGAGCCCGTCGTTGACGGTGTCGCGTGAGTTGTGAATCGAGTGGGGCGCGGGGCGCGGGACAGGAGCAGCGTGCCGCTGCGTCGTGGTCGTCAGCAGAGGCTGTGCGTGTGCTTGTCCTTTTTGTGGGCGGTTCGTGCGAGGCGTTTTTGTTTTGTGTTGCCCTAGTTGTTAGTTTATTTTGTTTGTGTTTGTTATTTTGAGACGACGACTGGTTGGTGGCGTGCGCGCGAAGTGGCGGTGTGCGCTTCCCGTGTCGTTTGTGTTGTTTGGTTTTTTTGTTTTTGTGTGGTTTTTTTTTTTTTTTTTTTTTTTTTTTTTTTTTTTTTGCACTGGGCCCCGGTGGGTGGGTGCGTGTGTGTCGATTGCCGGCTGGCGAAAGGTGCGCCATCGGCGGGGTGGGTCGCCGGCACAAGTAGAGGCGGCGGCGTTGTTGCTGTTGTTGTGTGGTGTTTGTTTTGTTCGGCTGTGTCGGCGAGCTGTGTTGCGGTGCGTGTGAATGGTGGTGCAAAAGTGCTGGCGTTGGGGCTGCGACTGCGACGGCTTCGAGCCGCGGGCGCGCCATTGATAGTGATGTTGTGAACAGCGGCTGTGTACGGTAGTGGTGTTGTTGTAGCACGACGTGCATCCGGGCCGGCGCGGAAAGCGCAGTTGCGGGCGGTTGCCCTTCGGTGCCAGCCATGTCGCGTGAGCGGCGGGTTGCTCTGGTGTCGACACGTGGTGCTCTGGGTTGTTGTGTGGTGCCCTTTGGCCGGTGGGGGTGGTTCGCGTGTGTCTCGTTCGCGCTCGGTGTCTGGTCGTGGTCGTGCTGCTCCCCCGTCTGTCGGCGGTTTCCGACGTCGTCTGTACGTTTTTGTTCGTTTGCGGCGTGCCTGCCGACGTCGTCCCGTCGCGACCTTTCAACCGAAAGTGTGGCGCCCGAAGGTGAACGAACGTAACCCTGACCTCGGCGCTTTACGCTGAACCGAACCGAACCGAACCTAACCTGTGGTGTGGCGAGGTGAGCTCAGCCTGTGAGCCCCTAACGTCTACGTAAGGTAAGCTGTCCGGCTCACGCCTCACGTTTGAACGCTTTTTTAACCTACGTTTGACGCTTCTTAACCTAGCACTGACCCCTTAACCTAACGTGTAACCTAACCTAACCTAACCTAACCTAACCTAACCTCTGACGCCTGACGTGTTTGAATGCTTAACCTAAGTTTGACGCTTAACCTAACCCAAGTCCCCTTAACCTAACCCACGTCCACCTAACCTAACCTAACGTAGACGTGTAAACGTAATGTGTAACGCGTAACGTGTAAGGTCGGCTGTCGTGTGTGCTTGACGGCAGATTGGGTTGGTCTGTAGATTCGGATTGCGGTTTGCCTCGGTCGAGGGGCGGCGGCGCCTGTTGCGCAGGCGGCGTCCGTTTGCGGCGGGCAATTGTTTGAGAAACGGCTGTGAATGTTGGCGGGCGAGAGGAGGAGGACGGCGCGCGATGTGGCCCGACGGCTGCGGGCCGATCGGGAAACGGCGGGAGGGCGACGGAAGGCGATGGGGCGGCGGAGGCGCGTTTGCACGGCCGTCATCGCCGCACGCCTCGGCTTGTGTGGCTGTGGCGCCGGCCGCGCTGGCCGGGCTGCCGCGGCGACGGTGTGGGAGTTTTGCCGAAGGTTTGGCCATTGTGGCGGGTCGTCGGCTGGGGCTGTGGGGGCGGCATTTGGGCGGGGGCGGCGATTCTCGGCGGGCCGACCCAGGCTGTAGCGCGCGGTAGCTGCAGTTTGGCCGTGGTTTGCGGCGCTGCCGTGGCGACTGGTTGGCGACTGTGGTGTGGCTGTGTGTAGCCCCATCCTCGGTGGTTTGAAAGGCGCGGGCGGTTGTGGCGCAGGTTTGGGGCTGCTCCGCACAGGCTGTCGGACGTTGGGCGGTAGCAAGCGCGGGAGGCGCGGCGCGGCGGCGCGCAGAGTGGCGGCCGCTCTCTCGGCCGTCCGCGCCCGCCCGCGACACTGGCTGGGCCTTGTGATTCTCTGCTCTGCTGCTGTGCTGTGCTGTGCTTGCGTGACTGCCGTCCCGCTCGCTCTCGCTGTGTGTTACGCGCGTCGTCGAAATGGCAGATCAGGCGGCTACGAACGAGACTGCTGCGGCACCCGCCGCCACCGGCACTACGAAGAAGGCCAAGTCTGCGTCGTCTGCGAAGAAGCCGCGCGCCAAGCCTGCGCACCCGCGCACCTCTGAGATGGTGACGGCCGCCATCAAGAGTCTGAAGGAGCGCGGCGGGTCGTCGCTGCAGGCGATCAAGAAGTACATAGCCGCGCACTACAAGCTGGACGCGGAGAAGCTGGCGCCGTTTATCAAGAAGTACCTCAAGTCGGCCGTCGTGGCGGGCGAGCTGGTGCAGACGAAGGGGAAGGGCGCGTCCGGCTCGTTCAAGCTTGCCGGCGCCGGCGGCGGGGGGGCGGCCGAGGGCGGCAAGGCTCGTGCTGGCGGTGCCAAGAAGAAGCGCGCCGCTCCGGCCAGCAAGGAGAAGAAGGGCGCCCGTGCGGCCGGCGCAAAGAAGGCTGGTGGCGTGAAGGCGGCGACCGGTCGGAAGGCGGGCGCCGCCAAGAAGGCGTCTGCGGCGTCGGCCGCTCCCGCGGGTGCGAAGAAGGCGGCTGCGGCCAAGCCGGCCAAGGCCAAGTCGCCGTCGAAGGCGAAGAAGGCCGCCAAGGTTCCGACGAAGAAGCCGAAGGCGCCGCGCCCGAAGAAGGCGACGACGCCGTCTAAGGCGAAGGCTTCGCCCAAGAAGAAGAAGTAGAGTAGAGGAGAAAGAGATGGGAATGGAAGGGTTTGGCGCTTGACTCCGTCGTCCCCACCCCCCGTCGTCGTCTAGTGGCGCGCAAGAGACGCGCGGCCCAAAACGGCCCTTCTCAGGGCCATCAAAGCACGTCGGGGAAGGTTTTGATTGTCGTGTTGCGTTTGGTGTGGGTGTCTGTCTGGCGTTTCTGTATGCCCGTGGGGATGCTGTTTGCGTGCCGTGGTGGTTGGATTGCGGGGGTCGGTGGCGGGTGTGGGCGGCGGTAGCGGTAAGCGGTGTTGTTGTTGTTGTTGTTGTCGTGGTTGATTGTCGCCGTGTTTGTGGCGGCGGCCGACGGTTGGTTTTCTGTCACGTTGTTTTGTTTGAATACGTTGGTTGGCTTGCCTGCGTTCGTTCTTCTCGGATGTCTGTCTTGTCGAGTCGTGTCTGGTCTTTGTTTTGTTTTGTTCCTTTGTGTGTGTGTGTGTTATGTTTTGCAACGGGGGGCACGTTGAGATGCGGAAGGAGTCGGCGGGGATTTCGGTGGCGTGTAGAGCGAGCGAGCGCGCCTGCCTGGCCGTTGGCCGTCGGAGTGGAGTGCGGGTTTTTTTTTTTTTTGTTTTCGAAACGAAAGCGGCGGCCGGCCAGCCACCCGTGCGGTGTGACGTCGGCCGTTGGGTATTGTGCGCTTTGAGCGCCGGGGAGGGATGATGTGTGATTGTTGCGCGCTGCTAGCAGGCAGGCAGAGTGAGCGGGTGTGGCGGACGGACGGGGAAGTGGTGGTTTTTGTTTTTGGGTTGCGGGGCGAGAGGCAGGCGACCGACAAAGTTTGCTCGCGACGGAGAGATATTAGTGGCCCTGAAAAGGGCCGTTTTTGTTTGTGCGGTGCGGTGCCGCGGCGCGGTTTAGGCGCGCTCGCCGCGGATGCGGCGCGCGAGCTGGATGTCCTTGGGCATGATGGTGACGCGCTTGGCGTGGATTGCGCACAGGTTGGTGTCTTCGAAGAGGCCGACGAGGTAGGCCTCGCTGGCCTCCTGCAGGGCCATGACTGCGGAGCTCTGGAAGCGCAGGTCGGTCTTGAAGTCCTGGGCGATCTCGCGCACTAGGCGCTGGAATGGCAGCTTGCGGATGAGCAGCTCTGTGCTCTTCTGGTAGCGCCTGATTTCTCGCAGGGCGACGGTGCCCGGCCTGTAGCGGTGGGGCTTCTTGACGCCTCCGGTGGCGGGCGCGCTCTTCCTCGCCGCCTTGGTGGCGAGCTGTTTGCGCGGCGCCTTTCCGCCGGTGGACTTGCGGGCCGTTTGCTTTGTGCGGGCCATGGCGGTAGCGGTAGCGGAGCGGCGTGCGTGGAGGTTAGGTGCGGCGCGGCGTCCGGTGCTGCCTTGACAACGGGCCCGCGCGACGACGCACATGATGGAGGGTTGAACCCTCAGCCGGGAACGAAGTTCTAGCGCGTTTAATGCGCTTCTCCTTCTTCATTGATGAGGTGAAAATGTGGTTGTGACATGACGCGTGGTATTGTCCTTGACTGTTGTGCTGGTTTTTTTTTTTTTTTTATAAAAGAAAGATGAAAGGATAGTAAGAGAGACAGTGAGAGAAATGGAAAACGAAGGGCCGAAGTGACTGGCCGGTGGTTTAAGCTGATGGCTCCGCTACTGCTGTAATGTCCGCACGTGGTGTCCATTACTGAACCTGGCGATGTTTACTGTCAATGTCCATGGCTTCCATAGCTTCCATAGCTTCGCTGTCCATCTTCCGCCGACCAGACCGGTACTCTTCCTTCAGGAATACATCGATAACGTCGACTAAGGCATCCCATTGAGAGGGGGTGAAGATGGGGTGCGAATTGAGCAGGGCTATTTCCTTCTTCGTGAGCACTTCCATAAACGCGTCACGGTATCGGTAGGTGCGCATGTGGAGCGGCCGATGGGGAAGGGAAGGGATGGGCTGGTCTGGCGGAGTGAAGGGATATGGTTGGTCGGCATAGGGGTAGGACCCATTCTTCAGTGCCGCGGCAATGTCCTTCAGGACGACCTGCACGTTGGTCACGTCAGGAAAAGGTAGGCGAATCCTCCTCTTCTTCGTTGGCTTCTCGGCTTGCGAGGAGACAGGAGGCGCCTTAGCGCCCTTGCTGGCGGCTGCCACCGCGGAGGGGGGCAGCCCAGGCGGCACTTCATCCGTGTCCATGGGCGCCACCTCCTGCATTGCTGCGGGAGGGGGAGCGGCTGCCGTTTGCGTGGCCACGTCGACCACCACTGGACGACTCACAGCGGCGGGTGTTTGCGTGGCCACGGCGACCCCCACCGGACGATTCACAGCGGGGGGCCCGCGCGCCTCCGTGCTGCGCTTATATGCCCTCGGTTGCGCGTGGTGGGGGGAGGGCGGGCCAGAGTCTATATAGGGGGGCGGCGGGCGCGCTGGGCGCAGACCGTAGCCGACTCGCCAGCCGCTGCAGCTGCTGTTTGTGCACGTTTTGCTTTGCCCGAGGAAGGAAGGATGACAGGCCGCGGCAAGGGAGGAAAGGGGCTCGGCAAGGGTGGCGCCAAGCGGCACCGCAAGGTGTTGCGCGACAACATCCAGGGCATCACGAAGCCCGCCATCCGCCGCCTGGCTCGCAGGGGCGGCGTGAAGCGCATCTCTGGTCTGATCTACGAGGAGACCCGCGGGGTGCTGAAGGTGTTCCTGGAGAACGTGATCCGCGACGCGGTGACGTACACTGAGCACGCCAAGCGCAAGACTGTGACGGCCATGGACGTGGTGTACGCCCTGAAGAGGCAGGGGCGCACCCTGTACGGTTTCGGCGGTTAGGCTGCGTCGCAGCGGGCGCTGGCCTTCCCGCGGGCCGTGCTTGTGGGTGGGAGAGACTAGAAAACGGCCCTTTTCAGGGCCACCACACTGTTCGGAAGTTGAAAAGTGCGAAAGAGTCTGTGTTGTTGCTGCGTGTGTGCGCTGTGTTGTTTGTTTGTTTGTTTCTTTCTTTCCGTTTGAGCGACGTGATGTGACTGGGAGGGGAGAAGGAAAGGAAACGTGTCATGTGGCTGGCTGTGTGTGGAGCTGCTTCGTTTGTGTGTTTGTTATTGTGTGTCTTTGTATCGATCGCGACGGAGATGGCGGGCTGTGTGTTGTTGTGCGAGAGGCGGTGATTATTTGCTTGCGTGGTTTGTCTCTGTGTGTTTGTTTGCGGCGGCGTTGGGGTTTCCGAGGCAAGGCGTGTGGGCATAGGCGGCCGGATCAGCTGTTTCGTTCGTGTCGACGGCCGTTGCGCGCGGGAGTGGAGGGCGGTGTGTCGACACGCCTCCCTTTAACAATGGTCATTATTGCTGCCGTTGTCGGTTTGGAAGGCGACTGCGACCGTGCAAAATGTGTGTGTGTGTGTGTGTTGGGCCACACGGGCTGTGTGGACGACAAGATGGCGGACGTGCGCCGGCGGCGGCTGTGCTGTGACAGTGCAAAGTTAAAACAAAACAAGGTGCGGCGAGGACGACTGAAATTTTGCTTTGGACGTAGGTGTGTGTGGTGGCCCTGAAAAGGGCCGATTGTTGTGGGCCGAGCCGAGCCGGCAAAGCGCGTTGCGTGCAGGGGAGCACGCGGCGCTGCGATTGCCTGGCCTCCTTTAGGCCTTCTTCTCGGTCTTCTTTGGCAGCAGGACGGCCTGGATGTTGGGCAGGACACCACCCTGTGCGATGGTGACGCCCGACAGGAGCTTGTTGAGCTCCTCGTCGTTGCGGATGGCAAGCTGCAGGTGGCGCGGGATGATGCGCGTCTTCTTGTTGTCGCGGGCCGCGTTTCCGGCCAGCTCGAGCACCTCAGCCGCGAGGTACTCCATGACGGCGGCGAGGTAGACGGGCGCCCCGGCGCCGACGCGCTCTGCGTAGTTTCCCTTGCGCAGGAGGCGGTGGATTCTGCCGACCGGGAACTGGAGCCCAGCCCTGCTTGAGCGGGACTTTGACTTGCCCTTGACTTTGCCTCCCTTTCCGCGTCCGGACATGGCGATGGGCTAGCGACGGTGCACACGAAACGGAAACGAAAACGACCGGTGCGAGCGGCAGCGAGTCGAGCAGCGGAGTGCGTGCCGGCGCAGCCTGCCTGCTGCTCCTTTTCTGACTTCCTCACTGTGAGGAGGTTCAGGTGGAAGTTTGTGGCCTGTTGGCCTTTACTCCCCTGGGATGATTGATGAGTCTTCTTTCTTGACTTGTGGGTTGTTCTGTACTGGCAAGGAGTGCCGATAACCTATTTTCTGTATTTGTCGGTGTGACGACTTTTCTTTTTCTTCTTGGCTGTTGTTGAGGGCCCTTCCTCGGTTGGGATGTTGTGCAAAATGCATCCCGCTTTATCATACTCCCCGTTGACGAGAGCGATGATGATACAGCGCATCTGCGCATCTGTGAAGATAGGGTAGGAGTCAATCAGATTGAACTCCTCCCTAGAAAGACCCAGAAGGCCTTCAGGATACCCGAGTGGGCGATGCGGGAGTTGTGGTTTAGGATGGTTAGGAGGAACGAAGGGATAAGGGTTGTCGTGGTGGGGGTAAGTACCGTCGCGAAGCGATGCAGCGATCTTCTGCGTCACAGCGCTTGCGCTGTACATGTCCGGAAGCGGGAGGAATGGGACTTCTTCCCACTCGTCTTCGTGCGCTGCTGCCTCGGTGTCCGTCTTGGGCTCCCCTTCGGCAGGCACGTCGGTCTGCGTGGCCACCGTCGCAAACTTCTTCTCTCGAGGAGGAGTCGTCTGGCTGGCGGTGTCGACCGCTGTGGCGGAAGCTGCCTTGGCTGAGCAAAGCTCCTGCGTCAGCTCAGCAATCTGACGCCGAGCCTCGCCCAGTTCCGCCAGCATGGCCGCCCTCTCTTCCGCCATGGCGGATTTGAAGGCGGACATGGCTTCTTCTACGGCGTCGTTGAGGCGCCTGGTGATGACGTCTTCTGATCGAGTGACCACCTCTTCGCGTGTGGTGGTCACTTGCTTCTGCGTCTTCTCTGGTCCGCGCCAATTTCTCCTGTACGCGCAGGAACGGGCGTTAGCCGCGTGAGCGCCGCCGCAGTTGGCGCAAGTGCAGGGGACGTCCTTCGGCTTCTTGCAGTCGCGTGTGTCGTGCGCTTGCGCACACTTCAAACACGCGACTGCTCCGCTGCAGTGCTTGGCGACGTGGCCAAGCTTTTGGCAGCGAAAGCACTGCGGTGTAGACTTCTTCTTCTTCTTCCCGGCTGGTCCTGCTAACGTGAGCAGCAACTCAGCCAAGGCAGCAGCTTTGCGTCCACTTCCGCGTCCCGACATCACGAGTAGTAACAGCGACAACGAGCTAACGTGTACTCTCCGCGGCGTGAGCGGGAATGCCGGGCCTGCCGGCGCAGCCGGGGTGGGGGTGCTTTATGGGCTCGGGTGCGGCGGCCGGTTGCGCGCGCGCCCCATTGGTCGGCGGCCGCAACAGGGCGAGCTGGTAAAGGTGCGGCGGCGGCTGGCGGCGGGTGCCACTGTGTGGGGAGACGCTGACTAGAGCGGAGCGCTTGCTACTGGTGTTGCTGCTGCCGTACGTTGGTTCGAGATGCCGCCCAAGACTAGCGGGAAGGCCGCCAAGAAGGCTGGCAAGGCGCAGAAGAACATTTCGAAGGGCGACAAGAAGAAGAAGCGCAAGAGGAAGGAGAGCTATGCCATCTACAAGGTGCTGAAGCAGGTGCACCCTGACACGGGCATCTCGTCGAAGGCGATGAGCATCATGAACAGCTTCGTGAACGACATTTTCGAGCGCATTGCGGCCGAGGCTTCTCGCCTGGCGCACTACAACAAGCGCTCGACCATCACGTCCCGCGAGATCCAGACCGCTGTGCGGCTGTTGCTGCCTGGCGAGCTGGCCAAGCACGCCGTGAGCGAGGGCACGAAGGCGGTGACCAAGTACACGAGCTCCAAGTAAGGAGGTGGCTCTGGAATGGAAGGAAGGATGGATGGAGAAGGCTCCTCCGTTGCGAGAGCGGCAAAACGGCCCTTTTCAGGGCCACCAACTTGCCTTTTGCGGGAAGGGCGGAATTGTTGTTGTTGTTTGTGTGGACGGCTGTGATGTATGTGTGCATTTTGATTGTGGGTGGGGGGGGCGCGTCAAAGCGTGTTGCGCGGGGTACGGCCACGAGGTTGGTCGCCGTGGCGTGGAATGGTGGCACGCCTCGTTGGCGTGGTTTTTGACCCATTGGTGTTGTTGGTGTGTGTGTGTGTGTGTGTGTTACCCGTCTGCGAGGGGGGACAGTGTGATCGGCGACTTTTGTGTCACCGTAACGACGGCCGTTTGCGGGTTTGTTTTTTTGCACATCATACATGGCGAGGGTGAAATGTGAAATGTGAAATGTTTTTGTTTGGTTTTTTTTTTTTTGCCGCCCACTATTCCCTTTGCTGTACGCCGAGTTTGACAATGGTGCGACGTAACTGCAGCGTGGAGGTGTGTGAGTGACGTTGAAATGAACGTGCCATTAAGACGCATTGTTGTTGTATTGTACTGTACGTGTACGGCGACACGCACGATGATGTACCATTCGACTCTGATGTTTGATAGCCGTGTCTGACTGATTGCGTACGACGCACGCACACCGATGTCGTCATTCAAGACGGCGGCGGCGGCGGCGGTCGTTTGTTTGGCGAATGTCTGTACACGTGTTTGTCTGTGTCCATCCGGTATGTATTTGTTTGTTTGAAAGTGTTTTGTGTGTCGGTGACGTGGTCCGATCCGTCGCCCCCTGAGTAACTGTCGATCGGCGCGATAGACCGGCGTCACGCAACTGAACCGAAGTCTTGGGCACACCCGTCATACTGTTGTACACCGTCGCGCTGAGAACGGTAACGAAAGGTTGACTTTGATCGGTCGAATGTCTGGGCAGAACGTGAGGAATGAGGCAAGAGTGCAAGGAGGGGGGGGCAAAAGAGAGAGGAAGGGAAAAAGGGGAGAAACGCATTCGTAGAGCAACGGAACGTGAACGTGACCTTTGACGGCTGCATTGGGCTTTGCCTTTGCTTTTGCTTTTGCTTTCGCTTTCGCTTTCGCTTTCGCTTTCGCGTTCGCTTTCGCTTTCCCGGATGTACGTAACGTTTGTTGATATGGTTCTGAGGAAGAGTGTATGACAGTGCCGTGCCGTCCATGTTCGTGTGCCCTCCCATTGTGTGTATGCTATTGTCTGTGTACTTGAATGATGTATGTAGGTGTTAGTGGACATGTTTCACCAGTGGGGGGAAATGGATCGTCGATAGTTGCCGTCACTCTGTCACGGTCGAGATGACGCACCCTCCGTACAGAAAGGTGTCGAGAAAGTGAGTGTGTGTGTGTGTGTGTGTGTGTGTGCGTGTGTGCGTCCGTGAATTGGCAGTGTTTGGAGGTGGGCGTGCCCTGGATGTGGCCCGGAAAAGGCTGTTCGTTAGGCGGTAGTGTTGTGTGGACAGGGGAGGGGCATGCGTAACGCTGCTGGCATGGCATTTCGGGAGATGGGAGGGGGCAAACGAGGAAACGAGGAGCGGCGGCCAAAGACGGGACGGGGAGGGGCGCGGTGTGGGTGGCTTGCGCCTGTGCTCGGCGTTGTGGTTTGTGCAAAAGAGGAGGAGAAAAACAATGTGAGTTGCCAGGGAGGGGAGCGGTGTTGTGTTGTGGTTGTCGTGGTGTAGCCGCAGACGCGGCTGTCAGTGAACGTGGCGAGACGGACGGATGCGCGGAGGGGCGGGGGCGGCGCATTTCGCCGGTGCCGTGCCGTGCCGTGCCATGCCTGAAAGCCGCGTGGTCGCTGTGTTGTTGGTGGCGTGGGGGCGAGGAGAGTACCGTACGGGTGTGCTTGTGCGCCGGAAATGGCACACTGCGCCCGCCCGTCTTGGAGGCTGATGGCTGTGGTGTGGAAATGGGGCGCGGTGATGTTGAAGCAGTTGAAGAACAGAAAAGAAACCAAGAAAACGGAAGGCGTGATGCGGCGGTGGTGGCGAGAGCGGGAAAAACAAAACAAAAAAAAAAAAAAAAAAAAAACAACAAAAAAAAAGAAGGAAAAACAACAAGAAACAAAAAAGAAAACAAAAAGTCTATCAATATTAAAATGTAAATGGAAATGGAAATGGACCCAGGTATAACCTCCCTGCACAAATAGCAGAGAGTCCGATGATAATAAAAATGTGCCAGAATGTTAACGTCCCTACAAAACAAACCCAACGATAATATTAATGAAAGAGTGAACCGTATGTAACATTGCAACAGACATAATGAAACCTGATAAATTGTATAAGGGCAGCAGCGTTGACCTTTGGCCCTGTATTCAGAATAAAAAGAGCCAAAGATCGTTACCCCAATGAAAAAGACACTGAAACACGTATGTAACATAGTAGCGATGGCGAGACATTGTAGCATCTGTGACCAGAGAGTTTGCGCTGGACTGCGCGAGTGTTGCGAGCGGTTCTCAGTCAGTCAGTCAGTCAGTCAGTCAGTCAGTCAGTCAGTCTGTGTAGTTGAGGGCTGTACTCTGTCAGTAGTCGTCGCGTGCAGTACGCTAATAGTCGTCATGCAGAGCGGTCGGTCAGTAGTAGCAGCCGAGTGCGGTTGTGTGATGTAGGCGGTCGGCAACACTGGTCAAGATGGTGAATAAGGTATACTGTTAATTAATATAATCATTAGATAATGAAAAATTGTAATTATTCTCCAACAAGTTCCCCAATAATAATTTTTATTTCAAAAGCATTTTTCAAACATTTAATTTTTTATTGAACTAAAGAGTTCGTTGCACTTCACATTTCATTCCACTTCTTTGAAGAAAAATGTCACTAAAATCACAAAAAAAAGAGAATATTATTATTTGCAATGCAGTTCCTCCAAGCGCTGCGCAACAACCAGAGCAGAAATGTGACATCCATTTATTCGGAGGTAAGACTTTAATTCTGATTGTTTTGCACAGGGCCAAAGACCGATATTTCGGTTTAATTGAAGTTTCTTGTCACTGAACGGACTTTTGTAAATGTTGTGTGAAGACTTTATATTTGAGTCAGATTGCGAATGTCACATTTTTGTTGCCATTTTCAATACCTCTCATTGTGGGCGAGGTTACAATTAGCGCAATGTCCATTAGCATCCGTAAATAACATTGTCCATTATTTTAAATTTTGCTGGGAGGTTACAACACACACACAAAAAAAAAAAAACAAAAAATTGCATTTATATCCGCTCCTCAATTGTAGATACCCCTTACACAGCTGTGTGCAATGAATGAGTGCTGGCTGGTAATTAATTGCACTCCTTGGAGGGAAATGCCATAGGAAGTAGTCTTTAAAAAGTGAATGTTTTTCGTTAAGAGACAAAAGTTACTTTAGAAAAAAAAGTAATAGTGGGGCTTTTGTTGTTGAACAAAAGAAGTACAATGAACATACGTTATCAGATTTGCGCAATGCAGCGTCACACCACCTTTGTGATTATAACACAATATACTATACATCGTCCCGAACCGTGACCAGAGTCGCGAGACGAGCAGAGCACGCCGCCGACGCCCGCTCAGTACAACCGTCCACCCGCTACTACTGTCGACCGACTACTACCTCTCCCGACTCGCGCTACAATATATATAACAACTGTTCCTGGCGACCCGGTGCGTGCCACTACTGTCGTCTGGCGCGGTCCAAGCGCCGACTAGCAGCGATAAAGAACTCTCTGGTCAGACAGAGATGCTGTCATGCCTCGCCATCGCTCTGGTAATGAATACATACGTGTTGCAGCGTGCGTACCACCGGAACACGCAGTGGCGGAGCCAAAGACTGTGTTGTCGAGGTCGAGTGCGAGTGGGAAGAGAGGCAGCGTCGGCACGGAGATGCAAGCGAGCGCGAGACGCACGGGGGCTGCGGCGTGGCGCGTTTGCGGTCGGCGCCTTTGGTGGCAACGGCCGGGACAAGCAGCGGTGTATGGTGTGGTGCGGGGCGGACAGGGGCGGCGGTGGACGGGGAGGAGGCGGCGCGACGACGGCATGGGGGCGAAAACGGGACGGGGGACGGCGGATGTTGAGAGGCGTCACGCGCGGACAGGACACAGACACAGAGACACACAGATTGGAAAGGGAGGGTGCGCGGTAGTAGTTGGGAATGTGCGTACCGTGCGGGATGGGAGTGGGCGAGGAACACGGTCGTGGCCCCTGTTTTGGGTGCGTGTGATGACGTCGGTGTGTTGTGGGAAGGGAAGGTGCTGTGGCGGCGGCGCGTAATGGGCGTAGGCCGAAAAGAGAAAGGAACGTGGGCAGTGTGTTGGCAAGCGTCGGTTCGACTGCGACGTTGATGGGCAGGGCAGGGCAAGGTTTAATGGTGGTAGGAGTAGGCGTGTGGGCGCAAAAAATCTGCCGCTGCAGGCGGTGCCGTAACCGCCATGGCGGGAAGGAGAGAGGGCCAAAGAAAGAAAGAAAGAAAGAAAGAAAGAAAGAAAGAAGACAAAAAAGGAGGGGGGGGGGGCGAAAGTGGAGAGGCGGTGGTGTGAGAAGGGCGGGGGCGGAAGGAAGGCAGGAAGGACAAGAGGCGAGGCGACGGCTTGCTTTGTGTATCGGTCGGTCTCTGGCTATGCTTCGTTTTCTGCAGCAGGGTCGGTGCGCGGCGTGGCTCGCGGCAGTGGGAACGCCTGGTGGCTGGACGGCCAGCAATGCGGTTGGATGGGCGGCCACAGCACCGCACCTGTGCCCGAGGAGGAGACGCTGGCGGCGGGCCCTGAGGTGAGGCCGGCTCGGCTGGGGCTGTGGATGTGTAGGTGTGCGCCGCTGCTGCAACAACGAGTAAAACGCGAGAAGGAGGGATGGCGGTAGAGAGAAAAAAAAAAAAAAAAAGGTCGTGTTGTGTTGATGCGCAGGCAGACGCGTACAGAGGGACGAGCCCGGTCTGCAGCAGGGTGTGGCCGTGCCGAGTGCAGAGCAGCGGCGGCTCGGTTCGGTTCGGCCCGGCCCGGCGGGCCGCGCTGTTGTCGCGGACGTGAGCGCCCCCTGGCGGGTGGCCGGAGGCGGCGCGGCGTGTTGGACGTGTGGCTGGTGGCAGTGCACAATTTGCGAGTGGCTGGCGGTGTGGTGTGGCGGTTGGCGCGTCGGGCGGCGGAGAGGTATGTGTTGCGGGCGCCCTTTGCTGCGCTGCGTCGTTGCGTGTGCCGTACAGGGCGGGCGCTTGTCGACTGTGTGGGCGGTGTGGCGAATTGGCGTGAAACGGCTGCCGAGAGGTGTGTGGTAGCGAGCCGGTCGGTGGTGTCAGTGCGAAGGGGAATGTGCGTGCGTTTGGCGGTTTCGGTGTGCTTTTTGCGGCGTGAGAGTGGGAATTAGTGGGGCCGGCTGTTGTGTTGGTTCCTTGTGTCTTGTGTCGCGTAGCTTGATGGCAACGTGGAAGGACGCCGGTTTCGTTTCGAGCCTTGCGTGTGGTTGTCGACGTTGACTGGTTGGCGTGTGCCGATGCACGTGCATGTGTGGGTCGCGAGTGCGTTTTTGGCTGGCTGTGTGTGTGTGTGTGTGTGTGTGTGTTTTGGGGGGGAAGGGGGAGGCGGTGGTGAAAGTGCAGTCGTTGCCACGGGCGTCGTCGGGTGGGGCTGGGGCTGTGCGTCGTGGCGGAAAGGTGGTAGGTTGCGGGAAGCGAGCCCGTCGTTGACGGTGTCGCGTGAGTTGTGAATCGAGTGGGGCGCGGGGCGCGGGACAGGAGCAGCGTGCCGCTGCGTCGTGGTCGTCAGCAGAGGCTGTGCGTGTGCTTGTCCTTTTTGTGGGCGGTTCGTGCGAGGCGTTTTTGTTTTGTGTTGCCCTAGTTGTTAGTTTATTTTGTTTGTGTTTGTTATTTTGAGACGACGACTGGTTGGTGGCGTGCGCGCGAAGTGGCGGTGTGCGCTTCCCGTGTCGTTTGTGTTGTTTGGTTTTTTTGTTTTTGTGTGGTTTTTTTTTTTTTTTTTTTTTTTTTTTTTTTTTTTTGCACTGGGCCCCGGTGGGTGGGTGCGTGTGTGTCGATTGCCGGCTGGCGAAAGGTGCGCCATCGGCGGGGTGGGTCGCCGGCACAAGTAGAGGCGGCGGCGTTGTTGCTGTTGTTGTGTGGTGTTTGTTTTGTTCGGCTGTGTCGGCGAGCTGTGTTGCGGTGCGTGTGAATGGTGGTGCAAAAGTGCTGGCGTTGGGGCTGCGACTGCGACGGCGGCGAGCCGCGGGCGCGCCATTGATAGTGATGTTGTGAACAGCGGCTGTGTACGGTAGTGGTGTTGTTGTAGCACGACGTGCATCCGGGCCGGCGCGGAAAGCGCAGTTGCGGGCGGTTGCCCTTCGGTGCCAGCCATGTCGCGTGAGCGGCGGGTTGCTCTGGTGTCGACACGTGGTGCTCTGGGTTGTTGTGTGGTGCCCTTTGGCCGGTGGGGGTGGTTCGCGTGTGTCTCGTTCGCGCTCGGTGTCTGGTCGTGGTCGTGCTGCTCCCCCGTCTGTCGGCGGTTTCCGACGTCGTCTGTACGTTTTTGTTCGTTTGCGGCGTGCCTGCCGACGTCGTCCCGTCGCGACCTTTCAACCGAAAGTGTGGCGCCCGAAGGTGAACGAACGTAACCCTGACCTCGGCGCTTTACGCTGAACCGAACCGAACCGAACCTAACCTGTGGTGTGGCGAGGTGAGCTCAGCCTGTGAGCCCCTAACGTCTACGTAAGGTAAGCTGTCCGGCTCACGCCTCACGTTTGAACGCTTTTTTAACCTACGTTTGACGCTTCTTAACCTAGCACTGACCCCTTAACCTAACGTGTAACCTAACCTAACCTAACCTAACCTAACCTAACCTCTGACGCCTGACGTGTTTGAATGCTTAACCTAAGTTTGACGCTTAACCTAACCCAAGTCCCCTTAACCTAACCCACGTCCACCTAACCTAACCTAACGTAGACGTGTAAACGTAATGTGTAACGCGTAACGTGTAAGGTCGGCTGTCGTGTGTGCTTGACGGCAGATTGGGTTGGTCTGTAGATTCGGATTGCGGTTTGCCTCGGTCGAGGGGCGGCGGCGCCTGTTGCGCAGGCGGCGTCCGTTTGCGGCGGGCAATTGTTTGAGAAACGGCTGTGAATGTTGGCGGGCGAGAGGAGGAGGACGGCGCGCGATGTGGCCCGACGGCTGCGGGCCGATCGGGAAACGGCGGGAGGGCGACGGAAGGCGATGGGGCGGCGGAGGCGCGTTTGCACGGCCGTCATCGCCGCACGCCTCGGCTTGTGTGGCTGTGGCGCCGGCCGCGCTGGCCGGGCTGCCGCGGCGACGGTGTGGGAGTTTTGCCGAAGGTTTGGCCATTGTGGCGGGTCGTCGGCTGGGGCTGTGGGGGCGGCATTTGGGCGGGGGCGGCGATTCTCGGCGGGCCGACCCAGGCTGTAGCGCGCGGTAGCTGCAGTTTGGCCGTGGTTTGCGGCGCTGCCGTGGCGACTGGTTGGCGACTGTGGTGTGGCTGTGTGTAGCCCCATCCTCGGTGGTTTGAAAGGCGCGGGCGGTTGTGGCGCAGGTTTGGGGCTGCTCCGCACAGGCTGTCGGACGTTGGGCGGTAGCAAGCGCGGGAGGCGCGGCGCGGCGGCGCGCAGAGTGGCGGCCGCTCTCTCGGCCGTCCGCGCCCGCCCGCGACACTGGCTGGGCCTTGTGATTCTCTGCTCTGCTGCTGTGCTGTGCTGTGCTTGCGTGCCTGCCGTCCCGCTCGCTCTCGCTGTGTGTTACGCGCGTCGTCGAAATGGCAGATCAGGCGGCTACGAACGAGACTGCTGCGGCACCCGCCGCCACCGGCACTACGAAGAAGGCCAAGTCTGCGTCGTCTGCGAAGAAGCCGCGCGCCAAGCCTGCGCACCCGCGCACCTCTGAGATGGTGACGGCCGCCATCAAGAGTCTGAAGGAGCGCGGCGGGTCGTCGCTGCAGGCGATCAAGAAGTACATAGCCGCGCACTACAAGCTGGACGCGGAGAAGCTGGCGCCGTTTATCAAGAAGTACCTCAAGTCGGCCGTCGTGGCGGGCGAGCTGGTGCAGACGAAGGGGAAGGGCGCGTCCGGCTCGTTCAAGCTTGCCGGCGCCGGCGGCGGGGGGGCGGCCGAGGGCGGCAAGGCTCGTGCTGGCGGTGCCAAGAAGAAGCGCGCCGCTCCGGCCAGCAAGGAGAAGAAGGGCGCCCGTGCGGCCGGCGCAAAGAAGGCTGGTGGCGTGAAGGCGGCGACCGGTCGGAAGGCGGGCGCCGCCAAGAAGGCGTCTGCGGCGTCGGCCGCTCCCGCGGGTGCGAAGAAGGCGGCTGCGGCCAAGCCGGCCAAGGCCAAGTCGCCGTCGAAGGCGAAGAAGGCCGCCAAGGTTCCGACGAAGAAGCCGAAGGCGCCGCGCCCGAAGAAGGCGACGACGCCGTCTAAGGCGAAGGCTTCGCCCAAGAAGAAGAAGTAGAGTAGAGGAGAAAGAGATGGGAATGGAAGGGTTTGGCGCTTGACTCCGTCGTCCCCACCCCCCGTCGTCGTCTAGTGGCGCGCAAGAGACGCGCGGCCCAAAACGGCCCTTCTCAGGGCCATCAAAGCACGTCGGGGAAGGTTTTGATTGTCGTGTTGCGTTTGGTGTGGGTGTCTGTCTGGCGTTTCTGTATGCCCGTGGGGATGCTGTTTGCGTGCCGTGGTGGTTGGATTGCGGGGGTCGGTGGCGGGTGTGGGCGGCGGTAGCGGTAAGCGGTGTTGTTGTTGTTGTTGTTGTCGTGGTTGATTGTCGCCGTGTTTGTGGCGGCGGCCGACGGTTGGTTTTCTGTCACGTTGTTTTGTTTGAATACGTTGGTTGGCTTGCCTGCGTTCGTTCTTCTCGGATGTCTGTCTTGTCGAGTCGTGTCTGGTCTTTGTTTTGTTTTGTTCCTTTGTGTGTGTGTGTGTTATGTTTTGCAACGGGGGGCACGTTGAGATGCGGAAGGAGTCGGCGGGGATTTCGGTGGCGTGTAGAGCGAGCGAGCGCGCCTGCCTGGCCGTTGGCCGTCGGAGTGGAGTGCGGGTTTTTTTTTTTTTTGTTTTCGAAACGAAAGCGGCGGCCGGCCAGCCACCCGTGCGGTGTGACGTCGGCCGTTGGGTATTGTGCGCTTTGAGCGCCGGGGAGGGATGATGTGTGATTGTTGCGCGCTGCTAGCAGGCAGGCAGAGTGAGCGGGTGTGGCGGACGGACGGGGAAGTGGTGGTTTTTGTTTTTGGGTTGCGGGGCGAGAGGCAGGCGACCGACAAAGTTTGCTCGCGACGGAGAGATGTTAGTGGCCCTGAAAAGGGCCGTTTTTGTTTGTGCGGTGCGGTGCCGCGGCGCGGTTTAGGCGCGCTCGCCGCGGATGCGGCGCGCGAGCTGGATGTCCTTGGGCATGATGGTGACGCGCTTGGCGTGGATTGCGCACAGGTTGGTGTCTTCGAAGAGGCCGACGAGGTAGGCCTCGCTGGCCTCCTGCAGGGCCATGACTGCGGAGCTCTGGAAGCGCAGGTCGGTCTTGAAGTCCTGGGCGATCTCGCGCACTAGGCGCTGGAATGGCAGCTTGCGGATGAGCAGCTCTGTGCTCTTCTGGTAGCGCCTGATTTCTCGCAGGGCGACGGTGCCCGGCCTGTAGCGGTGGGGCTTCTTGACGCCTCCGGTGGCGGGCGCGCTCTTCCTCGCCGCCTTGGTGGCGAGCTGTTTGCGCGGCGCCTTTCCGCCGGTGGACTTGCGGGCCGTTTGCTTTGTGCGGGCCATGGCGGTAGCGGTAGCGGAGCGGCGTGCGTGGAGGTTAGGTGCGGCGCGGCGTCCGGTGCTGCCTTGACAACGGGCCCGCGCGCCTCCGTGCTGCGCTTATATGCCCTCGGTTGCGCGTGGTGGGGGGAGGGCGGGCCAGAGTCTATATAGGGGGGCGGCGGGCGCGCTGGGCGCAGACCGTAGCCGACTCGCCAGCCGCTGCAGCTGCTGTTTGTGCACGTTTTGCTTTGCCCGAGGAAGGAAGGATGACAGGCCGCGGCAAGGGAGGAAAGGGGCTCGGCAAGGGTGGCGCCAAGCGGCACCGCAAGGTGTTGCGCGACAACATCCAGGGCATCACGAAGCCCGCCATCCGCCGCCTGGCTCGCAGGGGCGGCGTGAAGCGCATCTCTGGTCTGATCTACGAGGAGACCCGCGGGGTGCTGAAGGTGTTCCTGGAGAACGTGATCCGCGACGCGGTGACGTACACTGAGCACGCCAAGCGCAAGACTGTGACGGCCATGGACGTGGTGTACGCCCTGAAGAGGCAGGGGCGCACCCTGTACGGTTTCGGCGGTTAGGCTGCGTCGCAGCGGGCGCTGGCCTTCCCGCGGGCCGTGCTTGTGGGTGGGAGAGACTAGAAAACGGCCCTTTTCAGGGCCACCACACTGTTCGGAAGTTGAAAAGTGCGAAAGAGTCTGTGTTGTTGCTGCGTGTGTGCGCTGTGTTGTTTGTTTGTTTGTTTCTTTCTTTCCGTTTGAGCGACGTGATGTGACTGGGAGGGGAGAAGGAAAGGAAACGTGTCATGTGGCTGGCTGTGTGTGGAGCTGCTTCGTTTGTGTGTTTGTTATTGTGTGTCTTTGTATCGATCGCGACGGAGATGGCGGGCTGTGTGTTGTTGTGCGAGAGGCGGTGATTATTTGCTTGCGTGGTTTGTCTCTGTGTGTTTGTTTGCGGCGGCGTTGGGGTTTCCGAGGCAAGGCGTGTGGGCATAGGCGGCCGGATCAGCTGTTTCGTTCGTGTCGACGGCCGTTGCGCGCGGGAGTGGAGGGCGGTGTGTCGACACGCCTCCCTTTAACAATGGTCATTATTGCTGCCGTTGTCGGTTTGGAAGGCGACTGCGACCGTGCAAAATGTGTGTGTGTGTGTGTGTTGGGCCACACGGGCTGTGTGGACGACAAGATGGCGGACGTGCGCCGGCGGCGGCTGTGCTGTGACAGTGCAAAGTTAAAACAAAACAAGGTGCGGCGAGGACGACTGAAATTTTGCTTTGGACGTAGGTGTGTGTGGTGGCCCTGAAAAGGGCCGATTGTTGTGGGCCGAGCCGAGCCGGCAAAGCGCGTTGCGTGCAGGGGAGCACGCGGCGCTGCGATTGCCTGGCCTCCTTTAGGCCTTCTTCTCGGTCTTCTTTGGCAGCAGGACGGCCTGGATGTTGGGCAGGACACCACCCTGTGCGATGGTGACGCCCGACAGGAGCTTGTTGAGCTCCTCGTCGTTGCGGATGGCAAGCTGCAGGTGGCGCGGGATGATGCGCGTCTTCTTGTTGTCGCGGGCCGCGTTTCCGGCCAGCTCGAGCACCTCAGCCGCGAGGTACTCCATGACGGCGGCGAGGTAGACGGGCGCCCCGGCGCCGACGCGCTCTGCGTAGTTTCCCTTGCGCAGGAGGCGGTGGATTCTGCCGACCGGGAACTGGAGCCCAGCCCTGCTTGAGCGGGACTTTGACTTGCCCTTGACTTTGCCTCCCTTTCCGCGTCCGGACATGGCGATGGGCTAGCGACGGTGCACACGAAACGGAAACGAAAACGACCGGTGCGAGCGGCAGCGAGTCGAGCAGCGGAGTTTTTTTTTTTTTTTTTTTTTTTTTTTTTTTTTTTTTTTTTTTTTTTAACTTTCATTCCACCACCGGAAGGGTGGGGCGGGCTCATGGAGGGCTTAATGCCGCTTTGGAGCCTTATCTTATTCTTATGTTATTCTGTTGTGGCACTTTTTATTTCATAGTTTGGGTAGTCTTGTTCAAATTTTCTATTTTCTATTCCTGTATGTATATATATAATTATTAATATTTTGCTATATTATTATTTTGTTAGTTGGTTTGTTGGATTTGGGGACTATACACAGCCCTGACATTTGCCTTACAGCTGAGGGAAACCCCATAAAACCTCAGCCAGGGTTGGGTGTCATTCCTGTTTCTTTCTGTCTCTTAATTAGTCTGGCATGATGTGGAACTGCAGGTGCTCTGGGAGTTGTTTTCCTGTTGTAACTGTTTCTAAATCCTTGTGTTTTCCGGGGTGAATTTGTTCTGTTGCTATTGCGGCGATTTGTGGTGGGTAAGGATACTTGTAGCGTGGTAGATTGAGGTGGAATGGTGGTTTGATGATTATGTCTTTTATTGTCTCGTTCGTGATTAGTCTATTGTCACCGTATGTAGCTATCTGTTTTATTAATCGTTCTTCCATTGAGTCTGTATCGAGGGTTGTGTGCAGTGTTGCCGTTCTTTCTCTTGGTTTTCTTGCTAGTGTCCTTAGCATTCTTCTATCTGTGGATTTAATTCGGTTACATTGTGTTACATTTCCGCACCATGCTATTCCTGCATACTCTAGTATTGGTCTTACGTACATTTTATATATATGTAGCACTATTGGTGTTGCTGCACCTCCGTTTCTATGTTGTAGTAGTTTGATTTTGGCTAGTTTTGTGCTGGCTATTCCTATTTTTTGTGTTGTGTTGGTCTTCCAATTGAGTAGGTTATCAATCTCTAGTCCTAGGTATTTGGCTGTCTTCTTTGGTTCTACTTTTTGTCCCCAGAGTGTTATTTCAATGTCTTCTGGGTTTTGTTGTTTAAGCTGTGTGAAGTTTCTGTGGTGGATTATTAGTAGCTGCGATTTGGTCGGGTTTGGCCTAATTCTCCATGCAGACATCCATTCTTCTAATGATTTAATGTATCTGCTGGTTTTCTTTGATAACATTTCGGTTGTTGGGGCGTGGCACCAGAACGCTGTGTCATCAGCATATAGGGCAAGTTCTTCATTTAGTCCAACTGGCTTTGGTATATCTGATGTATATATATTATATAAGAGTGGCGATATGATTGCCCCTTGTGGCACTCCTGCCAGTGGTCTGAGCGTCTCTGATAGTTTGTCCCCTACTTTTACTTTTATGTCCCTTTCTGTAATGATGTTTTTTATTAGTTTTACTATTTCTAATGGGATGTCGTTTTTAATTAGTTTGTGTATGAGCCCTAAGTGCCATACTTTATCGAAGGCTCTCTCTATGTCGAGTAGCAGCGCTGCTACTACATTTCCTGTATTTATGGCTTCGGTGCTATTGCTGATAAGGCGGAAAATTGGGTCTATTGTACTTTTATTCTTCCTAAATCCGCTTTGCTCTTTTGGTAGAATTTGTCGTTTTTCTGCAAATTTTTGTATTCTATTAGTGAGTATTGATTCGAAGGTTTTGCCTATTACTGGCAGTAATGTTATAGGTCGGTATGACTTTGGGTCATGTTTTGGTTTTTGGGGCTTCGGCAGCATCTTAACTTGTGCATCTTTCCACTGTTGTGGCGTTTTCTGCAGTTTGAGTACGGCGTTGAATAGGTTTTTGAGTGGTGGTATGATTATTTCCTGTGGTATCAGCCTTAGGTGGTGTCGTGTGATGCCATCCGCGCCGGGTGCTGTTACATTCCCGCATGCTATTGCTGTTTCAATTTCCTTTGATGTGATGTCTTGTATGAGTTTTGTTTGATCTTTGTCATATACGATGTTTTGCGGCTCCTCTAGTGTTCTTGTTGTTTCGGTTTCTATTGTTTTTTCTGTTTCTTCGTTAAACCTCTCGTCTTGAGGATGTGTGTATATTTCCTTAAGCACTTTCATAAATTCATTGGCTTTCTTCTCTTCGCATGGTATAATATCTCCGTTTATTATTAGTGGTGGGTCTTGGTTTTGCTTTTCGTGTGTAATGCGTTTAAATTTTTTCCAAAAGTCTGCTGGGTTTTTGGGATCTAGTTTCTGAATCTTGTTGTTGAGGGTTCTGGCTCTGTGTTGTCTCAGTAAGAATTTAACTTGATCATTTAGTCGGTTCCACTGGTTTTTTATTGTTGGGTCACGGTTTACTTTGAATTGCGTATATACTTTTCGTTTTTGTTTTATAAGTTCTAGTATATTTGCAGGAATCCTTTCGCCTCCTTCTATAACTCTTCGTGTTGGGGCGCTGGTTTCGATGGCATCACTGATTACTGTCTTGATGTGGTCGTTCAGTTTCTCCATTTCTTCCTGGTTTCTGATTTGTTCGTGTGTTGTCCTTATGTTTTCTTTGATGTAGGTAATGTATTTATTTTTGTCTATGTTTTTTCTGTCTTTGTATGTTTTTGTTGTCGGTTTCATTCTTTCTGGGTTTATAGCTGTGGTGGTCGTTAGGAGTGGGAGGTGGTCGCTTCCTATGCTGTCTCCGATGTCTACGTCTCCTATGTGCCTAGCTAAGTCTGTTGTGTGTAGTATGTGGTCTGGTGTCGAGTCTCCTGTGTGGTTTATGAACGTGGGCTTGGTGTTATGCATTTTCAGAATGTGTGGATTTTCTTCTAGCAGTTCTTCCAGTTGTCTTCCGTTTCTATTTGTCCGTTTGTCTCCAAAGTTAATTGATCTTGCGTTGAAGTCTCCTAGAATTATGCTGGGCCCTAAGTTACAGATGTGTTTTAGTAGATCCTTTGGGATTTCTTCTGTAGGAGGGACATATATAACTGCGATGTGGATTGCTCTAAATGGCTTGGCTGCTACTTTTATTACTATTGCTTTGTGCTTGTCGAAGCATCTTGGCAGTTCTACCTCGGCGGTCGCTAACCTTTTGTGGTGTACAATCGCTATTCCGCCATGTGCCCATCCTCTGTGTCTCGCTTCGGTCACGTCATCTTTGCGATAGCATATATAGTCTAGTATGTTTATTGGTGCTTGCCCCACCCTAGTTTCTGTCATCCCCAGTAGTTGGATCTTTTCCTGCTTGATTAATTGTTCGATTAGTGGTTTTTTGGTATTGCAGCCATTCGCATTTACAAACCCTATTCTAGTACCCATCCTATTGGTGCTAGCGAACTTGCTGTTTTTCTGTTTGTTTGTTATCTTCCCCTACAGTGTCTCGGTTGCTCTCTGTGTGGGAAATACTGAAATGAATGCGGTTCCACGCTTGAGATACATTCATTTCTCGTCTGAAAAATGTCTTGGAGATGTCTTTCATGGCGGTTACAACGAGTTGCTTTCGGTCAGGGAGTATGTTTATAAGTGCCATCGTTGTCGCTCGGAGGAAGTCCTCACACACTACCATTTGTATTTTTTGCTTGTCGTCTGTTGTTTCACCCATCGGTTCATCTGTGCAGACGATCTTGGCTGTGGCTTCTATTGACACTGGTGTTTTTGGTCGTTTTGGGCATTTGATGTCCGTTGATAGATGTTGTCCGCCGCAGTTGACACAGGTTGGTTTATTTATGTCTTTCTGGCAATTTGCTATGGTGTGTGGCCCTCCGCATCTGTTGCAAAGCGGTTTGCTTTTGCAATTCTCGGTAGTGTGTTCAAATGTGTGGCACCTTGCACACTGAGCCGGTTGTGGTGGTGGTACATGGGACTGTTCTACTGGATGGAATTTGTGAAAGATTCTAAAATGGTTGTTGAGCAGGTTGTCTACTGTTGTTTTGTTTCGGGTTATGACCCTTATTTTTTGTATAGGTTTCCCATATTCTCTCGAGGTTATTCTTTTTACTTTCGTGTACTCAAGCCCTTGGTTTGTTAATTCGTCCTCTATGTCCTTTTCCGTAACATCATGGGTTACCTTAGTTATCACCACGCTGAGTGATGGTTCTGCGGTCTGTTTGGCTTGTGTTTGTCTGTTGAGCTTTTGTATTCTCGTTGCCTTCGCTTCTGGTCTGTATTGGGTGCATATGGTCCTATGGATGATTGTTTCGATGTCAGGGTGGAAGCTTGTAACTATTGCTGTGCGGTTTGGGTACACGACCATGTCTTGTACGTGTTGCAGTACGTTTAGTATTTTGAATTGTTCATACAGCGACTTCTGTGTTTCTCCTGTGTTGAGATTTTCAATTTTTATTTTGATTTCCTCCCTGGTTTGTGTTTCCGGTTGTATCTGCGTGTCCGTTTTGTCTGCCGTGTTTCTTCGGGTGCGTTTGTTGGTTACTGTCTCCCATTCCCGGTCGTCATCATCTTGTTCGTCAGTTTTTCCGTGTGTCTCTGTCGTTTCTTGTGTGTTCTGATGGAGTGGAGCGTTGTCTTGCGGCTGGGGTCTGTCGATCGGTGCGTCTTTATTTGTTGTTTGTGGCGTTTTTGTCGCTTTTGGTTTTGTGTCCGCGGGTTTTTTTGGTCTTGGCTTTGAGCTAGCGGTCGTCTTCCTCGCGCGTTTGCGGTCTCCAGTTTGTAGACATTCGTCGTCCGTTGTGTCAGAAAGCATTTTGTCTGAGGCGTGGGCGGGTGCAGGTTCGTGACTTGGCGGTGGCATCAATTCTTGGTCCTGTGTCAGTGGCAGGGTTGGCTTTGTGTTCGCAGTCGTCATCGTCGGTGCAGAATTGTCACCTGCGATGATTATGCGTGAGCTTTCGTACGCGCTGGTAGTCGCTTGGGACGACATGTCGTCCTTCCGCGTGTTGTGGCTGTAGTTTTCAATGAGGTGTAGTGTAGTGTAGTGGTCTCCCTCCTAGTGTGTGTAGTGTAAGCCTCTCCCTACTATTCTAGCCTTTGCGCTGCAAGCGCGGGCTGGTCTGTCCGCAGACAGGGCCCTGACTTGCGACAATCCCTGACTATCGGTTTCCCTACGTTCCAGCTTTCCAGAACATCTCGCCTAGCTGTGTTGGGAAACACGACAATTTGCTTTTATTCGTTTGAGTGAACTCAGGTCGGGAGTGCGCTTACACTTCAGTGGAAGGCATTTCCCGCTTCCTTTGTTCGCTCTTTGTGTTCTCGAGGCTCGAGGCTAGCAGCACAGAGTCCGTGTCGCAGCGAGTCAAGCACAGGAGTGCGTGCCGGCGCAGCCGGGGTGGGGGTGCTTTATGGGCTCGGGTGCGGCGGCCGGTTGCGCGCGCGCCCCATTGGTCGGCGGCCGCAACAGGGCGAGCTGGTAAAGGTGCGGCGGCGGCTGGCGGCGGGTGCCACTGTGTGGGGAGACGCTGACTAGAGCGGAGCGCTTGCTACTGGTGTTGCTGCTGCCGTACGTTGGTTCGAGATGCCGCCCAAGACTAGCGGGAAGGCCGCCAAGAAGGCTGGCAAGGCGCAGAAGAACATTTCGAAGGGCGACAAGAAGAAGAAGCGCAAGAGGAAGGAGAGCTATGCCATCTACATCTACAAGGTGCTGAAGCAGGTGCACCCTGACACGGGCATCTCGTCGAAGGCGATGAGCATCATGAACAGCTTCGTGAACGACATTTTCGAGCGCATTGCGGCCGAGGCTTCTCGCCTGGCGCACTACAACAAGCGCTCGACCATCACGTCCCGCGAGATCCAGACCGCTGTGCGGCTGTTGCTGCCTGGCGAGCTGGCCAAGCACGCCGTGAGCGAGGGCACGAAGGCGGTGACCAAGTACACGAGCTCCAAGTAAGGAGGTGGCTCTGGAATGGAAGGAAGGATGGATGGAGAAGGCTCCTCCGTTGCGAGAGCGGCAAAACGGCCCTTTTCAGGGCCACCAACTTGCCTTTTGCGGGAAGGGCGGAATTGTTGTTGTTGTTTGTGTGGACGGCTGTGATGTATGTGTGCATTTTGATTGTGGGTGGGGGGGGCGCGTCAAAGCGTGTTGCGCGGGGTACGGCCACGAGGTTGGTCGCCGTGGCGTGGAATGGTGGCACGCCTCGTTGGCGTGGTTTTTGACCCATTGGTGTTGTTGGTGTGTGTGTGTGTGTGTGTGTGTTACCCGTCTGCGAGGGGGGACAGTGTGATCGGCGACTTTTGTGTCACCGTAACGACGGCCGTTTGCGGGTTTGTTTTTTTGCACATCATACATGGCGAGGGTGAAATGTGAAATGTGAAATGTTTTTGTTTGGTTTTTTTTTTTTTGCCGCCCACTATTCCCTTTGCTGTACGCCGAGTTTGACAATGGTGCGACGTAACTGCAGCGTGGAGGTGTGTGAGTGACGTTGAAATGAACGTGCCATTAAGACGCATTGTTGTTGTATTGTACTGTACGTGTACGGCGACACGCACGATGATGTACCATTCGACTCTGATGTTTGATAGCCGTGTCTGACTGATTGCGTACGACGCACGCACACCGATGTCGTCATTCAAGACGGCGGCGGCGGCGGCGGTCGTTTGTTTGGCGAATGTCTGTACACGTGTTTGTCTGTGTCCATCCGGTATGTATTTGTTTGTTTGAAAGTGTTTTGTGTGTCGGTGACGTGGTCCGATCCGTCGCCCCCTGAGTAACTGTCGATCGGCGCGATAGACCGGCGTCACGCAACTGAACCGAAGTCTTGGGCACACCCGTCATACTGTTGTACACCGTCGCGCTGAGAACGGTAACGAAAGGTTGACTTTGATCGGTCGAATGTCTGGGCAGAACGTGAGGAATGAGGCAAGAGTGCAAGGAGGGGGGGGCAAAAGAGAGAGGAAGGGAAAAAGGGGAGAAACGCATTCGTAGAGCAACGGAACGTGAACGTGACCTTTGACGGCTGCATTGGGCTTTGCCTTTGCTTTTGCTTTTGCTTTCGCTTTCGCTTTCGCTTTCGCTTTCGCGTTCGCTTTCGCTTTCCCGGATGTACGTAACGTTTGTTGATATGGTTCTGAGGAAGAGTGTATGACAGTGCCGTGCCGTCCATGTTCGTGTGCCCTCCCATTGTGTGTATGCTATTGTCTGTGTACTTGAATGATGTATGTAGGTGTTAGTGGACATGTTTCACCAGTGGGGGGAAATGGATCGTCGATAGTTGCCGTCACTCTGTCACGGTCGAGATGACGCACCCTCCGTACAGAAAGGTGTCGAGAAAGTGAGTGTGTGTGTGTGTGTGTGTGTGTGTGCGTGTGTGCGTCCGTGAATTGGCAGTGTTTGGAGGTGGGCGTGCCCTGGATGTGGCCCGGAAAAGGCTGTTCGTTAGGCGGTAGTGTTGTGTGGACAGGGGAGGGGCATGCGTAACGCTGCTGGCATGGCATTTCGGGAGATGGGAGGGGGCAAACGAGGAAACGAGGAGCGGCGGCCAAAGACGGGACGGGGAGGGGCGCGGTGTGGGTGGCTTGCGCCTGTGCTCGGCGTTGTGGTTTGTGCAAAAGAGGAGGAGAAAAACAATGTGAGTTGCCAGGGAGGGGAGCGGTGTTGTGTTGTGGTTGTCGTGGTGTAGCCGCAGACGCGGCTGTCAGTGAACGTGGCGAGACGGACGGATGCGCGGAGGGGCGGGGGCGGCGCATTTCGCCGGTGCCGTGCCGTGCCGTGCCATGCCTGAAAGCCGCGTGGTCGCTGTGTTGTTGGTGGCGTGGGGGCGAGGAGAGTACCGTACGGGTGTGCTTGTGCGCCGGAAATGGCACACTGCGCCCGCCCGTCTTGGAGGCTGATGGCTGTGGTGTGGAAATGGGGCGCGGTGATGTTGAAGCAGTTGAAGAACAGAAAAGAAACCAAGAAAACGGAAGGCGTGATGCGGCGGTGGTGGCGAGAGCGGGAAAAACAAAACAAAAAAAAAAAAAAAAAAAAAAAAAACAACAAAAAAAAAGAAGGAAAAACAACAAGAAACAAAAAAGAAAACAAAAAGTCTATCAATATTAAAATGTAAATGGAAATGGAAATGGACCCAGGTATAACCTCCCTGCACAAATAGCAGAGAGTCCGATGATAATAAAAATGTGCCAGAATGTTAACGTCCCTACAAAACAAACCCAACGATAATATTAATGAAAGAGTGAACCGTATGTAACATTGCAACAGACATAATGAAACCTGATAAATTGTATAAGGGCAGCAGCGTTGACCTTTGGCCCTGTATTCAGAATAAAAAGAGCCAAAGATCGTTACCCCAATGAAAAAGACACTGAAACACGTATGTAACATAGTAGCGATGGCGAGACATTGTAGCATCTGTGACCAGAGAGTTTGCGCTGGACTGCGCGAGTGTTGCGAGCGGTTCTCAGTCAGTCAGTCAGTCAGTCAGTCAGTCAGTCAGTCAGTCTGTGTAGTTGAGGGCTGTACTCTGTCAGTAGTCGTCGCGTGCAGTACGCTAATAGTCGTCATGCAGAGCGGTCGGTCAGTAGTAGCAGCCGAGTGCGGTTGTGTGATGTAGGCGGTCGGCAACACTGGTCAAGATGGTGAATAAGGTATACTGTTAATTAATATAATCATTAGATAATGAAAAATTGTAATTATTCTCCAACAAGTTCCCCAATAATAATTTTTATTTCAAAAGCATTTTTCAAACATTTAATTTTTTATTGAACTAAAGAGTTCGTTGCACTTCACATTTCATTCCACTTCTTTGAAGAAAAATGTCACTAAAATCACAAAAAAAAGAGAATATTATTATTTGCAATGCAGTTCCTCCAAGCGCTGCGCAACAACCAGAGCAGAAATGTGACATCCATTTATTCGGAGGTAAGACTTTAATTCTGATTGTTTTGCACAGGGCCAAAGACCGATATTTCGGTTTAATTGAAGTTTCTTGTCACTGAACGGACTTTTGTAAATGTTGTGTGAAGACTTTATATTTGAGTCAGATTGCGAATGTCACATTTTTGTTGCCATTTTCAATACCTCTCATTGTGGGCGAGGTTACAATTAGCGCAATGTCCATTAGCATCCGTAAATAACATTGTCCATTATTTTAAATTTTGCTGGGAGGTTACAACACACACACAAAAAAAAAAAAAAAAAAAAATTGCATTTATATCCGCTCCTCAATTGTAGATACCCCTTACACAGCTGTGTGCAATGAATGAGTGCTGGCTGGTAATTAATTGCACTCCTTGGAGGGAAATGCCATAGGAAGTAGTCTTTAAAAAGTGAATGTTTTTCGTTAAGAGACAAAAGTTACTTTAGAAAAAAAGTAATAGTGGGGCTTTTGTTGTTGAACAAAAGAAGTACAATGAACATACGTTATCAGATTTGCGCAATGCAGCGTCACACCACCTTTGTGATTATAACACAATATACTATACATCGTCCCGAACCGTGACCAGAGTCGCGAGACGAGCAGAGCACGCCGCCGACGCCCGCTCAGTACAACCGTCCACCCGCTACTACTGTCGACCGACTACTACCTCTCCCGACTCGCGCTACAATATATATAACAACTGTTCCTGGCGACCCGGTGCGTGCCACTACTGTCGTCTGGCGCGGTCGAAGCGCCGACTAGCAGCGATAAAGAACTCTCTGGTCAGACAGAGATGCTGTCATGCCTCGCCATCGCTCTGGTAATGAATACATACGTGTTGCAGCGTGCGTACCACCGGAACACGCAGTGGCGGAGCCAAAGACTGTGTTGTCGAGGTCGAGTGCGAGTGGGAAGAGAGGCAGCGTCGGCACGGAGATGCAAGCGAGCGCGAGACGCACGGGGGCTGCGGCGTGGCGCGTTTGCGGTCGGCGCCTTTGGTGGCAACGGCCGGGACAAGCAGCGGTGTATGGTGTGGTGCGGGGCGGACAGGGGCGGCGGTGGACGGGGAGGAGGCGGCGCGACGACGGCATGGGGGCGAAAACGGGACGGGGGACGGCGGATGTTGAGAGGCGTCACGCGCGGACAGGACACAGACACAGAGACACACAGATTGGAAAGGGAGGGTGCGCGGTAGTAGTTGGGAATGTGCGTACCGTGCGGGATGGGAGTGGGCGAGGAACACGGTCGTGGCCCCTGTTTTGGGTGCGTGTGATGACGTCGGTGTGTTGTGGGAAGGGAAGGTGCTGTGGCGGCGGCGCGTAATGGGCGTAGGCCGAAAAGAGAAAGGAACGTGGGCAGTGTGTTGGCAAGCGTCGGTTCGACTGCGACGTTGATGGGCAGGGCAGGGCAAGGTTTAATGGTGGTAGGAGTAGGCGTGTGGGCGCAAAAAATCTGCCGCTGCAGGCGGTGCCGTAACCGCCATGGCGGGAAGGAGAGAGGGCCAAAGAAAGAAAGAAAGAAAGAAAGAAAGAAAGAAAGAAGACAAAAAAGGAGGGGGGGGGCGAAAGTGGAGAGGCGGTGGTGTGAGAAGGGCGGGGGCGGAAGGAAGGCAGGAAGGACAAGAGGCGAGGCGACGGCTTGCTTTGTGTATCGGTCGGTCTCTGGCTATGCTTCGTTTTCTGCAGCAGGGTCGGTGCGCGGCGTGGCTCGCGGCAGTGGGAACGCCTGGTGGCTGGACGGCCAGCAATGCGGTTGGATGGGCGGCCACAGCACCGCACCTGTGCCCGAGGAGGAGACGCTGGCGGCGGGCCCTGAGGTGAGGCCGGCTCGGCTGGGGCTGTGGATGTGTAGGTGTGCGCCGCTGCTGCAACAACGAGTAAAACGCGAGAAGGAGGGATGGCGGTAGAGAGAAAAAAAAAAAAAAAAAGGTCGTGTTGTGTTGATGCGCAGGCAGACGCGTACAGAGGGACGAGCCCGGTCTGCAGCAGGGTGTGGCCGTGCCGAGTGCAGAGCAGCGGCGGCTCGGTTCGGTTCGGCCCGGCCCGGCGGGCCGCGCTGTTGTCGCGGACGTGAGCGCCCCCTGGCGGGTGGCCGGAGGCGGCGCGGCGTGTTGGACGTGTGGCTGGTGGCAGTGCACAATTTGCGAGTGGCTGGCGGTGTGGTGTGGCGGTTGGCGCGTCGGGCGGCGGAGAGGTATGTGTTGCGGGCGCCCTTTGCTGCGCTGCGTCGTTGCGTGTGCCGTACAGGGCGGGCGCTTGTCGACTGTGTGGGCGGTGTGGCGAATTGGCGTGAAACGGCTGCCGAGAGGTGTGTGGTAGCGAGCCGGTCGGTGGTGTCAGTGCGAAGGGGAATGTGCGTGCGTTTGGCGGTTTCGGTGTGCTTTTTGCGGCGTGAGAGTGGGAATTAGTGGGGCCGGCTGTTGTGTTGGTTCCTTGTGTCTTGTGTCGCGTAGCTTGATGGCAACGTGGAAGGACGCCGGTTTCGTTTCGAGCCTTGCGTGTGGTTGTCGACGTTGACTGGTTGGCGTGTGCCGATGCACGTGCATGTGTGGGTCGCGAGTGCGTTTTTGGCTGGCTGTGTGTGTGTGTGTGTGTGTGTGTGTTTTGGGGGGGAAGGGGGAGGCGGTGGTGAAAGTGCAGTCGTTGCCACGGGCGTCGTCGGGTGGGGCTGGGGCTGTGCGTCGTGGCGGAAAGGTGGTAGGTTGCGGGAAGCGAGCCCGTCGTTGACGGTGTCGCGTGAGTTGTGAATCGAGTGGGGCGCGGGGCGCGGGACAGGAGCA
Source organism: Schistocerca americana (assembly GCF_021461395.2). Lineage (NCBI taxonomy): Eukaryota > Metazoa > Arthropoda > Insecta > Orthoptera > Acrididae > Schistocerca > Schistocerca americana. The sequence continues at coordinate 832,594 of NW_025726544.1, forward strand.
GCGTGCCGCTGCGTCGTGGTCGTCAGCAGAGGCTGTGCGTGTGCTTGTCCTTTTTGTGGGCGGTTCGTGCGAGGCGTTTTTGTTTTGTGTTGCCCTAGTTGTTAGTTTATTTTGTTTGTGTTTGTTATTTTGAGACGACGACTGGTTGGTGGCGTGCGCGCGAAGTGGCGGTGTGCGCTTCCCGTGTCGTTTGTGTTGTTTGGTTTTTTTGTTTTTGTGTGGTTTTTTTTTTTTTTTTTTTTTTTTTTTTTTTTTTTTGCACTGGGCCCCGGTGGGTGGGTGCGTGTGTGTCGATTGCCGGCTGGCGAAAGGTGCGCCATCGGCGGGGTGGGTCGCCGGCACAAGTAGAGGCGGCGGCGTTGTTGCTGTTGTTGTGTGGTGTTTGTTTTGTTCGGCTGTGTCGGCGAGCTGTGTTGCGGTGCGTGTGAATGGTGGTGCAAAAGTGCTGGCGTTGGGGCTGCGACTGCGACGGCGGCGAGCCGCGGGCGCGCCATTGATAGTGATGTTGTGAACAGCGGCTGTGTACGGTAGTGGTGTTGTTGTAGCACGACGTGCATCCGGGCCGGCGCGGAAAGCGCAGTTGCGGGCGGTTGCCCTTCGGTGCCAGCCATGTCGCGTGAGCGGCGGGTTGCTCTGGTGTCGACACGTGGTGCTCTGGGTTGTTGTGTGGTGCCCTTTGGCCGGTGGGGGTGGTTCGCGTGTGTCTCGTTCGCGCTCGGTGTCTGGTCGTGGTCGTGCTGCTCCCCCGTCTGTCGGCGGTTTCCGACGTCGTCTGTACGTTTTTGTTCGTTTGCGGCGTGCCTGCCGACGTCGTCCCGTCGCGACCTTTCAACCGAAAGTGTGGCGCCCGAAGGTGAACGAACGTAACCCTGACCTCGGCGCTTTACGCTGAACCGAACCGAACCGAACCTAACCTGTGGTGTGGCGAGGTGAGCTCAGCCTGTGAGCCCCTAACGTCTACGTAAGGTAAGCTGTCCGGCTCACGCCTCACGTTTGAACGCTTTTTTAACCTACGTTTGACGCTTCTTAACCTAGCACTGACCCCTTAACCTAACGTGTAACCTAACCTAACCTAACCTAACCTAACCTAACCTCTGACGCCTGACGTGTTTGAATGCTTAACCTAAGTTTGACGCTTAACCTAACCCAAGTCCCCTTAACCTAACCCACGTCCACCTAACCTAACCTAACGTAGACGTGTAAACGTAATGTGTAACGCGTAACGTGTAAGGTCGGCTGTCGTGTGTGCTTGACGGCAGATTGGGTTGGTCTGTAGATTCGGATTGCGGTTTGCCTCGGTCGAGGGGCGGCGGCGCCTGTTGCGCAGGCGGCGTCCGTTTGCGGCGGGCAATTGTTTGAGAAACGGCTGTGAATGTTGGCGGGCGAGAGGAGGAGGACGGCGCGCGATGTGGCCCGACGGCTGCGGGCCGATCGGGAAACGGCGGGAGGGCGACGGAAGGCGATGGGGCGGCGGAGGCGCGTTTGCACGGCCGTCATCGCCGCACGCCTCGGCTTGTGTGGCTGTGGCGCCGGCCGCGCTGGCCGGGCTGCCGCGGCGACGGTGTGGGAGTTTTGCCGAAGGTTTGGCCATTGTGGCGGGTCGTCGGCTGGGGCTGTGGGGGCGGCATTTGGGCGGGGGCGGCGATTCTCGGCGGGCCGACCCAGGCTGTAGCGCGCGGTAGCTGCAGTTTGGCCGTGGTTTGCGGCGCTGCCGTGGCGACTGGTTGGCGACTGTGGTGTGGCTGTGTGTAGCCCCATCCTCGGTGGTTTGAAAGGCGCGGGCGGTTGTGGCGCAGGTTTGGGGCTGCTCCGCACAGGCTGTCGGACGTTGGGCGGTAGCAAGCGCGGGAGGCGCGGCGCGGCGGCGCGCAGAGTGGCGGCCGCTCTCTCGGCCGTCCGCGCCCGCCCGCGACACTGGCTGGGCCTTGTGATTCTCTGCTCTGCTGCTGTGCTGTGCTGTGCTTGCGTGCCTGCCGTCCCGCTCGCTCTCGCTGTGTGTTACGCGCGTCGTCGAAATGGCAGATCAGGCGGCTACGAACGAGACTGCTGCGGCACCCGCCGCCACCGGCACTACGAAGAAGGCCAAGTCTGCGTCGTCTGCGAAGAAGCCGCGCGCCAAGCCTGCGCACCCGCGCACCTCTGAGATGGTGACGGCCGCCATCAAGAGTCTGAAGGAGCGCGGCGGGTCGTCGCTGCAGGCGATCAAGAAGTACATAGCCGCGCACTACAAGCTGGACGCGGAGAAGCTGGCGCCGTTTATCAAGAAGTACCTCAAGTCGGCCGTCGTGGCGGGCGAGCTGGTGCAGACGAAGGGGAAGGGCGCGTCCGGCTCGTTCAAGCTTGCCGGCGCCGGCGGCGGGGGGGCGGCCGAGGGCGGCAAGGCTCGTGCTGGCGGTGCCAAGAAGAAGCGCGCCGCTCCGGCCAGCAAGGAGAAGAAGGGCGCCCGTGCGGCCGGCGCAAAGAAGGCTGGTGGCGTGAAGGCGGCGACCGGTCGGAAGGCGGGCGCCGCCAAGAAGGCGTCTGCGGCGTCGGCCGCTCCCGCGGGTGCGAAGAAGGCGGCTGCGGCCAAGCCGGCCAAGGCCAAGTCGCCGTCGAAGGCGAAGAAGGCCGCCAAGGTTCCGACGAAGAAGCCGAAGGCGCCGCGCCCGAAGAAGGCGACGACGCCGTCTAAGGCGAAGGCTTCGCCCAAGAAGAAGAAGTAGAGTAGAGGAGAAAGAGATGGGAATGGAAGGGTTTGGCGCTTGACTCCGTCGTCCCCACCCCCCGTCGTCGTCTAGTGGCGCGCAAGAGACGCGCGGCCCAAAACGGCCCTTCTCAGGGCCATCAAAGCACGTCGGGGAAGGTTTTGATTGTCGTGTTGCGTTTGGTGTGGGTGTCTGTCTGGCGTTTCTGTATGCCCGTGGGGATGCTGTTTGCGTGCCGTGGTGGTTGGATTGCGGGGGTCGGTGGCGGGTGTGGGCGGCGGTAGCGGTAAGCGGTGTTGTTGTTGTTGTTGTTGTCGTGGTTGATTGTCGCCGTGTTTGTGGCGGCGGCCGACGGTTGGTTTTCTGTCACGTTGTTTTGTTTGAATACGTTGGTTGGCTTGCCTGCGTTCGTTCTTCTCGGATGTCTGTCTTGTCGAGTCGTGTCTGGTCTTTGTTTTGTTTTGTTCCTTTGTGTGTGTGTGTGTTATGTTTTGCAACGGGGGGCACGTTGAGATGCGGAAGGAGTCGGCGGGGATTTCGGTGGCGTGTAGAGCGAGCGAGCGCGCCTGCCTGGCCGTTGGCCGTCGGAGTGGAGTGCGGGTTTTTTTTTTTTTTGTTTTCGAAACGAAAGCGGCGGCCGGCCAGCCACCCGTGCGGTGTGACGTCGGCCGTTGGGTATTGTGCGCTTTGAGCGCCGGGGAGGGATGATGTGTGATTGTTGCGCGCTGCTAGCAGGCAGGCAGAGTGAGCGGGTGTGGCGGACGGACGGGGAAGTGGTGGTTTTTGTTTTTGGGTTGCGGGGCGAGAGGCAGGCGACCGACAAAGTTTGCTCGCGACGGAGAGATGTTAGTGGCCCTGAAAAGGGCCGTTTTTGTTTGTGCGGTGCGGTGCCGCGGCGCGGTTTAGGCGCGCTCGCCGCGGATGCGGCGCGCGAGCTGGATGTCCTTGGGCATGATGGTGACGCGCTTGGCGTGGATTGCGCACAGGTTGGTGTCTTCGAAGAGGCCGACGAGGTAGGCCTCGCTGGCCTCCTGCAGGGCCATGACTGCGGAGCTCTGGAAGCGCAGGTCGGTCTTGAAGTCCTGGGCGATCTCGCGCACTAGGCGCTGGAATGGCAGCTTGCGGATGAGCAGCTCTGTGCTCTTCTGGTAGCGCCTGATTTCTCGCAGGGCGACGGTGCCCGGCCTGTAGCGGTGGGGCTTCTTGACGCCTCCGGTGGCGGGCGCGCTCTTCCTCGCCGCCTTGGTGGCGAGCTGTTTGCGCGGCGCCTTTCCGCCGGTGGACTTGCGGGCCGTTTGCTTTGTGCGGGCCATGGCGGTAGCGGTAGCGGAGCGGCGTGCGTGGAGGTTAGGTGCGGCGCGGCGTCCGGTGCTGCCTTGACAACGGGCCCGCGCGCCTCCGTGCTGCGCTTATATGCCCTCGGTTGCGCGTGGTGGGGGGAGGGCGGGCCAGAGTCTATATAGGGGGGCGGCGGGCGCGCTGGGCGCAGACCGTAGCCGACTCGCCAGCCGCTGCAGCTGCTGTTTGTGCACGTTTTGCTTTGCCCGAGGAAGGAAGGATGACAGGCCGCGGCAAGGGAGGAAAGGGGCTCGGCAAGGGTGGCGCCAAGCGGCACCGCAAGGTGTTGCGCGACAACATCCAGGGCATCACGAAGCCCGCCATCCGCCGCCTGGCTCGCAGGGGCGGCGTGAAGCGCATCTCTGGTCTGATCTACGAGGAGACCCGCGGGGTGCTGAAGGTGTTCCTGGAGAACGTGATCCGCGACGCGGTGACGTACACTGAGCACGCCAAGCGCAAGACTGTGACGGCCATGGACGTGGTGTACGCCCTGAAGAGGCAGGGGCGCACCCTGTACGGTTTCGGCGGTTAGGCTGCGTCGCAGCGGGCGCTGGCCTTCCCGCGGGCCGTGCTTGTGGGTGGGAGAGACTAGAAAACGGCCCTTTTCAGGGCCACCACACTGTTCGGAAGTTGAAAAGTGCGAAAGAGTCTGTGTTGTTGCTGCGTGTGTGCGCTGTGTTGTTTGTTTGTTTGTTTCTTTCTTTCCGTTTGAGCGACGTGATGTGACTGGGAGGGGAGAAGGAAAGGAAACGTGTCATGTGGCTGGCTGTGTGTGGAGCTGCTTCGTTTGTGTGTTTGTTATTGTGTGTCTTTGTATCGATCGCGACGGAGATGGCGGGCTGTGTGTTGTTGTGCGAGAGGCGGTGATTATTTGCTTGCGTGGTTTGTCTCTGTGTGTTTGTTTGCGGCGGCGTTGGGGTTTCCGAGGCAAGGCGTGTGGGCATAGGCGGCCGGATCAGCTGTTTCGTTCGTGTCGACGGCCGTTGCGCGCGGGAGTGGAGGGCGGTGTGTCGACACGCCTCCCTTTAACAATGGTCATTATTGCTGCCGTTGTCGGTTTGGAAGGCGACTGCGACCGTGCAAAATGTGTGTGTGTGTGTGTGTTGGGCCACACGGGCTGTGTGGACGACAAGATGGCGGACGTGCGCCGGCGGCGGCTGTGCTGTGACAGTGCAAAGTTAAAACAAAACAAGGTGCGGCGAGGACGACTGAAATTTTGCTTTGGACGTAGGTGTGTGTGGTGGCCCTGAAAAGGGCCGATTGTTGTGGGCCGAGCCGAGCCGGCAAAGCGCGTTGCGTGCAGGGGAGCACGCGGCGCTGCGATTGCCTGGCCTCCTTTAGGCCTTCTTCTCGGTCTTCTTTGGCAGCAGGACGGCCTGGATGTTGGGCAGGACACCACCCTGTGCGATGGTGACGCCCGACAGGAGCTTGTTGAGCTCCTCGTCGTTGCGGATGGCAAGCTGCAGGTGGCGCGGGATGATGCGCGTCTTCTTGTTGTCGCGGGCCGCGTTTCCGGCCAGCTCGAGCACCTCAGCCGCGAGGTACTCCATGACGGCGGCGAGGTAGACGGGCGCCCCGGCGCCGACGCGCTCTGCGTAGTTTCCCTTGCGCAGGAGGCGGTGGATTCTGCCGACCGGGAACTGGAGCCCAGCCCTGCTTGAGCGGGACTTTGACTTGCCCTTGACTTTGCCTCCCTTTCCGCGTCCGGACATGGCGATGGGCTAGCGACGGTGCACACGAAACGGAAACGAAAACGACCGGTGCGAGCGGCAGCGAGTCGAGCAGCGGAGTGCGTGCCGGCGCAGCCCTCCTCTGCTCTCCTTTTCTGACTTCCTCACTGTGAGGAGGTTCAGGTGGAAGTTTGTGGCCTGTTGGCCTTTACTCCCCTGGGATGATTGATGAGTCTTCTTTCTTGACTTGTAGGTTGTTCTGTACTGGCAAGGAGTGCCGATAACCTATTTTCTGTATTTGTCGGTGTGACGACTTTTCTTCTTCTTCTTCTTACTTGAGGGCTCTCCCTCGGTTGGGATAGTGGATATGGTGTATCCTGCTCTCTCGTACTCTCCGTGGACCAGAGCGAAGATAACGTAGCGCATTTGCCACTCAGTGAATATGGGGAAGGAATTGATCAGTTCGTAATCCTCCCTGGAAAGACCAACAAGGCCTTCTGGGTACGCAACTGGTTGGTGTGGGGGTGAAGGTTTAGAAAGGTTAGGAGGAACGAAAGGATAAGGGTTGTCGTGGTGGGGATATGTACCGTCGCGAAGCGATGCAGCCAGCTTCTGCGTCACAGCGCTTGCGCTGTACATGTCGGGAAGCGGGAGGAATGGGACTTCTTCCCACCCTTCTTCTTGCGCTTCTGCTTCTGCGTCCGTCTTGGGCAGTGTTGCCTCCCCTTCGGCAGGCACGTCGGTCTGCGTGGCCACCGTCGCCAACTTCTTCTCTCGTGGAGGAGTCGTCTGGCTGGCGGCGTCGACTGCTGTGGCGGAAGCTGCTTTGGCTGAGCGAAGCTCCCGCGTCAGCTCAGCGATCTGACGGCGAGCCTCGCCCAGTTCCGCCAGCATGGCCGCCCTCTCTTCCGCCATGGCGGATTTGAAGGCGGACATGGCTTCCTCCACGGCGCCGTTAAGGCGCCTGGTCACGTCGTCTATTGTGCAAGTGACCACCTCTTCGTGTGTGGTGGTCACTTGCTTCTGGGTCTTCTTCGCCGGTCCCCGCCAGTTCCTTCTGTAGGCGCAGGAACGGGCATTTGCCGCGTGAGCGCCGCCGCAGTTGGCGCAAGTGCAGGGGGCGTCCTTCGGCTTCTTGCAGTCGCGTGTGTCGTGTGCTTGCGCACACTTCAAGCACGCGACTGCTCCGCTGCATTGCTTGGCAACGTGGCCAAGCTTTTGGCAGCGAAAGCACTGCGGTGTAGACTTCTTCTTCTTCTTCCCGGCAGGTCCTGCTAACGTGAGCAGAAACTCCGCCAAGGCAGCAGCTTTGCGTCCACTTCCGCGTCCCGACATCACGATAAGCAACAGCGACAACGAACTAACGTGTACTCTCCGCGGCGTGAGCGGGAATGGCCGGCGCAGCAGCAGCACACTCTAATTTCTTCCTCTGTCTTTAGAGAGAGGATGTTTACTGCGAAGGTTTTTGTCCTATTCGGACATTTCCTTCAATTTTTGGTTAGTTTTTGGATGTGCCTATCTTTTGTTAATTCTGTTCTTTAGAGTATTATGTGTTTCTCTTCTGTCACTCTAGTGGTGACGGCTTTTTTGTTTTCTATTTATTTATTTATATATTTTTTTTTTTTTTTTATTTTAAGCTACGAGTAATGCCTTTGGTCTTTTGTATCGGTCTGGTACGTTATTGTACCGACCAAGTGAGTTTATTAAATCGTTTGGCGACCTTTCCGCGTTGGCGTAGAACTGCTCCGCCAGGGTACGGAATCGCGTGTTTAATTTTACAATGTCGGCCGCTATGTGGAGGTCTTCCGTCGGGAAGCGCGGCGGTGTGTGTAGGGCTCTTCTGAGCGCTCTGTTTTGAATTTTTTGTAGCCGTTCTACCGTCGATCTAGCAGCGTAACCCCATACTGGGCACGCATACTCCAGTATCGGTCTAATTAGACTTCGATATACGGCTACTCCTGTGCTCGGGTCAAGGGAACTTGTACTGTTGAGTATTGGGTAAAGGATCTGCATCCTGCCTAGGGCCTTTTTGCGAACCTCCTCGATGTGGCACTTCCAAGTCAGACACTTGTCTAGTGTCACACCGAGGTACCTCGCAGAGTTTCTCCAGGGGAGGTTTTGGCCCTGCAGGTGCAGCATTTGGTAGGGTCTTCTGGGGGGGCGGCGTTTACCGAGACGTCTAGTCATCAGCATGGCTTGTGTTTTCTCGGAGTTAAGTGAGATTCGCCATTGTTTGGCCCATTCGTCTGTCTTGTTCAGGGCGGTTTGAAGACGTCTCGTGACCAGGTTCCTGTTTGTTGAGCAGGAGAAGAATGCAGTGTCATCAGCATACTGTGCTGTTTGTACGTGTTGTGTGGTTGGTATGTCTGCAGTGTAGAGACTGTACAGGGTTGGTCCAAGAACCGAACCCTGTGGTACCCCTGCATGTATTCTTCTCCTGCTTGACAGTGATGTTTCTACTTTTACGGAGAATGTCCTACCGGAGAGATAGCTTTTTATAAGTTTCACAATCTTTCCGGGGAAGCCCTGGGTGTACATTTTGTGGAGTAGCCCGGTGTGCCAAACAGAATCAAAGGCTTTTGCCACGTCTAGTAAGACTATCCCGCAGTAGCCTTTGCGGTTGAAGCTTTCTGTGGCTGCTTCAACCACCCTCATTATTTGTTGGGGGGCCGAATGATGTGGGCGAAACCCAAACTGGAATTTGGGCAGGATTTGCTCTCTACTGATGTGATCCTGTATCGGTACTAAGAGGAGGCGCTCATATAGTTTACTGAGGGTAGGCAGTAGACTAATTGGTCTGTAGTGTTGCGGGAACACCGGGTCTTTTCCAGGTTTTGCGATCGAGACTACTTCAGCGTGTTTCCACTGTGTCGGGAATTTTAGCGATCGCGTAATTTCGTTAAGTATATCTGTTAAGTGTGTTATTGCCATGGGCGGGATATGTTTTAATAGTTCGTTGGTGAGCTGGTCGTGGCCTGGTGCCTTTTTTGTTGGCAGCGATTTGATGACACTCGCCACGTCTTCGGAACTGAAGATCGGCGTGTATTCCTCATCGTCGTCTGCCTCTAAAAAGGTGGCCAGTTGTCTGCGGACGATTGCGACGTGTTCTCTGTCTTGTACCTCTGCTGGCGTAAATTGTTTTTCGAACACGTCTGCTAGCGCATTTGCTTTGTCTTCAGTGCTGAATTGCAGTCCACGTTCACCATGCAGAGGGGGCATTTTTGCGCGTCTTCTCGTGAACTGCTTTGTGGCTTGCCACAAGCTGTGGTCATCTAGTTTGAGAGTTGATAGTCGTTCTGACCATTGCTGGTTGCGATACTCAGTGAGTGTAACTTTCAACTCTCTTTGTAGTCTGTTGAGCAGCCTCCTTGTGGTTTTGTTCCTAGTAAGTTTCCATTCTTTGGCGATCCTATTTTTGTGTCTTATTTGGGCAAGCAGGTGCTGTGGGAGCTGCCTGGAGCGGGGGGCTCCCGCTGGCGCAGGCGTTGCTTCCTCAGCTGCTTGCAGGATCGCTTTAGTGAAGTCGTCCAGCGCTTGTTCAGCAGTCTCTGCTGTTGGAGGCGGGGCTTGGGCAAGTTCAGCAGCTATTCCGTTGCTGAACTGTTCCCAGTTTGTTCGTTTGTAATTTGTGGTGCGCTGTGGGAGCGAGAGCCATTCTCCCATGTCGACCTCTAGGATAACTGGATTGTGGTCCGACGACATCCTGTTTATCGAACTGGCAGACACGAAACCCGTGACGTGTTTCGTGAGTGCGATGTCGAGGACGTCCGCCCTGTTTCCGTTGTTTGGGAAGTGGGTGGGCTCCTCGGGGCCCCATACCTGAAACTGGTGGGTGCGCGCGAGTCGTTGCAGTTGTCGACCAGCTCTGTTGCTTACTCGTGAGTGCCAGTCTGCGTGCTTGGCATTGAGGTCTCCTCCTATTAGGAGTTTGCCTCTTATTCTCCCTAGTGCAGCTATGTCCTCTTCTTCTAACGTTTGGGAAGGGGGGCGGTAGGCTGCAACGACTGTGAGGGGCCCTGTTACAGTGGCAATTTCTATTGCGACTGTTTCAATTTGGCGAGTTGCTGGTGGGTACACTTGATGGTGTCTAATACCTCGTTTGACATATACTGCAACCCCGCCTCCAGCGGTAGGCCGATCGCGTCTGTAGCAGTTGTAGTTAGCTACAGATGCTCTTACACCTGGCTTCAGGTGTGTTTCGGCCACTAAGCATATGTCAATGTCTTCCTCTTTTATGAATTCCCTGAATTCGAGGGCTTGCTGGAATAGACCGTTTGCGTTGAAGACGCACATTTTTAGACCTTGTATGTTAGGTCGTCTATCCATGTCGGGGGGTGGGGTTTCCTGAAGTCATCGCCGATGACGGCGCCTGCTTTGCTGCCGATAAGTGCTCGGCGGGGTGTTGGGTCATGGTGGCCAAGATATTTGCCAGTTGGTTCACCTGAGCCTGAAGGGCCTTTATGGTCGCTGCTAGGTGTTCTACCGAGACGTTCTGTGTCGTGTCACGCAGACTGGGCTCTAGTGAGTAGGGGGGGGCTTCCCTAGGCGATTCTCCGTTGACAGGAACCTGGTTGTGTGGTGGAGGGCGAGTTGGGGCACTGACAGCTGACGAGTATGTTCTGGATTGAAATACCCTTGTCGCTGTGGATCTTGGATATCGGCTTGGTGGCGGTGGTGGAGGTGCGGTGCGATGCTTTGCCCCTGCTGTCTGTGGTTGCTTTCCCCTTAGGCGGTCCCTAGCTTTGCGGAATTCCGGGCACCCCAGGTAGCTGGCAGGATGCGCGCCTGCACAATTGCAGCACTTCTCCTTGCCCTCCCCCTGCGGTACCGGGCATTCCTCATACTTGTGCTTTTCACCGCACCTGACACACCTCATAGGCATGTCGCAGTCCCTAGCCATGTGCCCTACTTTTTGGCAATTGAAACATCGCCCTGGGCCCGATCTTTTCTTCAGTTTCTCCGGCGTGACTGTTACTCGCATCATCATTGTCACTTCCCATATCTTTCGATTCTGGGCGGAGTCTGGTAGGGTGACTGTGTGTAGCGGCCACGGTCGTCTAGGGTTTGTCTTGACGACCGAGCTCACTTCGAAACCTTCCCTTTCCAAGTAATGTTTTATTTCCTCTGTGTCCGTCTTGTGCGGCATGCCCCTGAACACTATTTTTATTGGCTTTTTGGCCGCTATGGGGAAGGTATAGAAGTGAGTTTGCTTTTCTTTTAGCATGGCCTTCACCGCTTTGTAATCGTCGACTGTCTTTAGTGTGATCTTGAGTTGGTCCTCCCCGGTTGTTTTTGCAGTGAATTTGTTTTCGCCGAGAGTTTCATTGATGTCGTTATACAACTCCGAGTACGATTTATTGTAATGGATTATAAGAGGAGGGATCCTATATCGTCTCTCCTCCGTGTCTCCGTCTGTGTCGGTTGGCTGGATGGTGTTGTCCTGTGTGTGAGGGGGGTCTTCTATGGGGGAGAACCTGTTACTTGTTGCTACCGGGGAGGTTGTGTGCAGCACAGGGGAGCGGCCGGCGGTTCTTTTGGGCCTCTGGAAACCGTCATCGTCGTGTGGTGTGGTAGCTTCGGCGTCAGCCACGTCCGCGCACTGCTGCCCGCCCGCCGTTGCATTCTCATGCCGCGGCGTGCCCGCAGCAGCGCGCTGCACGGCGGCCGCCGGTGCTGGCGAGGTACCTGCGTCGCGGCTTTGTTCCCGCGACGGGCCGGGTGACGCGGCCGGGCCATTGTGCTCGCCTCGCGCCTCGGCGCATTGTACCTGCGCGGGGCCGCCCGCTCCGTTACCTGGGCGCGTGGTGGCCTTTGTCTGCTCGGGCGCGTCCTGCGCTGACTCGGTCGGCTGTGCCTCGTTCGGGCTAGCCGGTCTTTCCGCGCGCTGAGTTTTCCTCGTCTTTGACGAAGTTTTCCTCAGCGGCGACTTTCGCTTTTTCATGGGGGTCTTTTTCTTGTTTGACTTGGGGCTCGCTTTTAGTGGGCGTGGACGAGTTGGTGTAGTTTCGCTCTCTGGGCGTGGTTTGAGTGCCCTCTCGAGACGTCGCTCGTACTTTTTTCTATCCTTCCCCGTTAATCCCGCTATCGCGTTCGCTAGTAAGAGGCGAGATTTGGGGCTTATTTCACCTTGGCTGTCCGTCTGGTCAGTCCTGTGGACCTCGTAACTGCCAGGGGAATTTTCTTGCCTCGTTATTGTTAGTAAGACCGGTGGTAGTGCCATGTCCGAAACGGTGAGAGTGGCTGCCAAGGGAGTGTCGGTCGCTGCCTTGGTTGGCACCGTTAGGTCTCAAGCAGGCGAGTCCGACCCTAATCGGCCTATCACGCGCGGGTAACTGGCCAGCGACCAGGCCCTGGCGTGCAGATTTCCCTAAGCTAGGGGGGGCAGAGCTAGCCTCTGCGGCAGCAGGAGTTCTTGTGACGACTGAGGTGCTCGACGTAGCCGGAAAAGCGGCCAGCGGCAGCAAGAGGACGCGCACCAACGCGCGCCAACCCACAGCCCGCAACCCGCAACGACAATTATGCTCACAAGCAGCTGTCAAATCAGCCGCCCGCGCCGTAATCTTCACGCTACTCCGCTCCAAATTTGAAAAAATCAGGAGCTCGGAAGCCTTAGTGCCGAACCGTCCAGCAAAAGCGCTAGGACAATCAGCGACTAAACCCGCAAGCAGGTTCCTATGGCTGAGTAGCAACGAAGAGGGAAAGTGCTAGCGCAGCCCTGCACACGCGTCCGCACTCTCCAGAAGCTACTCAGCGAGTGTGGCCGGCGCAGCCGGGGTGGGGGTGCTTTATGGGCTCGGGTGCGGCGGCCGGTTGCGCGCGCGCCCCATTGGTCGGCGGCCGCAACAGGGCGAGCTGGTAAAGGTGCGGCGGCGGCTGGCGGCGGGTGCCACTGTGTGGGGAGACGCTGACTAGAGCGGAGCGCTTGCTACTGGTGTTGCTGCTGCCGTACGTTGGTTCGAGATGCCGCCCAAGACTAGCGGGAAGGCCGCCAAGAAGGCTGGCAAGGCGCAGAAGAACATTTCGAAGGGCGACAAGAAGAAGAAGCGCAAGAGGAAGGAGAGCTATGCCATCTACATCTACAAGGTGCTGAAGCAGGTGCACCCTGACACGGGCATCTCGTCGAAGGCGATGAGCATCATGAACAGCTTCGTGAACGACATTTTCGAGCGCATTGCGGCCGAGGCTTCTCGCCTGGCGCACTACAACAAGCGCTCGACCATCACGTCCCGCGAGATCCAGACCGCTGTGCGGCTGTTGCTGCCTGGCGAGCTGGCCAAGCACGCCGTGAGCGAGGGCACGAAGGCGGTGACCAAGTACACGAGCTCCAAGTAAGGAGGTGGCTCTGGAATGGAAGGAAGGATGGATGGAGAAGGCTCCTCCGTTGCGAGAGCGGCAAAACGGCCCTTTTCAGGGCCACCAACTTGCCTTTTGCGGGAAGGGCGGAATTGTTGTTGTTGTTTGTGTGGACGGCTGTGATGTATGTGTGCATTTTGATTGTGGGTGGGGGGGGCGCGTCAAAGCGTGTTGCGCGGGGTACGGCCACGAGGTTGGTCGCCGTGGCGTGGAATGGTGGCACGCCTCGTTGGCGTGGTTTTTGACCCATTGGTGTTGTTGGTGTGTGTGTGTGTGTGTGTGTGTTACCCGTCTGCGAGGGGGGACAGTGTGATCGGCGACTTTTGTGTCACCGTAACGACGGCCGTTTGCGGGTTTGTTTTTTTGCACATCATACATGGCGAGGGTGAAATGTGAAATGTGAAATGTTTTTGTTTGGTTTTTTTTTTTTTGCCGCCCACTATTCCCTTTGCTGTACGCCGAGTTTGACAATGGTGCGACGTAACTGCAGCGTGGAGGTGTGTGAGTGACGTTGAAATGAACGTGCCATTAAGACGCATTGTTGTTGTATTGTACTGTACGTGTACGGCGACACGCACGATGATGTACCATTCGACTCTGATGTTTGATAGCCGTGTCTGACTGATTGCGTACGACGCACGCACACCGATGTCGTCATTCAAGACGGCGGCGGCGGCGGCGGTCGTTTGTTTGGCGAATGTCTGTACACGTGTTTGTCTGTGTCCATCCGGTATGTATTTGTTTGTTTGAAAGTGTTTTGTGTGTCGGTGACGTGGTCCGATCCGTCGCCCCCTGAGTAACTGTCGATCGGCGCGATAGACCGGCGTCACGCAACTGAACCGAAGTCTTGGGCACACCCGTCATACTGTTGTACACCGTCGCGCTGAGAACGGTAACGAAAGGTTGACTTTGATCGGTCGAATGTCTGGGCAGAACGTGAGGAATGAGGCAAGAGTGCAAGGAGGGGGGGGCAAAAGAGAGAGGAAGGGAAAAAGGGGAGAAACGCATTCGTAGAGCAACGGAACGTGAACGTGACCTTTGACGGCTGCATTGGGCTTTGCCTTTGCTTTTGCTTTCGCTTTCGCTTTCGCTTTCGCTTTCGCGTTCGCTTTCGCTTTCCCGGATGTACGTAACGTTTGTTGATATGGTTCTGAGGAAGAGTGTATGACAGTGCCGTGCCGTCCATGTTCGTGTGCCCTCCCATTGTGTGTATGCTATTGTCTGTGTACTTGAATGATGTATGTAGGTGTTAGTGGACATGTTTCACCAGTGGGGGGAAATGGATCGTCGATAGTTGCCGTCACTCTGTCACGGTCGAGATGACGCACCCTCCGTACAGAAAGGTGTCGAGAAAGTGAGTGTGTGTGTGTGTGTGTGTGTGTGTGCGTGTGTGCGTCCGTGAATTGGCAGTGTTTGGAGGTGGGCGTGCCCTGGATGTGGCCCGGAAAAGGCTGTTCGTTAGGCGGTAGTGTTGTGTGGACAGGGGAGGGGCATGCGTAACGCTGCTGGCATGGCATTTCGGGAGATGGGAGGGGGCAAACGAGGAAACGAGGAGCGGCGGCCAAAGACGGGACGGGGAGGGGCGCGGTGTGGGTGGCTTGCGCCTGTGCTCGGCGTTGTGGTTTGTGCAAAAGAGGAGGAGAAAAACAATGTGAGTTGCCAGGGAGGGGAGCGGTGTTGTGTTGTGGTTGTCGTGGTGTAGCCGCAGACGCGGCTGTCAGTGAACGTGGCGAGACGGACGGATGCGCGGAGGGGCGGGGGCGGCGCATTTCGCCGGTGCCGTGCCGTGCCGTGCCATGCCTGAAAGCCGCGTGGTCGCTGTGTTGTTGGTGGCGTGGGGGCGAGGAGAGTACCGTACGGGTGTGCTTGTGCGCCGGAAATGGCACACTGCGCCCGCCCGTCTTGGAGGCTGATGGCTGTGGTGTGGAAATGGGGCGCGGTGATGTTGAAGCAGTTGAAGAACAGAAAAGAAACCAAGAAAACGGAAGGCGTGATGCGGCGGTGGTGGCGAGAGCGGGAAAAACAAAACAAAAAAAAAAAAAAAAAAAAAAAAAAACAACAAAAAAAAAGAAGGAAAAACAACAAGAAACAAAAAAGAAAACAAAAAGTCTATCAATATTAAAATGTAAATGGAAATGGAAATGGACCCAGGTATAACCTCCCTGCACAAATAGCAGAGAGTCCGATGATAATAAAAATGTGCCAGAATGTTAACGTCCCTACAAAACAAACCCAACGATAATATTAATGAAGGAGTGAACCGTATGTAACATTGCAACAGACATAATGAAACCTGATAAATTGTATAAGGGCAGCAGCGTTGACCTTTGGCCCTGTATTCAGAATAAAAAGAGCCAAAGATCGTTACCCCAATGAAAAAGACACTGAAACACGTATGTAACATAGTAGCGATGGCGAGACATTGTAGCATCTGTGACCAGAGAGTTTGCGCTGGACTGCGCGAGTGTTGCGAGCGGTTCTCAGTCAGTCAGTCAGTCAGTCAGTCAGTCAGTCAGTCAGTCTGTGTAGTTGAGGGCTGTACTCTGTCAGTAGTCGTCGCGTGCAGTACGCTAATAGTCGTCATGCAGAGCGGTCGGTCAGTAGTAGCAGCCGAGTGCGGTTGTGTGATGTAGGCGGTCGGCAACACTGGTCAAGATGGTGAATAAGGTATACTGTTAATTAATATAATCATTAGATAATGAAAAATTGTAATTATTCTCCAACAAGTTCCCCAATAATAATTTTTATTTCAAAAGCATTTTTCAAACATTTAATTTTTTATTGAACTAAAGAGTTCGTTGCACTTCACATTTCATTCCACTTCTTTGAAGAAAAATGTCACTAAAATCACAAAAAAAAGAGAATATTATTATTTGCAATGCAGTTCCTCCAAGCGCTGCGCAACAACCAGAGCAGAAATGTGACATCCATTTATTCGGAGGTAAGACTTTAATTCTGATTGTTTTGCACAGGGCCAAAGACCGATATTTCGGTTTAATTGAAGTTTCTTGTCACTGAACGGACTTTTGTAAATGTTGTGTGAAGACTTTATATTTGAGTCAGATTGCGAATGTCACATTTTTGTTGCCATTTTCAATACCTCTCATTGTGGGCGAGGTTACAATTAGCGCAATGTCCATTAGCATCCGTAAATAACATTGTCCATTATTTTAAATTTTGCTGGGAGGTTACAACACACACACAAAAAAAAAAAACAAAAAATTGCATTTATATCCGCTCCTCAATTGTAGATACCCCTTACACAGCTGTGTGCAATGAATGAGTGCTGGCTGGTAATTAATTGCACTCCTTGGAGGGAAATGCCATAGGAAGTAGTCTTTAAAAAGTGAATGTTTTTCGTTAAGAGACAAAAGTTACTTTAGAAAAAAAGTAATAGTGGGGCTTTTGTTGTTGAACAAAAGAAGTACAATGAACATACGTTATCAGATTTGCGCAATGCAGCGTCACACCACCTTTGTGATTATAACACAATATACTATACATCGTCCCGAACCGTGACCAGAGTCGCGAGACGAGCAGAGCACGCCGCCGACGCCCGCTCAGTACAACCGTCCACCCGCTACTACTGTCGACCGACTACTACCTCTCCCGACTCGCGCTACAATATATATAACAACTGTTCCTGGCGACCCGGTGCGTGCCACTACTGTCGTCTGGCGCGGTCCAAGCGCCGACTAGCAGCGATAAAGAACTCTCTGGTCAGACAGAGATGCTGTCATGCCTCGCCATCGCTCTGGTAATGAATACATACGTGTTGCAGCGTGCGTACCACCGGAACACGCAGTGGCGGAGCCAAAGACTGTGTTGTCGAGGTCGAGTGCGAGTGGGAAGAGAGGCAGCGTCGGCACGGAGATGCAAGCGAGCGCGAGACGCACGGGGGCTGCGGCGTGGCGCGTTTGCGGTCGGCGCCTTTGGTGGCAACGGCCGGGACAAGCAGCGGTGTATGGTGTGGTGCGGGGCGGACAGGGGCGGCGGTGGACGGGGAGGAGGCGGCGCGACGACGGCATGGGGGCGAAAACGGGACGGGGGACGGCGGATGTTGAGAGGCGTCACGCGCGGACAGGACACAGACACAGAGACACACAGATTGGAAAGGGAGGGTGCGCGGTAGTAGTTGGGAATGTGCGTACCGTGCGGGATGGGAGTGGGCGAGGAACACGGTCGTGGCCCCTGTTTTGGGTGCGTGTGATGACGTCGGTGTGTTGTGGGAAGGGAAGGTGCTGTGGCGGCGGCGCGTAATGGGCGTAGGCCGAAAAGAGAAAGGAACGTGGGCAGTGTGTTGGCAAGCGTCGGTTCGACTGCGACGTTGATGGGCAGGGCAGGGCAAGGTTTAATGGTGGTAGGAGTAGGCGTGTGGGCGCAAAAAATCTGCCGCTGCAGGCGGTGCCGTAACCGCCATGGCGGGAAGGAGAGAGGGCCAAAGAAAGAAAGAAAGAAAGAAAGAAAGAAAGAAAGAAGACAAAAAAGGAGGGGGGGGGGCGAAAGTGGAGAGGCGGTGGTGTGAGAAGGGCGGGGGCGGAAGGAAGGCAGGAAGGACAAGAGGCGAGGCGACGGCTTGCTTTGTGTATCGGTCGGTCTCTGGCTATGCTTCGTTTTCTGCAGCAGGGTCGGTGCGCGGCGTGGCTCGCGGCAGTGGGAACGCCTGGTGGCTGGACGGCCAGCAATGCGGTTGGATGGGCGGCCACAGCACCGCACCTGTGCCCGAGGAGGAGACGCTGGCGGCGGGCCCTGAGGTGAGGCCGGCTCGGCTGGGGCTGTGGATGTGTAGGTGTGCGCCGCTGCTGCAACAACGAGTAAAACGCGAGAAGGAGGGATGGCGGTAGAGAGAAAAAAAAAAAAAAAAAGGTCGTGTTGTGTTGATGCGCAGGCAGACGCGTACAGAGGGACGAGCCCGGTCTGCAGCAGGGTGTGGCCGTGCCGAGTGCAGAGCAGCGGCGGCTCGGTTCGGTTCGGCCCGGCCCGGCGGGCCGCGCTGTTGTCGCGGACGTGAGCGCCCCCTGGCGGGTGGCCGGAGGCGGCGCGGCGTGTTGGACGTGTGGCTGGTGGCAGTGCACAATTTGCGAGTGGCTGGCGGTGTGGTGTGGCGGTTGGCGCGTCGGGCGGCGGAGAGGTATGTGTTGCGGGCGCCCTTTGCTGCGCTGCGTCGTTGCGTGTGCCGTACAGGGCGGGCGCTTGTCGACTGTGTGGGCGGTGTGGCGAATTGGCGTGAAACGGCTGCCGAGAGGTGTGTGGTAGCGAGCCGGTCGGTGGTGTCAGTGCGAAGGGGAATGTGCGTGCGTTTGGCGGTTTCGGTGTGCTTTTTGCGGCGTGAGAGTGGGAATTAGTGGGGCCGGCTGTTGTGTTGGTTCCTTGTGTCTTGTGTCGCGTAGCTTGATGGCAACGTGGAAGGACGCCGGTTTCGTTTCGAGCCTTGCGTGTGGTTGTCGACGTTGACTGGTTGGCGTGTGCCGATGCACGTGCATGTGTGGGTCGCGAGTGCGTTTTTGGCTGGCTGTGTGTGTGTGTGTGTGTGTGTGTGTGTTTTGGGGGGGAAGGGGGAGGCGGTGGTGAAAGTGCAGTCGTTGCCACGGGCGTCGTCGGGTGGGGCTGGGGCTGTGCGTCGTGGCGGAAAGGTGGTAGGTTGCGGGAAGCGAGCCCGTCGTTGACGGTGTCGCGTGAGTTGTGAATCGAGTGGGGCGCGGGGCGCGGGACAGGAGCAGCGTGCCGCTGCGTCGTGGTCGTCAGCAGAGGCTGTGCGTGTGCTTGTCCTTTTTGTGGGCGGTTCGTGCGAGGCGTTTTTGTTTTGTGTTGCCCTAGTTGTTAGTTTATTTTGTTTGTGTTTGTTATTTTGAGACGACGACTGGTTGGTGGCGTGCGCGCGAAGTGGCGGTGTGCGCTTCCCGTGTCGTTTGTGTTGTTTGGTTTTTTTGTTTTTGTGTGGTTTTTTTTTTTTTTTTTTTTTTTTTTTTTTTGCACTGGGCCCCGGTGGGTGGGTGCGTGTGTGTCGATTGCCGGCTGGCGAAAGGTGCGCCATCGGCGGGGTGGGTCGCCGGCACAAGTAGAGGCGGCGGCGTTGTTGCTGTTGTTGTGTGGTGTTTGTTTTGTTCGGCTGTGTCGGCGAGCTGTGTTGCGGTGCGTGTGAATGGTGGTGCAAAAGTGCTGGCGTTGGGGCTGCGACTGCGACGGCGGCGAGCCGCGGGCGCGCCATTGATAGTGATGTTGTGAACAGCGGCTGTGTACGGTAGTGGTGTTGTTGTAGCACGACGTGCATCCGGGCCGGCGCGGAAAGCGCAGTTGCGGGCGGTTGCCCTTCGGTGCCAGCCATGTCGCGTGAGCGGCGGGTTGCTCTGGTGTCGACACGTGGTGCTCTGGGTTGTTGTGTGGTGCCCTTTGGCCGGTGGGGGTGGTTCGCGTGTGTCTCGTTCGCGCTCGGTGTCTGGTCGTGGTCGTGCTGCTCCCCCGTCTGTCGGCGGTTTCCGACGTCGTCTGTACGTTTTTGTTCGTTTGCGGCGTGCCTGCCGACGTCGTCCCGTCGCGACCTTTCAACCGAAAGTGTGGCGCCCGAAGGTGAACGAACGTAACCCTGACCTCGGCGCTTTACGCTGAACCGAACCGAACCGAACCTAACCTGTGGTGTGGCGAGGTGAGCTCAGCCTGTGAGCCCCTAACGTCTACGTAAGGTAAGCTGTCCGGCTCACGCCTCACGTTTGAACGCTTTTTTAACCTACGTTTGACGCTTCTTAACCTAGCACTGACCCCTTAACCTAACGTGTAACCTAACCTAACCTAACCTAACCTAACCTAACCTCTGACGCCTGACGTGTTTGAATGCTTAACCTAAGTTTGACGCTTAACCTAACCCAAGTCCCCTTAACCTAACCCACGTCCACCTAACCTAACCTAACGTAGACGTGTAAACGTAATGTGTAACGCGTAACGTGTAAGGTCGGCTGTCGTGTGTGCTTGACGGCAGATTGGGTTGGTCTGTAGATTCGGATTGCGGTTTGCCTCGGTCGAGGGGCGGCGGCGCCTGTTGCGCAGGCGGCGTCCGTTTGCGGCGGGCAATTGTTTGAGAAACGGCTGTGAATGTTGGCGGGCGAGAGGAGGAGGACGGCGCGCGATGTGGCCCGACGGCTGCGGGCCGATCGGGAAACGGCGGGAGGGCGACGGAAGGCGATGGGGCGGCGGAGGCGCGTTTGCACGGCCGTCATCGCCGCACGCCTCGGCTTGTGTGGCTGTGGCGCCGGCCGCGCTGGCCGGGCTGCCGCGGCGACGGTGTGGGAGTTTTGCCGAAGGTTTGGCCATTGTGGCGGGTCGTCGGCTGGGGCTGTGGGGGCGGCATTTGGGCGGGGGCGGCGATTCTCGGCGGGCCGACCCAGGCTGTAGCGCGCGGTAGCTGCAGTTTGGCCGTGGTTTGCGGCGCTGCCGTGGCGACTGGTTGGCGACTGTGGTGTGGCTGTGTGTAGCCCCATCCTCGGTGGTTTGAAAGGCGCGGGCGGTTGTGGCGCAGGTTTGGGGCTGCTCCGCACAGGCTGTCGGACGTTGGGCGGTAGCAAGCGCGGGAGGCGCGGCGCGGCGGCGCGCAGAGTGGCGGCCGCTCTCTCGGCCGTCCGCGCCCGCCCGCGACACTGGCTGGGCCTTGTGATTCTCTGCTCTGCTGCTGTGCTGTGCTGTGCTTGCGTGCCTGCCGTCCCGCTCGCTCTCGCTGTGTGTTACGCGCGTCGTCGAAATGGCAGATCAGGCGGCTACGAACGAGACTGCTGCGGCACCCGCCGCCACCGGCACTACGAAGAAGGCCAAGTCTGCGTCGTCTGCGAAGAAGCCGCGCGCCAAGCCTGCGCACCCGCGCACCTCTGAGATGGTGACGGCCGCCATCAAGAGTCTGAAGGAGCGCGGCGGGTCGTCGCTGCAGGCGATCAAGAAGTACATAGCCGCGCACTACAAGCTGGACGCGGAGAAGCTGGCGCCGTTTATCAAGAAGTACCTCAAGTCGGCCGTCGTGGCGGGCGAGCTGGTGCAGACGAAGGGGAAGGGCGCGTCCGGCTCGTTCAAGCTTGCCGGCGCCGGCGGCGGGGGGGCGGCCGAGGGCGGCAAGGCTCGTGCTGGCGGTGCCAAGAAGAAGCGCGCCGCTCCGGCCAGCAAGGAGAAGAAGGGCGCCCGTGCGGCCGGCGCAAAGAAGGCTGGTGGCGTGAAGGCGGCGACCGGTCGGAAGGCGGGCGCCGCCAAGAAGGCGTCTGCGGCGTCGGCCGCTCCCGCGGGTGCGAAGAAGGCGGCTGCGGCCAAGCCGGCCAAGGCCAAGTCGCCGTCGAAGGCGAAGAAGGCCGCCAAGGTTCCGACGAAGAAGCCGAAGGCGCCGCGCCCGAAGAAGGCGACGACGCCGTCTAAGGCGAAGGCTTCGCCCAAGAAGAAGAAGTAGAGTAGAGGAGAAAGAGATGGGAATGGAAGGGTTTGGCGCTTGACTCCGTCGTCCCCACCCCCCGTCGTCGTCTAGTGGCGCGCAAGAGACGCGCGGCCCAAAACGGCCCTTCTCAGGGCCATCAAAGCACGTCGGGGAAGGTTTTGATTGTCGTGTTGCGTTTGGTGTGGGTGTCTGTCTGGCGTTTCTGTATGCCCGTGGGGATGCTGTTTGCGTGCCGTGGTGGTTGGATTGCGGGGGTCGGTGGCGGGTGTGGGCGGCGGTAGCGGTAAGCGGTGTTGTTGTTGTTGTTGTTGTCGTGGTTGATTGTCGCCGTGTTTGTGGCGGCGGCCGACGGTTGGTTTTCTGTCACGTTGTTTTGTTTGAATACGTTGGTTGGCTTGCCTGCGTTCGTTCTTCTCGGATGTCTGTCTTGTCGAGTCGTGTCTGGTCTTTGTTTTGTTTTGTTCCTTTGTGTGTGTGTGTGTTATGTTTTGCAACGGGGGGCACGTTGAGATGCGGAAGGAGTCGGCGGGGATTTCGGTGGCGTGTAGAGCGAGCGAGCGCGCCTGCCTGGCCGTTGGCCGTCGGAGTGGAGTGCGGGTTTTTTTTTTTTTTGTTTTCGAAACGAAAGCGGCGGCCGGCCAGCCACCCGTGCGGTGTGACGTCGGCCGTTGGGTATTGTGCGCTTTGAGCGCCGGGGAGGGATGATGTGTGATTGTTGCGCGCTGCTAGCAGGCAGGCAGAGTGAGCGGGTGTGGCGGACGGACGGGGAAGTGGTGGTTTTTGTTTTTGGGTTGCGGGGCGAGAGGCAGGCGACCGACAAAGTTTGCTCGCGACGGAGAGATGTTAGTGGCCCTGAAAAGGGCCGTTTTTGTTTGTGCGGTGCGGTGCCGCGGCGCGGTTTAGGCGCGCTCGCCGCGGATGCGGCGCGCGAGCTGGATGTCCTTGGGCATGATGGTGACGCGCTTGGCGTGGATTGCGCACAGGTTGGTGTCTTCGAAGAGGCCGACGAGGTAGGCCTCGCTGGCCTCCTGCAGGGCCATGACTGCGGAGCTCTGGAAGCGCAGGTCGGTCTTGAAGTCCTGGGCGATCTCGCGCACTAGGCGCTGGAATGGCAGCTTGCGGATGAGCAGCTCTGTGCTCTTCTGGTAGCGCCTGATTTCTCGCAGGGCGACGGTGCCCGGCCTGTAGCGGTGGGGCTTCTTGACGCCTCCGGTGGCGGGCGCGCTCTTCCTCGCCGCCTTGGTGGCGAGCTGTTTGCGCGGCGCCTTTCCGCCGGTGGACTTGCGGGCCGTTTGCTTTGTGCGGGCCATGGCGGTAGCGGTAGCGGAGCGGCGTGCGTGGAGGTTAGGTGCGGCGCGGCGTCCGGTGCTGCCTTGACAACGGGCCCGCGCGCCTCCGTGCTGCGCTTATATGCCCTCGGTTGCGCGTGGTGGGGGGAGGGCGGGCCAGAGTCTATATAGGGGGGCGGCGGGCGCGCTGGGCGCAGACCGTAGCCGACTCGCCAGCCGCTGCAGCTGCTGTTTGTGCACGTTTTGCTTTGCCCGAGGAAGGAAGGATGACAGGCCGCGGCAAGGGAGGAAAGGGGCTCGGCAAGGGTGGCGCCAAGCGGCACCGCAAGGTGTTGCGCGACAACATCCAGGGCATCACGAAGCCCGCCATCCGCCGCCTGGCTCGCAGGGGCGGCGTGAAGCGCATCTCTGGTCTGATCTACGAGGAGACCCGCGGGGTGCTGAAGGTGTTCCTGGAGAACGTGATCCGCGACGCGGTGACGTACACTGAGCACGCCAAGCGCAAGACTGTGACGGCCATGGACGTGGTGTACGCCCTGAAGAGGCAGGGGCGCACCCTGTACGGTTTCGGCGGTTAGGCTGCGTCGCAGCGGGCGCTGGCCTTCCCGCGGGCCGTGCTTGTGGGTGGGAGAGACTAGAAAACGGCCCTTTTCAGGGCCACCACACTGTTCGGAAGTTGAAAAGTGCGAAAGAGTCTGTGTTGTTGCTGCGTGTGTGCGCTGTGTTGTTTGTTTGTTTGTTTCTTTCTTTCCGTTTGAGCGACGTGATGTGACTGGGAGGGGAGAAGGAAAGGAAACGTGTCATGTGGCTGGCTGTGTGTGGAGCTGCTTCGTTTGTGTGTTTGTTATTGTGTGTCTTTGTATCGATCGCGACGGAGATGGCGGGCTGTGTGTTGTTGTGCGAGAGGCGGTGATTATTTGCTTGCGTGGTTTGTCTCTGTGTGTTTGTTTGCGGCGGCGTTGGGGTTTCCGAGGCAAGGCGTGTGGGCATAGGCGGCCGGATCAGCTGTTTCGTTCGTGTCGACGGCCGTTGCGCGCGGGAGTGGAGGGCGGTGTGTCGACACGCCTCCCTTTAACAATGGTCATTATTGCTGCCGTTGTCGGTTTGGAAGGCGACTGCGACCGTGCAAAATGTGTGTGTGTGTGTGTGTTGGGCCACACGGGCTGTGTGGACGACAAGATGGCGGACGTGCGCCGGCGGCGGCTGTGCTGTGACAGTGCAAAGTTAAAACAAAACAAGGTGCGGCGAGGACGACTGAAATTTTGCTTTGGACGTAGGTGTGTGTGGTGGCCCTGAAAAGGGCCGATTGTTGTGGGCCGAGCCGAGCCGGCAAAGCGCGTTGCGTGCAGGGGAGCACGCGGCGCTGCGATTGCCTGGCCTCCTTTAGGCCTTCTTCTCGGTCTTCTTTGGCAGCAGGACGGCCTGGATGTTGGGCAGGACACCACCCTGTGCGATGGTGACGCCCGACAGGAGCTTGTTGAGCTCCTCGTCGTTGCGGATGGCAAGCTGCAGGTGGCGCGGGATGATGCGCGTCTTCTTGTTGTCGCGGGCCGCGTTTCCGGCCAGCTCGAGCACCTCAGCCGCGAGGTACTCCATGACGGCGGCGAGGTAGACGGGCGCCCCGGCGCCGACGCGCTCTGCGTAGTTTCCCTTGCGCAGGAGGCGGTGGATTCTGCCGACCGGGAACTGGAGCCCAGCCCTGCTTGAGCGGGACTTTGACTTGCCCTTGACTTTGCCTCCCTTTCCGCGTCCGGACATGGCGATGGGCTAGCGACGGTGCACACGAAACGGAAACGAAAACGACCGGTGCGAGCGGCAGCGAGTCGAGCAGCGGAGTTTTTTTTTTTTTTTTTTTTTTTTTTTTTTTTTTTTTTTTTAAAAACTTTCATTCCTCCACCGGAAGGGTGGGGCGGGCTCATGGAGGGCTTAATGCCGCTTTGGAGCCTTATCTTATTCTTATGTTATTCTGTTGTGGCACTTTTTATTTCATAGTTTGGGTAGTCTTGTTCAAATTTTCTATTTTCTATTCCTGTAATGTATATATATAATTATTAATATTTTGCTATATTATTATTTTGTTAGTTGGTTTGTTGGATTTGGGGACTATACACAGCCCTGACATTTGCCTTACAGCTGAGGGAAACCCCATAAAACCTCAGCCAGGGTTGGGTGTCATTCCTGTTTCTTTCTGTCTCTTAATTAGTCTGGCATGATGTGGAACTGCAGGTGCTCTGGGAGTTGTTTTCCTGTTGTAACTGTTTCTAAATCCTTGTGTTTTCCGGGGTGAATTTGTTCTGTTGCTATTGCGGCGATTTGTGGTGGGTAAGGATACTTGTAGCGTGGTAGATTGAGGTGGAATGGTGGTTTGATGATTATGTCTTTTATTGTCTCGTTCGTGATTAGTCTATTGTCACCGTATGTAGCTATCTGTTTTATTAATCGTTCTTCCATTGAGTCTGTATCGAGGGTTGTGTGCAGTGTTGCCGTTCTTTCTCTTGGTTTTCTTGCTAGTGTCCTTAGCATTCTTCTATCTGTGGATTTAATTCGGTTACATTGTGTTACATTTCCGCACCATGCTATTCCTGCATACTCTAGTATTGGTCTTACGTACATTTTATATATATGTAGCACTATTGGTGTTGCTGCACCTCCGTTTCTATGTTGTAGTAGTTTGATTTTGGCTAGTTTTGTGCTGGCTATTCCTATTTTTTGTGTTGTGTTGGTCTTCCAATTGAGTAGGTTATCAATCTCTAGTCCTAGGTATTTGGCTGTCTTCTTTGGTTCTACTTTTTGTCCCCAGAGTGTTATTTCAATGTCTTCTGGGTTTTGTTGTTTAAGCTGTGTGAAGTTTCTGTGGTGGATTATTAGTAGCTGCGATTTGGAAGGGTTTGGCCTAATTCTCCATGCAGACATCCATTCTTCTAATGATTTAATGTATCTGCTGGTTTTCTTTGATAACATTTCGGTTGTTGGGGCGTGGCACCAGAACGCTGTGTCATCAGCATATAGGGCAAGTTCTTCATTTAGCCCAACTGGCGCAGCCGGGGTGGGGGTGCTTTATGGGCTCGGGTGCGGCGGCCGGTTGCGCGCGCGCCCCATTGGTCGGCGGCCGCAACAGGGCGAGCTGGTAAAGGTGCGGCGGCGGCTGGCGGCACTCGCTGAGTAGCAGTCGAGGGTTGAGCACCGCTCCTCTCACTCGCGTACTGTCAGCCATAGGCCCCCGCTAGTACGGGAGTACAAACAGAAGTGTTCTCCGGCTCTGTTTTTATTAAAACATTGACGGGCACTTGCGCCTAGGTCTTAGCACGGACGGCACTTGGAGAAAATTTTGCATGGCGTCGCCTGGCAGAGTTGTCGTGTCTTCTCGCCGTTGTGGAATGTCGAGCTTGGGTGGTGCCTTGGGGTCGCGGCGGTCTCTTTCCGCCGACGACACGAGGCGCGTTTTCTTGTTGCCGCGGGCCGCGCGGCCGGCCATCTCGAGCACCTCAGCTGCCGCAGAGTCAGTCTCTGCCCCCCCCAAGAATAGGGAAAAAGTAGGCCAGGACCTGGAAGCGGGCCGCGGAACCACAGAGAGGTTTTCCGCCGCCCCCGTCCAGAATTCCGCGTCTGCCATCGTAATAGTAGGGTCAGCAATGCCACCGGAAAACCTAACGGTGACAACAAAGGTGGCAACTGACAATAACCTGGCAGCAAGCCCCCTTTCCGCTACCGACATGGCAAAACTACATAAAACGCAGACAGATAAATACATCGTCAGGACTTGCGATCCCGCCCCTCCCTCCGCTCTCCTCAGCCCTCTCCTGCTTGCCAACGGCTGTGGCCTCCTTGCTGAGCATATCCGCAGCCTAAATGGCAAGCAGAAGCCCAGTCAACCGACTAAGATCCTCCCCAAACCCGCAACTGCCACCCAACCCCCTACCCGATCCCAGTTCCTAAAATCCCCCCCACTCAAGTCCACCACATCCCGACAAAGGCGTGTAAGGAAGAACAAGCAGGAGAAGCACTCCAAGGGGAAAAAGCAATCCTCCACCCCCATCCCAACCACTTCCTCACCCTCTGAGGAGCCCGCGCCCCCGACAGCACCTGTCGTCGTCCTAGGAGGGGACCAGGAAACACCGGAACTGGAAGGGAACCGCATAAACGGGCAGGATTCGGATGGTTTCGTGCTGGCGAGGAAAACCTTTCGCCAGCCGAGGCTCCCGCCGGCCCGTGGAGTGGAACCCACCCCGAACAGGTTCCAGGCGGTGGCCGATGAGCCAGAGGCACCACAAGACACTACAACTACAACACAAACACAAAATCATGTCACCCACCACCTCCCTCCGATCGTCGCAGAGTTCACTGAGAACTACGAGGAACTCTACGAAATGTTAAAAACAGCAATCGGGGGAGGCAATTTCAAGGCGAAACCTGCTGGTGGTGACAAAATAAAAATTACATTAATCACACTCGAGCACTACACCACAATAAGAACACTTCTGAACAGCAAAAACATACCCCACTACACTTTCCCCACAACAAAAACACGTAATAAAAACATAGTCATCAGGGACCTACCAAGACGAGTGGCCCCCCAGGCGATCAAAACAGACCTGACTGCCCAGGGGTACATCGTCAAGGCGGTCCAACAGATGGGAAACATTGGGAGCAAATGGCCCCTGTATCAGGTGACACTGCCGGACGTCCCACAAAACAAAAGGGACATTAAGATGATTCTGGCGGTCCCTGTGACCACTGAACCACTGCGCCGCAAAAACAAGACGGTGCAGTGCTTCAGATGTCAGGGCCTCAACCACATTGCGGCACACTGCTCCATGGCAGTGAGGTGCAGAAAATGCGCCGAGGCCCATGACACAAGAACTTGTAACGTAAAACACACGGACCCGCAAATAAGGTGCGCGCTGTGTGGCAAAAACCACACAGCGGGCTACCAAGGTTGCGAGGTCCATAAAAAACACACACAACAGGCAAAGGGCGCAAAGGCCGCCCCCCACACACGAAAAGGAAACACCACGAACCCATCCAGACACACAAGACACCAAAACATGACAACACACACAGACAAGGCCTGGGTAAAACCAAGGCCGGACACACCGAGGGCGACTTACGCGGAAGTGGTTTCTCCTCCGAAAAACCATGAAAGCGTGGCCCAATCATCGCAACACCAGACACTATCACAACAACAACACCGGGAAACACACAGCAACAACGACCAGGTCCTCCATGACGGAGGAAGCTCTAGGGAACCCCACACACACTCCCCCCCCATGGATCAGTTGTTAGGCGTGATGGTGCAGACCATGAACCTCGTCATGGAAATGATGAAGGAATTCAGGGAAGCCCAAAAGCAAAACACACAGATCCTCGTCGCCCTTCAGGCAACAGTCCAGCAGTCGCTCCCCTCTGCGACTTCCCCAGTAGTATCAACACCCCATCATGAATAGACGCCCGAATATTCAAGGCCTGACAATGTGCGTCTTTAACGCAGACGGCATTGTTAATCAAGAGGTCGAGTTCAGAGAACTCATGAAGGAGTTCTCCATCGACATATGCATGATGGGGGAAACCCACCTGAAACCGGGAGTAAAAGCGACAGTTCCCAACTACATTAGCTACCGTAAAGACAGGCCAACCCAAGGCGGAGGAGTGGCCATATACGTAAAAAGAGGGATCCCCCACCACCAGGTATTCTTACCAGCTACCAACAAAATCGAAGCAGTGGCAGTGGAAGTAACCACTGCCACTGGACCCCTAACAATTGTTGCAGTCTACCGACCCCCACATGACCAGATAGATGAGGGAGACATAGCTGCTCTAGGGCAAATTGAAGGCAAACTCGTAATAGGGGGAGACTTCAATGCCAAACACCCTGACTGGAATTCTAGAGTAACCTCCAGAGCAGGCGCCAAGCTGCAACAACTAGCGCGCGCCCACCACTTCGAAACATGGGGTCCAGTCGAGCCCACACATTTTCCGAAAAACGGAAGCAGGCCCGATGTGTTAGACATAGCTCTCACTAGGAGGATCGCAGGATTTGTGACCGCAAGGACAATCAACAGAATGTCCTCCGACCACAACCCAGTGATTCTAGAAGTCGATGTGGGAGAATGGGTAGCACTCCCACGGTACCAGACGTCTTACAAACGAATAGACTGGGAGCGATACCAAGAAACTGTCGCCTCTGATATCGCTCGCGCTCCGCCACCTACTGCCGAAACAGTAGATCAAACGCTACTAGACTTGACAGGCACCATCTTGCAGGCAGCGGAAGAGGCCACCCCACCACAAAGGGATGGCCCTCCACCGCAAATACAGCTCCCGGAACACTTACTAGCTCAAATCCGTCACAAGAACAGAGTGGCAAAAGAGTGGAAGATCACCAGAAATCAGGCCACCAGGAGGCTGCTCAATCGTCTACAGAGAGAACTGAAGGTAGCGCTCAATGAGCACAGAAACCAGCAATGGCAAAACCGCCTCACAGCTCTCAAAGTAGACGATCATACACTCTGGCAAGCATCCAAACAATTCACAAAAAGACGCGCTAGGATGCCGCCACTGCACGGCGAGCGGGGATTGGTCTACAGCAATGCTGAGAAGGCCAACGCCCTCGCCGACTCCTTCGAGAAGCAGTTCCAAACGGCAGAACCCGAGGATGAAGAGCATGAAGAGGTAGTCAGTCGTCAACTGGCTGTCTTCCTCAATGCTGAGGAGGACCCAGAGGACGAACCCATACTTTTTGCCCCCGAGGACGTGGCAAGAGTAATCAGGTCCCTCCCTACAAAAAAGGCGCCAGGGCACGACAGTGTCACAAACCAGTTAGTCAAAAAACTCCCACCCACAGCGATCACACACCTCGCGAACGTCCTCAACGAGATTACTCGTTCCCGTGAGTTCCCAGCTTGCTGGAAACATGCGGAAGTGGTCGCGATACACAAACCAGGAAAAGACCCTCTATTCCCGCAGCACTACAGGCCGATTAGCCTCTTGCCAACACTCAGCAAGATCTATGAGCGCCTCCTGCTAAAACCCATGCAAGAACATATTACCAGAGAGCAAATTCTGCTGGATTTCCAATTTGGATTCCGGCAGAACCACTCTGCCCCACAACAGGTCATGAGAATGGTTGAAGCAGCCACAGAGGGCTTCAACCACAGAGGCTACTGCGGGATAGTGCTACTAGACGTAGCCAAAGCCTTTGATTCAGTATGGCATAGAGGGCTACTCTACAAGTTGTACTCACAAGGGTTTCCAGGGAGCATAGTTCAGCTAATCAAGAGCTACCTCACGAATAGGACTTTCTCCGTCAAAGTAGAAACTGCCACCTCCACCAGAAGGCGCATTCGTGCTGGAGTGCCACAGGGATCGGTCCTGGGGCCCGTATTGTACAGCTTGTACACTGCGGACACTCCAACGGCCCCCCTGGTGCACACCGCGCAGTACGCCGATGACACAGCCTTTTACACGAGAAATGGGAACAAGGACCTGGTCATTCGTAGGCTACAAAGGGTTTTAGATGACACAGAAACCTGGGCCCGTCGCTGGCGCATCACCATCAACTCGGAAAAGACGCAGGCAATGCTGATTACCCGCAGGCTCGGAAGGCGCGAACCTCCTCAACGTCCCCCCCTCCACCTCCACCTAAATGGAACCCAACTCCCCTGGCGCAGAACCGCCAAGTACCTTGGCGTAACCTTGGACTCTCGTCTCACGTGGAAACCCCACATAGACGAGGTCCACAGGAAGGTCTGCGCCAGAATGTCCATCCTATACCCTATCCTGAACACAAACAGCTCCCTTCCCTGCCCAGTAGCACTGAACGTCTATCAGGCCCTGATCCGGCCAGTAATGGAGTATGCGTGCCCTGTCTGGGGATACGCGGCGAAGCAGCACCTGGACAAACTCCAGAGGCTGCAGAACCGCGCCCTCAGAAGGGCACTGCATCTACCTCTCGGTTTCCCCACAGACGACCTGCACGCCGCAGCCGATATCCCACTCCTGAGAGAGCGTTTCCAGGATCTGGCAAGGGCCTTCTATGAAGGTACTTCCAGATCCGGAAATGCACTCATCCACTCCCTTGGTCGGTATGACATGTCCCGTGACAAACACAAGCGCCCTAGGACGATCTTCGACGATTAAGTCGAAGAGAAAAATCCCAATACCCAATCCCTAATCCAGTTCCTTCCCATATATCACCAATCATCTCGCCTACCTCAGGCAAGTCCCAGATACACACACAACAATTCATCACATATCACAGACACCAAACATATATAGAAAAATCACACACACATGTACACAGGGGAGTAAAAGCCAAAAGGCTATAAACTCCCCCTCACACTTCCCCAAAGAGGGGAAAGTATTAGATGAGTGCAGCAGCCAGCTGGCGGCGGGTGCCACTGTGTGGGGAGACGCTGACTAGAGCGGAGCGCTTGCTACTGGTGTTGCTGCTGCCGTACGTTGGTTCGAGATGCCGCCCAAGACTAGCGGGAAGGCCGCCAAGAAGGCTGGCAAGGCGCAGAAGAACATTTCGAAGGGCGACAAGAAGAAGAAGCGCAAGAGGAAGGAGAGCTATGCCATCTACATCTACAAGGTGCTGAAGCAGGTGCACCCTGACACGGGCATCTCGTCGAAGGCGATGAGCATCATGAACAGCTTCGTGAACGACATTTTCGAGCGCATTGCGGCCGAGGCTTCTCGCCTGGCGCACTACAACAAGCGCTCGACCATCACGTCCCGCGAGATCCAGACCGCTGTGCGGCTGTTGCTGCCTGGCGAGCTGGCCAAGCACGCCGTGAGCGAGGGCACGAAGGCGGTGACCAAGTACACGAGCTCCAAGTAAGGAGGTGGCTCTGGAATGGAAGGAAGGATGGATGGAGAAGGCTCCTCCGTTGCGAGAGCGGCAAAACGGCCCTTTTCAGGGCCACCAACTTGCCTTTTGCGGGAAGGGCGGAATTGTTGTTGTTGTTTGTGTGGACGGCTGTGATGTATGTGTGCATTTTGATTGTGGGTGGGGGGGGGCGCGTCAAAGCGTGTTGCGCGGGGTACGGCCACGAGGTTGGTCGCCGTGGCGTGGAATGGTGGCACGCCTCGTTGGCGTGGTTTTTGACCCATTGGTGTTGTTGGTGTGTGTGTGTGTGTGTGTGTTACCCGTCTGCGAGGGGGGACAGTGTGATCGGCGACTTTTGTGTCACCGTAACGACGGCCGTTTGCGGGTTTGTTTTTTTGCACATCATACATGGCGAGGGTGAAATGTGAAATGTGAAATGTTTTTGTTTGGTTTTTTTTTTTTTGCCGCCCACTATTCCCTTTGCTGTACGCCGAGTTTGACAATGGTGCGACGTAACTGCAGCGTGGAGGTGTGTGAGTGACGTTGAAATGAACGTGCCATTAAGACGCATTGTTGTTGTATTGTACTGTACGTGTACGGCGACACGCACGATGATGTACCATTCGACTCTGATGTTTGATAGCCGTGTCTGACTGATTGCGTACGACGCACGCACACCGATGTCGTCATTCAAGACGGCGGCGGCGGCGGCGGTCGTTTGTTTGGCGAATGTCTGTACACGTGTTTGTCTGTGTCCATCCGGTATGTATTTGTTTGTTTGAAAGTGTTTTGTGTGTCGGTGACGTGGTCCGATCCGTCGCCCCCTGAGTAACTGTCGATCGGCGCGATAGACCGGCGTCACGCAACTGAACCGAAGTCTTGGGCACACCCGTCATACTGTTGTACACCGTCGCGCTGAGAACGGTAACGAAAGGTTGACTTTGATCGGTCGAATGTCTGGGCAGAACGTGAGGAATGAGGCAAGAGTGCAAGGAGGGGGGGCAAAAGAGAGAGGAAGGGAAAAAGGGGAGAAACGCATTCGTAGAGCAACGGAACGTGAACGTGACCTTTGACGGCTGCATTGGGCTTTGCCTTTGCTTTTGCTTTTGCTTTCGCTTTCGCTTTCGCTTTCGCTTTCGCGTTCGCTTTCGCTTTCCCGGATGTACGTAACGTTTGTTGATATGGTTCTGAGGAAGAGTGTATGACAGTGCCGTGCCGTCCATGTTCGTGTGCCCTCCCATTGTGTGTATGCTATTGTCTGTGTACTTGAATGATGTATGTAGGTGTTAGTGGACATGTTTCACCAGTGGGGGGAAATGGATCGTCGATAGTTGCCGTCACTCTGTCACGGTCGAGATGACGCACCCTCCGTACAGAAAGGTGTCGAGAAAGTGAGTGTGTGTGTGTGTGTGTGTGTGCGTGTGTGCGTCCGTGAATTGGCAGTGTTTGGAGGTGGGCGTGCCCTGGATGTGGCCCGGAAAAGGCTGTTCGTTAGGCGGTAGTGTTGTGTGGACAGGGGAGGGGCATGCGTAACGCTGCTGGCATGGCATTTCGGGAGATGGGAGGGGGCAAACGAGGAAACGAGGAGCGGCGGCCAAAGACGGGACGGGGAGGGGCGCGGTGTGGGTGGCTTGCGCCTGTGCTCGGCGTTGTGGTTTGTGCAAAAGAGGAGGAGAAAAACAATGTGAGTTGCCAGGGAGGGGAGCGGTGTTGTGTTGTGGTTGTCGTGGTGTAGCCGCAGACGCGGCTGTCAGTGAACGTGGCGAGACGGACGGATGCGCGGAGGGGCGGGGGCGGCGCATTTCGCCGGTGCCGTGCCGTGCCGTGCCATGCCTGAAAGCCGCGTGGTCGCTGTGTTGTTGGTGGCGTGGGGGCGAGGAGAGTACCGTACGGGTGTGCTTGTGCGCCGGAAATGGCACACTGCGCCCGCCCGTCTTGGAGGCTGATGGCTGTGGTGTGGAAATGGGGCGCGGTGATGTTGAAGCAGTTGAAGAACAGAAAAGAAACCAAGAAAACGGAAGGCGTGATGCGGCGGTGGTGGCGAGAGCGGGAAAAACAAAACAAAAAAAAAAAAAAAAAAAAACAACAAAAAAAAGAAGGAAAAACAACAAGAAACAAAAAAGAAAACAAAAAGTCTATCAATATTAAAATGTAAATGGAAATGGAAATGGACCCAGGT
Source organism: Schistocerca americana (assembly GCF_021461395.2). NCBI lineage: Eukaryota > Metazoa > Arthropoda > Insecta > Orthoptera > Acrididae > Schistocerca > Schistocerca americana. Next base: position 866,335 of record NW_025726544.1, read on the forward strand.
ATAACCTCCCTGCACAAATAGCAGAGAGTCCGATGATAATAAAAATGTGCCAGAATGTTAACGTCCCTACAAAACAAACCCAACGATAATATTAATGAAAGAGTGAACCGTATGTAACATTGCAACAGACATAATGAAACCTGATAAATTGTATAAGGGCAGCAGCGTTGACCTTTGGCCCTGTATTCAGAATAAAAAGAGCCAAAGATCGTTACCCCAATGAAAAAGACACTGAAACACGTATGTAACATAGTAGCGATGGCGAGACATTGTAGCATCTGTGACCAGAGAGTTTGCGCTGGACTGCGCGAGTGTTGCGAGCGGTTCTCAGTCAGTCAGTCAGTCAGTCAGTCAGTCAGTCAGTCAGTCAGTCAGTCAGTCTGTGTAGTTGAGGGCTGTACTCTGTCAGTAGTCGTCGCGTGCAGTACGCTAATAGTCGTCATGCAGAGCGGTCGGTCAGTAGTAGCAGCCGAGTGCGGTTGTGTGATGTAGGCGGTCGGCAACACTGGTCAAGATGGTGAATAAGGTATACTGTTAATTAATATAATCATTAGATAATGAAAAATTGTAATTATTCTCCAACAAGTTCCCCAATAATAATTTTTATTTCAAAAGCATTTTTCAAACATTTAATTTTTTATTGAACTAAAGAGTTCGTTGCACTTCACATTTCATTCCACTTCTTTGAAGAAAAATGTCACTAAAATCACAAAAAAAAGAGAATATTATTATTTGCAATGCAGTTCCTCCAAGCGCTGCGCAACAACCAGAGCAGAAATGTGACATCCATTTATTCGGAGGTAAGACTTTAATTCTGATTGTTTTGCACAGGGCCAAAGACCGATATTTCGGTTTAATTGAAGTTTCTTGTCACTGAACGGACTTTTGTAAATGTTGTGTGAAGACTTTATATTTGAGTCAGATTGCGAATGTCACATTTTTGTTGCCATTTTCAATACCTCTCATTGTGGGCGAGGTTACAATTAGCGCAATGTCCATTAGCATCCGTAAATAACATTGTCCATTATTTTAAATTTTGCTGGGAGGTTACAACACACACACAAAAAAAAAAAAACAAAAAATTGCATTTATATCCGCTCCTCAATTGTAGATACCCCTTACACAGCTGTGTGCAATGAATGAGTGCTGGCTGGTAATTAATTGCACTCCTTGGAGGGAAATGCCATAGGAAGTAGTCTTTAAAAAGTGAATGTTTTTCGTTAAGAGACAAAAGTTACTTTAGAAAAAAAGTAATAGTGGGGCTTTTGTTGTTGAACAAAAGAAGTACAATGAACATACGTTATCAGATTTGCGCAATGCAGCGTCACACCACCTTTGTGATTATAACACAATATACTATACATCGTCCCGAACCGTGACCAGAGTCGCGAGACGAGCAGAGCACGCCGCCGACGCCCGCTCAGTACAACCGTCCACCCGCTACTACTGTCGACCGACTACTACCTCTCCCGACTCGCGCTACAATATATATAACAACTGTTCCTGGCGACCCGGTGCGTGCCACTACTGTCGTCTGGCGCGGTCCAAGCGCCGACTAGCAGCGATAAAGAACTCTCTGGTCAGACAGAGATGCTGTCATGCCTCGCCATCGCTCTGGTAATGAATACATACGTGTTGCAGCGTGCGTACCACCGGAACACGCAGTGGCGGAGCCAAAGACTGTGTTGTCGAGGTCGAGTGCGAGTGGGAAGAGAGGCAGCGTCGGCACGGAGATGCAAGCGAGCGCGAGACGCACGGGGGCTGCGGCGTGGCGCGTTTGCGGTCGGCGCCTTTGGTGGCAACGGCCGGGACAAGCAGCGGTGTATGGTGTGGTGCGGGGCGGACAGGGGCGGCGGTGGACGGGGAGGAGGCGGCGCGACGACGGCATGGGGGCGAAAACGGGACGGGGGACGGCGGATGTTGAGAGGCGTCACGCGCGGACAGGACACAGACACAGAGACACACAGATTGGAAAGGGAGGGTGCGCGGTAGTAGTTGGGAATGTGCGTACCGTGCGGGATGGGAGTGGGCGAGGAACACGGTCGTGGCCCCTGTTTTGGGTGCGTGTGATGACGTCGGTGTGTTGTGGGAAGGGAAGGTGCTGTGGCGGCGGCGCGTAATGGGCGTAGGCCGAAAAGAGAAAGGAACGTGGGCAGTGTGTTGGCAAGCGTCGGTTCAACTGCGACGTTGATGGGCAGGGCAGGGCAAGGTTTAATGGTGGTAGGAGTAGGCGTGTGGGCGCAAAAAATCTGCCGCTGCAGGCGGTGCCGTAACCGCCATGGCGGGAAGGAGAGAGGGCCAAAGAAAGAAAGAAAGAAAGAAAGAAAGAAAGAAAGAAGACAAAAAAGGAGGGGGGGGGGGCGAAAGTGGAGAGGCGGTGGTGTGAGAAGGGCGGGGGCGGAAGGAAGGCAGGAAGGACAAGAGGCGAGGCGACGGCTTGCTTTGTGTATCGGTCGGTCTCTGGCTATGCTTCGTTTTCTGCAGCAGGGTCGGTGCGCGGCGTGGCTCGCGGCAGTGGGAACGCCTGGTGGCTGGACGGCCAGCAATGCGGTTGGATGGGCGGCCACAGCACCGCACCTGTGCCCGAGGAGGAGACGCTGGCGGCGGGCCCTGAGGTGAGGCCGGCTCGGCTGGGGCTGTGGATGTGTAGGTGTGCGCCGCTGCTGCAACAACGAGTAAAACGCGAGAAGGAGGGATGGCGGTAGAGAGAAAAAAAAAAAAAAAAAGGTCGTGTTGTGTTGATGCGCAGGCAGACGCGTACAGAGGGACGAGCCCGGTCTGCAGCAGGGTGTGGCCGTGCCGAGTGCAGAGCAGCGGCGGCTCGGTTCGGTTCGGCCCGGCCCGGCGGGCCGCGCTGTTGTCGCGGACGTGAGCGCCCCCTGGCGGGTGGCCGGAGGCGGCGCGGCGTGTTGGACGTGTGGCTGGTGGCAGTGCACAATTTGCGAGTGGCTGGCGGTGTGGTGTGGCGGTTGGCGCGTCGGGCGGCGGAGAGGTATGTGTTGCGGGCGCCCTTTGCTGCGCTGCGTCGTTGCGTGTGCCGTACAGGGCGGGCGCTTGTCGACTGTGTGGGCGGTGTGGCGAATTGGCGTGAAACGGCTGCCGAGAGGTGTGTGGTAGCGAGCCGGTCGGTGGTGTCAGTGCGAAGGGGAATGTGCGTGCGTTTGGCGGTTTCGGTGTGCTTTTTGCGGCGTGAGAGTGGGAATTAGTGGGGCCGGCTGTTGTGTTGGTTCCTTGTGTCTTGTGTCGCGTAGCTTGATGGCAACGTGGAAGGACGCCGGTTTCGTTTCGAGCCTTGCGTGTGGTTGTCGACGTTGACTGGTTGGCGTGTGCCGATGCACGTGCATGTGTGGGTCGCGAGTGCGTTTTTGGCTGGCTGTGTGTGTGTGTGTGTGTGTGTGTGTTTTGGGGGGGAAGGGGGAGGCGGTGGTGAAAGTGCAGTCGTTGCCACGGGCGTCGTCGGGTGGGGCTGGGGCTGTGCGTCGTGGCGGAAAGGTGGTAGGTTGCGGGAAGCGAGCCCGTCGTTGACGGTGTCGCGTGAGTTGTGAATCGAGTGGGGCGCGGGGCGCGGGACAGGAGCAGCGTGCCGCTGCGTCGTGGTCGTCAGCAGAGGCTGTGCGTGTGCTTGTCCTTTTTGTGGGCGGTTCGTGCGAGGCGTTTTTGTTTTGTGTTGCCCTAGTTGTTAGTTTATTTTGTTTGTGTTTGTTATTTTGAGACGACGACTGGTTGGTGGCGTGCGCGCGAAGTGGCGGTGTGCGCTTCCCGTGTCGTTTGTGTTGTTTGGTTTTTTTGTTTTTGTGTGGTTTTTTTTTTTTTTTTTTTTTTTTTTTGCACTGGGCCCCGGTGGGTGGGTGCGTGTGTGTCGATTGCCGGCTGGCGAAAGGTGCGCCATCGGCGGGGTGGGTCGCCGGCACAAGTAGAGGCGGCGGCGTTGTTGCTGTTGTTGTGTGGTGTTTGTTTTGTTCGGCTGTGTCGGCGAGCTGTGTTGCGGTGCGTGTGAATGGTGGTGCAAAAGTGCTGGCGTTGGGGCTGCGACTGCGACGGCGGCGAGCCGCGGGCGCGCCATTGATAGTGATGTTGTGAACAGCGGCTGTGTACGGTAGTGGTGTTGTTGTAGCACGACGTGCATCCGGGCCGGCGCGGAAAGCGCAGTTGCGGGCGGTTGCCCTTCGGTGCCAGCCATGTCGCGTGAGCGGCGGGTTGCTCTGGTGTCGACACGTGGTGCTCTGGGTTGTTGTGTGGTGCCCTTTGGCCGGTGGGGGTGGTTCGCGTGTGTCTCGTTCGCGCTCGGTGTCTGGTCGTGGTCGTGCTGCTCCCCCGTCTGTCGGCGGTTTCCGACGTCGTCTGTACGTTTTTGTTCGTTTGCGGCGTGCCTGCCGACGTCGTCCCGTCGCGACCTTTCAACCGAAAGTGTGGCGCCCGAAGGTGAACGAACGTAACCCTGACCTCGGCGCTTTACGCTGAACCGAACCGAACCGAACCTAACCTGTGGTGTGGCGAGGTGAGCTCAGCCTGTGAGCCCCTAACGTCTACGTAAGGTAAGCTGTCCGGCTCACGCCTCACGTTTGAACGCTTTTTTAACCTACGTTTGACGCTTCTTAACCTAGCACTGACCCCTTAACCTAACGTGTAACCTAACCTAACCTAACCTAACCTAACCTAACCTAACCTCTGACGCCTGACGTGTTTGAATGCTTAACCTAAGTTTGACGCTTAACCTAACCCAAGTCCCCTTAACCTAACCCACGTCCACCTAACCTAACCTAACGTAGACGTGTAAACGTAATGTGTAACGCGTAACGTGTAAGGTCGGCTGTCGTGTGTGCTTGACGGCAGATTGGGTTGGTCTGTAGATTCGGATTGCGGTTTGCCTCGGTCGAGGGGCGGCGGCGCCTGTTGCGCAGGCGGCGTCCGTTTGCGGCGGGCAATTGTTTGAGAAACGGCTGTGAATGTTGGCGGGCGAGAGGAGGAGGACGGCGCGCGATGTGGCCCGACGGCTGCGGGCCGATCGGGAAACGGCGGGAGGGCGACGGAAGGCGATGGGGCGGCGGAGGCGCGTTTGCACGGCCGTCATCGCCGCACGCCTCGGCTTGTGTGGCTGTGGCGCCGGCCGCGCTGGCCGGGCTGCCGCGGCGACGGTGTGGGAGTTTTGCCGAAGGTTTGGCCATTGTGGCGGGTCGTCGGCTGGGGCTGTGGGGGCGGCATTTGGGCGGGGGCGGCGATTCTCGGCGGGCCGACCCAGGCTGTAGCGCGCGGTAGCTGCAGTTTGGCCGTGGTTTGCGGCGCTGCCGTGGCGACTGGTTGGCGACTGTGGTGTGGCTGTGTGTAGCCCCATCCTCGGTGGTTTGAAAGGCGCGGGCGGTTGTGGCGCAGGTTTGGGGCTGCTCCGCACAGGCTGTCGGACGTTGGGCGGTAGCAAGCGCGGGAGGCGCGGCGCGGCGGCGCGCAGAGTGGCGGCCGCTCTCTCGGCCGTCCGCGCCCGCCCGCGACACTGGCTGGGCCTTGTGATTCTCTGCTCTGCTGCTGTGCTGTGCTGTGCTTGCGTGCCTGCCGTCCCGCTCGCTCTCGCTGTGTGTTACGCGCGTCGTCGAAATGGCAGATCAGGCGGCTACGAACGAGACTGCTGCGGCACCCGCCGCCACCGGCACTACGAAGAAGGCCAAGTCTGCGTCGTCTGCGAAGAAGCCGCGCGCCAAGCCTGCGCACCCGCGCACCTCTGAGATGGTGACGGCCGCCATCAAGAGTCTGAAGGAGCGCGGCGGGTCGTCGCTGCAGGCGATCAAGAAGTACATAGCCGCGCACTACAAGCTGGACGCGGAGAAGCTGGCGCCGTTTATCAAGAAGTACCTCAAGTCGGCCGTCGTGGCGGGCGAGCTGGTGCAGACGAAGGGGAAGGGCGCGTCCGGCTCGTTCAAGCTTGCCGGCGCCGGCGGCGGGGGGGCGGCCGAGGGCGGCAAGGCTCGTGCTGGCGGTGCCAAGAAGAAGCGCGCCGCTCCGGCCAGCAAGGAGAAGAAGGGCGCCCGTGCGGCCGGCGCAAAGAAGGCTGGTGGCGTGAAGGCGGCGACCGGTCGGAAGGCGGGCGCCGCCAAGAAGGCGTCTGCGGCGTCGGCCGCTCCCGCGGGTGCGAAGAAGGCGGCTGCGGCCAAGCCGGCCAAGGCCAAGTCGCCGTCGAAGGCGAAGAAGGCCGCCAAGGTTCCGACGAAGAAGCCGAAGGCGCCGCGCCCGAAGAAGGCGACGACGCCGTCTAAGGCGAAGGCTTCGCCCAAGAAGAAGAAGTAGAGTAGAGGAGAAAGAGATGGGAATGGAAGGGTTTGGCGCTTGACTCCGTCGTCCCCACCCCCCGTCGTCGTCTAGTGGCGCGCAAGAGACGCGCGGCCCAAAACGGCCCTTCTCAGGGCCATCAAAGCACGTCGGGGAAGGTTTTGATTGTCGTGTTGCGTTTGGTGTGGGTGTCTGTCTGGCGTTTCTGTATGCCCGTGGGGATGCTGTTTGCGTGCCGTGGTGGTTGGATTGCGGGGGTCGGTGGCGGGTGTGGGCGGCGGTAGCGGTAAGCGGTGTTGTTGTTGTTGTTGTTGTCGTGGTTGATTGTCGCCGTGTTTGTGGCGGCGGCCGACGGTTGGTTTTCTGTCACGTTGTTTTGTTTGAATACGTTGGTTGGCTTGCCTGCGTTCGTTCTTCTCGGATGTCTGTCTTGTCGAGTCGTGTCTGGTCTTTGTTTTGTTTTGTTCCTTTGTGTGTGTGTGTGTTATGTTTTGCAACGGGGGGCACGTTGAGATGCGGAAGGAGTCGGCGGGGATTTCGGTGGCGTGTAGAGCGAGCGAGCGCGCCTGCCTGGCCGTTGGCCGTCGGAGTGGAGTGCAGGTTTTTTTTTTTTTTTGTTTTCGAAACGAAAGCGGCGGCCGGCCAGCCACCCGTGCGGTGTGACGTCGGCCGTTGGGTATTGTGCGCTTTGAGCGCCGGGGAGGGATGATGTGTGATTGTTGCGCGCTGCTAGCAGGCAGGCAGAGTGAGCGGGTGTGGCGGACGGACGGGGAAGTGGTGGTTTTTGTTTTTGGGTTGCGGGGCGAGAGGCAGGCGACCGACAAAGTTTGCTCGCGACGGAGAGATGTTAGTGGCCCTGAAAAGGGCCGTTTTTGTTTGTGCGGTGCGGTGCCGCGGCGCGGTTTAGGCGCGCTCGCCGCGGATGCGGCGCGCGAGCTGGATGTCCTTGGGCATGATGGTGACGCGCTTGGCGTGGATTGCGCACAGGTTGGTGTCTTCGAAGAGGCCGACGAGGTAGGCCTCGCTGGCCTCCTGCAGGGCCATGACTGCGGAGCTCTGGAAGCGCAGGTCGGTCTTGAAGTCCTGGGCGATCTCGCGCACTAGGCGCTGGAATGGCAGCTTGCGGATGAGCAGCTCTGTGCTCTTCTGGTAGCGCCTGATTTCTCGCAGGGCGACGGTGCCCGGCCTGTAGCGGTGGGGCTTCTTGACGCCTCCGGTGGCGGGCGCGCTCTTCCTCGCCGCCTTGGTGGCGAGCTGTTTGCGCGGCGCCTTTCCGCCGGTGGACTTGCGGGCCGTTTGCTTTGTGCGGGCCATGGCGGTAGCGGTAGCGGAGCGGCGTGCGTGGAGGTTAGGTGCGGCGCGGCGTCCGGTGCTGCCTTGACAACGGGCCCGCGCGCCTCCGTGCTGCGCTTATATGCCCTCGGTTGCGCGTGGTGGGGGGAGGGCGGGCCAGAGTCTATATAGGGGGGCGGCGGGCGCGCTGGGCGCAGACCGTAGCCGACTCGCCAGCCGCTGCAGCTGCTGTTTGTGCACGTTTTGCTTTGCCCGAGGAAGGAAGGATGACAGGCCGCGGCAAGGGAGGAAAGGGGCTCGGCAAGGGTGGCGCCAAGCGGCACCGCAAGGTGTTGCGCGACAACATCCAGGGCATCACGAAGCCCGCCATCCGCCGCCTGGCTCGCAGGGGCGGCGTGAAGCGCATCTCTGGTCTGATCTACGAGGAGACCCGCGGGGTGCTGAAGGTGTTCCTGGAGAACGTGATCCGCGACGCGGTGACGTACACTGAGCACGCCAAGCGCAAGACTGTGACGGCCATGGACGTGGTGTACGCCCTGAAGAGGCAGGGGCGCACCCTGTACGGTTTCGGCGGTTAGGCTGCGTCGCAGCGGGCGCTGGCCTTCCCGCGGGCCGTGCTTGTGGGTGGGAGAGACTAGAAAACGGCCCTTTTCAGGGCCACCACACTGTTCGGAAGTTGAAAAGTGCGAAAGAGTCTGTGTTGTTGCTGCGTGTGTGCGCTGTGTTGTTTGTTTGTTTGTTTCTTTCTTTCCGTTTGAGCGACGTGATGTGACTGGGAGGGGAGAAGGAAAGGAAACGTGTCATGTGGCTGGCTGTGTGTGGAGCTGCTTCGTTTGTGTGTTTGTTATTGTGTGTCTTTGTATCGATCGCGACGGAGATGGCGGGCTGTGTGTTGTTGTGCGAGAGGCGGTGATTATTTGCTTGCGTGGTTTGTCTCTGTGTGTTTGTTTGCGGCGGCGTTGGGGTTTCCGAGGCAAGGCGTGTGGGCATAGGCGGCCGGATCAGCTGTTTCGTTCGTGTCGACGGCCGTTGCGCGCGGGAGTGGAGGGCGGTGTGTCGACACGCCTCCCTTTAACAATGGTCATTATTGCTGCCGTTGTCGGTTTGGAAGGCGACTGCGACCGTGCAAAATGTGTGTGTGTGTGTGTGTTGGGCCACACGGGCTGTGTGGACGACAAGATGGCGGACGTGCGCCGGCGGCGGCTGTGCTGTGACAGTGCAAAGTTAAAACAAAACAAGGTGCGGCGAGGACGACTGAAATTTTGCTTTGGACGTAGGTGTGTGTGGTGGCCCTGAAAAGGGCCGATTGTTGTGGGCCGAGCCGAGCCGGCAAAGCGCGTTGCGTGCAGGGGAGCACGCGGCGCTGCGATTGCCTGGCCTCCTTTAGGCCTTCTTCTCGGTCTTCTTTGGCAGCAGGACGGCCTGGATGTTGGGCAGGACACCACCCTGTGCGATGGTGACGCCCGACAGGAGCTTGTTGAGCTCCTCGTCGTTGCGGATGGCAAGCTGCAGGTGGCGCGGGATGATGCGCGTCTTCTTGTTGTCGCGGGCCGCGTTTCCGGCCAGCTCGAGCACCTCAGCCGCGAGGTACTCCATGACGGCGGCGAGGTAGACGGGCGCCCCGGCGCCGACGCGCTCTGCGTAGTTTCCCTTGCGCAGGAGGCGGTGGATTCTGCCGACCGGGAACTGGAGCCCAGCCCTGCTTGAGCGGGACTTTGACTTGCCCTTGACTTTGCCTCCCTTTCCGCGTCCGGATATGGCGATGGGCTAGCGACGGTGCACACGAAACGGAAACGAAAACGACCGGTGCGAGCGGCAGCGAGTCGAGCAGCGGAGTGCGTGCCGGCGCAGCCTGCTGCTCCTTTTCTGACTTCCTCACTGTGAGGAGGTTCAGGTGGAAGTTTGTGGCCTGTTGGCCTTTACTCCCCTGGGATGATTGATGAGTCTTCTTTCTTGACTTGTAGGTTGTTCTGTACTGGCAAGGAGTGCCGATAACCTATTTTCTGTATTTGTCGGTGTGACGACTTTTCTTCTTCTTCTTCTTACTTGAGGGCTCTCCCTCGGTTGGGATAGTGGATACAGTGTATCCAGCTTTCTCATACTCTCCGTGGACGAGAGCGAAGATGACGTAGCGCATTTGCCACTCTGTGAAAATTGGGAAGGAATTGATCAGATCGTAATCCTCCTTGGAAAGACCAACAAGGCCTTCTGGATATTCGATTGGTTGGTGTGGAGGTGAAGGTTTAGAAAGGTTAGGAGGAACGAAGGGATAAGGGTTGTCGTGGTGGGGATATGTACCATCGCGAAGCGATGCAGCTATCTTCTGCGTCACAGCGCTTGCGCTGTACATGTCGGGAAGCGGGAGGAATGGGACTTCTTCCCACCCTTCTTCTTGCGCTTCTGCTTCTGCGTCCGTCTTGGGCAGTGTTGCCTCCCCTTCGGCAGGCACGTCGGTCTGCGTGGCCACCGTCGCAAACTTCTTCTCTCGAGGAGGAGTCGTCTGGCTGGCGGTGTCGACCGCTGTGGCGGAAGCTGCCTTGGCTGAGCGAAGCTCCTGCGTCAGCTCAGCAATCTGACGCCGAGCCTCGCCCAGTTCCGCCAGCATGGCCGCCCTCTCTTCCGCCATGGCGGATTTGAAGGCGGACATGGCTTCTTCTACGGCGTCGCTGAGGCGCCTGGTGATGGCGTCTTCTGAGCGAGTGACCACCTCTTCGCGTGTGGTGGTCACTTGCTTCTGCGTCTTCTCTGGTCCGCGCCAATTTCTCCTGTACGCGCAGGAACGGGCGTTAGCCGCGTGTGCGCCACCGCAGTTGGCGCATGTGCAGGGGGCGTCCTTCGGCTTCTTGCAGTCGCGTGTGTCGTGTGCTTGCGCACACTTCAAACACGCGACTGCTCCGCTGCAGTGCTTGGCGACGTGGCCAAGCTTTTGGCAGCGAAAGCACTGCGGTGTAGACTTCTTCTTCTTCTTCCCGGCAGGTCCTGCTAACGTGAGCAGCAACTCAGCCAAGGCAGCAGCTTTGCGTCCACTTCCGCGTCCCGACATCACGATAACCAACAGCGACAACGAACTAACGTGTACTCTCCGCGGCGTGAGCGGGAATCGCCGGCGCAGCCGGGGTGGGGGTGCTTTATGGGCTCGGGTGCGGCGGCCGGTTGCGCGCGCGCCCCATTGGTCGGCGGCCGCAACAGGGCGAGCTGGTAAAGGTGCGGCGGCGGCTGGCGGCGGGTGCCACCAGATTCCGAGGTGGGACTGCGAAGCGGACGGACGTGCGTCTACCTGTGCTCCGCGCCGCTATTGTGCTCCCAGCCCTGGAAATTCCCACCGCGCGCTCTCGCCGCCTTTGTCCAGAGCACGCCTCGTTGCTTGCTTCTCGTGTGCTTGGTCGTCGCCTTGCGTGCTCGCGCCATAGCGGCGTGTTTCGCCGGCGCTGTTTTTCTGGGTTTCCGGACGTGGTCGGGCGTGTGCTATCTGAAAAAGCAAATTGTCGTGTCGAGAAAAGCAAAAGTCGTGTTGCACACGTACGACACGGGACGGAGCTCTAGACTACTTGGGCGCTCGTTCGGACGAATGGCATAGCTCGAGGAGAAGAAGAAAAGAAGAACATCCCGCCTGAGAAGGTGGCTGTAAATCACCATCTTTCGAGAATTTCGGTGCCATAGGCGTTAGGGAAGTTGCAGTCCAGGGACCCGCCGAGCCACACAGTCAAACAGACTGACTGTGAGGCCCGTGGTGGCATCCCGCGCCTGCCAGGTGTAGGGAAAATACATTGGCACGGAAATTGTCGAAATATAGGAAAGTACTAGTAAACCATTTCATATCGTGGCTACCCCTCCATGGAGCGCCCGCACGACTTTGAACATCAGGAGGCCAAAATGGACCCACCTGCAAACCTGTCAATATCATCTTCTGCCCCACATCCCCCACTAATCTCACCAATTCATACACCCTCACTGAGCAGCAGCTCTGACTCAGATAAGCTCATAGTAGACACCGACTCTTCTGGCTCTGACAGCAACTCTAATTCCTCAATACCTGGAATTGAACCAAATTCTCCCCTCCATCTCCGAAACGGAAAGAGAGTGACACTTATGAGGCAAGAGCAACAACTGCCTACAACCAAAAACATCGCGGAGCCAGCCCAAAAAGTGGCGCAAGGCAACCACAAAACCATCCCACAAGAAACGAGCAGGCGCGATGCAGCGAATCAGGAACCAACTACATCACAACAAGGAGAGTTGGTCACTGCCCAGCCTGCACCGCAAGACAAAGACACACAAGTTACCCAAATACCAAAGGCATCACAAGCCAGGGGAAGAAAAATACCCCCCATTACAGTTTTCGAGACAAAGGGGTATACAACTTTTATCGGCCAGATACAAGGCAAGCTAAAAGGGGCCCTCAGCACAACATACAAGGGAGACAGTATTGTCTACCAGGCGACAAACTCAGAGGACTTCTATTTCCTAAAGCAGGAATTCCGTAAAAGACAAATAGAATTCTATACATATAATGATGACCCAAAACACACACTAAAAGTGGTCATAAAGAGATTAACCCCACATTGGACCCCTGACGAAGTGAAGCAGGCACTATTAGAAAGCGGCTTTCAGGTGCAGGGCGTGTACCAGGTGGCGCAGCCACAAACAGAAATAGACGCAGAAGGTAGAGTCATCTCTGCCCCACGCAGGAAGACCAGGAACTTCCAAGTAAACTTACTGAATACAGCAGAATCCAGAAAGATTTTCAAGCTGCAAAGACTGCTGCACATGACGATCGCAGTAGAGCTTTATAAAAAACCAGCAGGTCCAACCCAATGCTACATTTGCCAACGCTTCAGGCACGGAGCTCAGCAATGCAACATGGCCCCAAGGTGTGTGAAGTGTGCTGGACCACACCTGTCGAGCACCTGCACAAAATCGAGAGACACGCCAGCCACTTGCGCAAACTGTGGAGGGGCTCACCCTGCATCCTATGGGGGATGCCCAGTACGTATCAAGCTTGTCGAGGCCTGGGAAGCGAGACACACGACCACAGCCAGAAATGCCCCACCCCCACCCCCCCCACCATCAATCTTGGAGGAAGCGCACTTCCCCACGCCACCAACACCCGCAAACGCGGGAAGAAACCCTAATAACCAAACCAATTCACCACCTCCTCCGCAAGATTGCACAACAGGACCACCTAAAGAACACAGAAACGATAACCGCACCTTAGCCCAGGTGGTAAAAACAAACCCCCAACCGGCAAAGGCGACAAAACCAGAAGCCCAACCACGACACCAACGTCTACCAGCAGCGCAAAGACGCCCAGCCACCCCACCAAACCAACCAGTTGCCACCCAGGTCTCACGGCCCTCCCCCAAAAGGACAAAAACCCCCCCTCTGCCCACAAACCCTGCCAACAATCCAGACTCACCAACTCTCCCCACACCCATGCTATCACCAGCAGCAACATCCACAGAAGTACCTCCCCTGCCACTACTGGCACCAACCACCACAACAACTCCACCACCACAAACAGCATCCCAGCAGCTCCTGCAAGCCCCCATCTCTTCCACAACACCCCACACAGAATCAGATATCAGAACTGTCGAGATCACAGCATCTCCAACACAGCACCAATCACCACATATCCAACAAAACCGAAATACCCAGGAGCATAGTTCAAACCAAAACCAGCCCTGGGACTTCGTCAAGAAGGTTATAAACCTTATCCAGAAATTATTAACCACCGACTTCTTCACGAAAGTGAAAAAAGCAATAAGCCAAATCCTAGCAGCTCCAGACACCTTCACGAAGGTATCAATGTTTTTCACCACCATTCTCCCACTGTTTTCCGATGGCGAATAGAAAACGACACATCACCATCGCCATCTGGAATGCAGACGGAGTATTCCACGACCGACACGAACTGGAAATGTTTCTAGAAGATTACGGCATCGACGTAGCACTAGTAAATGAAACCCATCTAACCCCTGATGAACAATTTCGAGTCAAAAATTACATTCTAATCCGGACTGACCGTCCTAACAGACCTGGTGGCGGAACTGGAGTCCTCATAAAACACCGGATATGCCACCGACAAGTCACCATCCCACCTCTAATCTACACAGAGGCAACTGCAATAGAAATCATGTTAAACCAACACCCAACTGTCCTGGTGGCAACCTACCACCCTCCAAACGAACGCTTCCATCACAGTGACCTCGACAGCTTGCTAAATGTGAACAACAGGACCATAGTAGGGGGGGACCTGAATGCCAAGCACAGGGCATGGGGTTGCCGCACTGGAAATACAAGTGGGAACCAGCTGCTGAGATACCTGGATACCCACCCAGCAGTTCAAGTGGTAGCCCCAGATGAACCCACCCACTTCCCGTACAACTCACGCCATCTGCCAGACAAGCTGGACATATTCTTACTAAAAAATATTGACCTGGGCACAAGCACAGAAGTCATAAACACGCTGAACTCTGACCATAACCCAGTCATCTTAAGATTCGAAAATGACCACATCATACCAACAGAAAGCATCCACACTACGTACCACACAAACTGGGTACGATATAAAGAACTAGTGGCACATCACATACCAGACCCAGCACCGGAATATGCATCGGCAGAAGACATAGACAAAGCCGCAGCAGACTTTACTAACATCATCAAAAGCTGTGCCCAAGTCACAACTATCAAACTCACACAAAATAGGGGCAGGACCAACTTACCACCAGACCTAGCCCAATTGATAACAGACAAAAACCGGACCAGGAAGCGATGGCAAACATACCGTTACCCTCAAGATAGGAGGATAATGGACCAAATGGCCCGTGAAATCAAAACCAGACTGCATATGCTCCGGTGCAGCAGGTACCAACATAGCTTGCAGGCAGCCGAATCAAACCCTGAACAATTCTGGCGAATCATAAAGGCTAGGCGGCAACCCCAGACAGCCACAAGACCACTGCATGGGCAACAGGGGCTGGTTTACACCCCTGCAGATAAGGCGGCCGCCATGTCAGACACCTACGAACTCCAGTTCCAAGAAAACATAGTAGAGAACGACGAGGGAGAAGCAGAGAGGCTAGAGAGGAGAATCGAGAGGCACCTCGCACGAAAACTCAATGAGAGGATTAACACCACCTTCGCAGACACAACTGAACGCGAAATAACAGCTTACATCAGGCGGATCGGCAATGCAAAGGCCCCTGGTCCTGACCTTATAAAACCCCCACTTCTTAAACACCTTCCACCACCTGCCATTTCCCATCTATCAAATATCCTCAACCACTGTCTCAAACTACAATATTTCCCTTCAGCCTGGAAGGTTGCCAAGATCATCTCAATCCCCAAACCCAATAAAGACCATCTATTCCCACAAAACTATCGTCCTATCTCGCTATTAAATCACTTATCAAAACTTCTCGAAATCCTCATCCTAAACGCCCTACTTAAATTCCTAAACGATAACACTATCCTTACCCCGGAACAATTCGGTTTTCGTGCTGGCCATAGCACCACCCAGCAAGCCATCCGCCTGGTGGAGCACATCTGTGCCGAGAAACAACATGGAGACAGCACAGCAGCCATATTCCTCGACATAGAGAAGGCGTTTGACCGTGTCTGGCATGACGGCCTACTCTACAAGCTGTCGAAGCTAAATTGCCCCAATCACCTGTTAAAAATGATTCACTCATTTTTGACAGACAGGAGGTTTTTTGCTTCAGTTGATGGAGCGAAAAGTCCAATAACTAATATAGAAGCAGGTGTCCCACAGGGATCTGTGCTTGGCCCCCTCCTCTATCTTGTGTTCACAAATGATATCCCAAAAGAGCCGGGTGGGAACATAGCGCTCTACGCTGATGACACAGCGCTGTACCACAGCGGGCGTAACATAAATCGTATAACGTGTAGCCTCCAGCGGCACCTCAACAAAGTCGACCACTGGTGTAACTTGTGGAAAGTAAAAGTAAATCCGGACAAGTGCCAAGCCATAATTTTCACACACAAAATAACAAGACCCATCAGAAATCTCAACCACAATGGACAACAACTCCCATGGAGAAAAGTTATAAAATACCTGGGACTGAACATAGACAAAAATCTCACGTTCAAACAGCATATAACAGAGGCCAAAAACAAAGGTTCCGCCCGGCTCTACCAACTGTATCCCCTTCTTAAGGGCAGGGGCTTATCAACAGAGGCGAAGCTCCGAATATGGAAAACAATAATTTTGCCAGTTATTCTTTATGGATCGGAGGTGTGGAGCATGGCGGCAAACACACACCTGGCCTCACTAGAAGTGATACAAAATAAGACGTTTAGAATAATCACAGATGCCCCCTGGTTCTCCAGTAACGAGGAAATTAGAGGTATGCTAGGACAACCAACATTTAACCATCTCATAAAAATCAAGTCAACGAAATTCTATGAAACATCTCATTCTTCACCTTTCCCCCTCATTAGATCCCTGGGACCAGATATTCTCCCTACACACAGAACTCCCATCACTACCATTCACCGTCAGTTCAGATGACGAGCTACACTGACTTTCATCCACTCATATCATAACCATCATTAATCAAACACAGTTCATATACCCGGGGAACACCCCCAAACAAATACAGACAAAAAGCCAATCTTAACCTAAAGGTACCATCTCGAAAGTCAGGGCATCATTAGGATGCCGGTACTTCAATTAACAAAGGGGGAGAATACCCCAAACATATCAGGTCGGCGGGTGCCACTGTGTGGGGAGACGCTGACTAGAGCGGAGCGCTTGCTACTGGTGTTGCTGCTGCCGTACGTTGGTTCGAGATGCCGCCCAAGACTAGCGGGAAGGCCGCCAAGAAGGCTGGCAAGGCGCAGAAGAACATTTCGAAGGGCGACAAGAAGAAGAAGCGCAAGAGGAAGGAGAGCTATGCCATCTACATCTACAAGGTGCTGAAGCAGGTGCACCCTGACACGGGCATCTCGTCGAAGGCGATGAGCATCATGAACAGCTTCGTGAACGACATTTTCGAGCGCATTGCGGCCGAGGCTTCTCGCCTGGCGCACTACAACAAGCGCTCGACCATCACGTCCCGCGAGATCCAGACCGCTGTGCGGCTGTTGCTGCCTGGCGAGCTGGCCAAGCACGCCGTGAGCGAGGGCACGAAGGCGGTGACCAAGTACACGAGCTCCAAGTAAGGAGGTGGCTCTGGAATGGAAGGAAGGATGGATGGAGAAGGCTCCTCCGTTGCGAGAGCGGCAAAACGGCCCTTTTCAGGGCCACCAACTTGCCTTTTGCGGGAAGGGCGGAATTGTTGTTGTTGTTTGTGTGGACGGCTGTGATGTATGTGTGCATTTTGATTGTGGGTGGGGGGGGCGCGTCAAAGCGTGTTGCGCGGGGTACGGCCACGAGGTTGGTCGCCGTGGCGTGGAATGGTGGCACGCCTCGTTGGCGTGGTTTTTGACCCATTGGTGTTGTTGGTGTGTGTGTGTGTGTGTGTGTTACCCGTCTGCGAGGGGGGACAGTGTGATCGGCGACTTTTGTGTCACCGTAACGACGGCCGTTTGCGGGTTTGTTTTTTTGCACATCATACATGGCGAGGGTGAAATGTGAAATGTGAAATGTTTTTGTTTGGTTTTTTTTTTTTTGCCGCCCACTATTCCCTTTGCTGTACGCCGAGTTTGACAATGGTGCGACGTAACTGCAGCGTGGAGGTGTGTGAGTGACGTTGAAATGAACGTGCCATTAAGACGCATTGTTGTTGTATTGTACTGTACGTGTACGGCGACACGCACGATGATGTACCATTCGACTCTGATGTTTGATAGCCGTGTCTGACTGATTGCGTACGACGCACGCACACCGATGTCGTCATTCAAGACGGCGGCGGCGGCGGCGGTCGTTTGTTTGGCGAATGTCTGTACACGTGTTTGTCTGTGTCCATCCGGTATGTATTTGTTTGTTTGAAAGTGTTTTGTGTGTCGGTGACGTGGTCCGATCCGTCGCCCCCTGAGTAACTGTCGATCGGCGCGATAGACCGGCGTCACGCAACTGAACCGAAGTCTTGGGCACACCCGTCATACTGTTGTACACCGTCGCGCTGAGAACGGTAACGAAAGGTTGACTTTGATCGGTCGAATGTCTGGGCAGAACGTGAGGAATGAGGCAAGAGTGCAAGGAGGGGGGGCAAAAGAGAGAGGAAGGGAAAAAGGGGAGAAACGCATTCGTAGAGCAACGGAACGTGAACGTGACCTTTGACGGCTGCATTGGGCTTTGCCTTTGCTTTTGCTTTTGCTTTCGCTTTCGCTTTCGCTTTCGCTTTCGCGTTCGCTTTCGCTTTCCCGGATGTACGTAACGTTTGTTGATATGGTTCTGAGGAAGAGTGTATGACAGTGCCGTGCCGTCCATGTTCGTGTGCCCTCCCATTGTGTGTATGCTATTGTCTGTGTACTTGAATGATGTATGTAGGTGTTAGTGGACATGTTTCACCAGTGGGGGGAAATGGATCGTCGATAGTTGCCGTCACTCTGTCACGGTCGAGATGACGCACCCTCCGTACAGAAAGGTGTCGAGAAAGTGAGTGTGTGTGTGTGTGTGTGTGTGCGTGTGTGCGTCCGTGAATTGGCAGTGTTTGGAGGTGGGCGTGCCCTGGATGTGGCCCGGAAAAGGCTGTTCGTTAGGCGGTAGTGTTGTGTGGACAGGGGAGGGGCATGCGTAACGCTGCTGGCATGGCATTTCGGGAGATGGGAGGGGGCAAACGAGGAAACGAGGAGCGGCGGCCAAAGACGGGACGGGGAGGGGCGCGGTGTGGGTGGCTTGCGCCTGTGCTCGGCGTTGTGGTTTGTGCAAAAGAGGAGGAGAAAAACAATGTGAGTTGCCAGGGAGGGGAGCGGTGTTGTGTTGTGGTTGTCGTGGTGTAGCCGCAGACGCGGCTGTCAGTGAACGTGGCGAGACGGACGGATGCGCGGAGGGGCGGGGGCGGCGCATTTCGCCGGTGCCGTGCCGTGCCGTGCCATGCCTGAAAGCCGCGTGGTCGCTGTGTTGTTGGTGGCGTGGGGGCGAGGAGAGTACCGTACGGGTGTGCTTGTGCGCCGGAAATGGCACACTGCGCCCGCCCGTCTTGGAGGCTGATGGCTGTGGTGTGGAAATGGGGCGCGGTGATGTTGAAGCAGTTGAAGAACAGAAAAGAAACCAAGAAAACGGAAGGCGTGATGCGGCGGTGGTGGCGAGAGCGGGAAAAACAAAACAAAAAAAAAAAAAAAAAAAAAAAACAACAAAAAAAAAGAAGGAAAAACAACAAGAAACAAAAAAGAAAACAAAAAGTCTATCAATATTAAAATGTAAATGGAAATGGAAATGGACCCAGGTATAACCTCCCTGCACAAATAGCAGAGAGTCCGATGATAATAAAAATGTGCCAGAATGTTAACGTCCCTACAAAACAAACCCAACGATAATATTAATGAAAGAGTGAACCGTATGTAACATTGCAACAGACATAATGAAACCTGATAAATTGTATAAGGGCAGCAGCGTTGACCTTTGGCCCTGTATTCAGAATAAAAAGAGCCAAAGATCGTTACCCCAATGAAAAAGACACTGAAACACGTATGTAACATAGTAGCGATGGCGAGACATTGTAGCATCTGTGACCAGAGAGTTTGCGCTGGACTGCGCGAGTGTTGCGAGCGGTTCTCAGTCAGTCAGTCAGTCAGTCAGTCAGTCAGTCAGTCAGTCAGTCTGTGTAGTTGAGGGCTGTACTCTGTCAGTAGTCGTCGCGTGCAGTACGCTAATAGTCGTCATGCAGAGCGGTCGGTCAGTAGTAGCAGCCGAGTGCGGTTGTGTGATGTAGGCGGTCGGCAACACTGGTCAAGATGGTGAATAAGGTATACTGTTAATTAATATAATCATTAGATAATGAAAAATTGTAATTATTCTCCAACAAGTTCCCCAATAATAATTTTTATTTCAAAAGCATTTTTCAAACATTTAATTTTTTATTGAACTAAAGAGTTCGTTGCACTTCACATTTCATTCCACTTCTTTGAAGAAAAATGTCACTAAAATCACAAAAAAAAGAGAATATTATTATTTGCAATGCAGTTCCTCCAAGCGCTGCGCAACAACCAGAGCAGAAATGTGACATCCATTTATTCGGAGGTAAGACTTTAATTCTGATTGTTTTGCACAGGGCCAAAGACCGATATTTCGGTTTAATTGAAGTTTCTTGTCACTGAACGGACTTTTGTAAATGTTGTGTGAAGACTTTATATTTGAGTCAGATTGCGAATGTCACATTTTTGTTGCCATTTTCAATACCTCTCATTGTGGGCGAGGTTACAATTAGCGCAATGTCCATTAGCATCCGTAAATAACATTGTCCATTATTTTAAATTTTGCTGGGAGGTTACAACACACACACAAAAAAAAAAAACAAAAAATTGCATTTATATCCGCTCCTCAATTGTAGATACCCCTTACACAGCTGTGTGCAATGAATGAGTGCTGGCTGGTAATTAATTGCACTCCTTGGAGGGAAATGCCATAGGAAGTAGTCTTTAAAAAGTGAATGTTTTTCGTTAAGAGACAAAAGTTACTTTAGAAAAAAAGTAATAGTGGGGCTTTTGTTGTTGAACAAAAGAAGTACAATGAACATACGTTATCAGATTTGCGCAATGCAGCGTCACACCACCTTTGTGATTATAACACAATATACTATACATCGTCCCGAACCGTGACCAGAGTCGCGAGACGAGCAGAGCACGCCGCCGACGCCCGCTCAGTACAACCGTCCACCCGCTACTACTGTCGACCGACTACTACCTCTCCCGACTCGCGCTACAATATATATAACAACTGTTCCTGGCGACCCGGTGCGTGCCACTACTGTCGTCTGGCGCGGTCCAAGCGCCGACTAGCAGCGATAAAGAACTCTCTGGTCAGACAGAGATGCTGTCATGCCTCGCCATCGCTCTGGTAATGAATACATACGTGTTGCAGCGTGCGTACCACCGGAACACGCAGTGGCGGAGCCAAAGACTGTGTTGTCGAGGTCGAGTGCGAGTGGGAAGAGAGGCAGCGTCGGCACGGAGATGCAAGCGAGCGCGAGACGCACGGGGGCTGCGGCGTGGCGCGTTTGCGGTCGGCGCCTTTGGTGGCAACGGCCGGGACAAGCAGCGGTGTATGGTGTGGTGCGGGGCGGACAGGGGCGGCGGTGGACGGGGAGGAGGCGGCGCGACGACGGCATGGGGGCGAAAACGGGACGGGGGACGGCGGATGTTGAGAGGCGTCACGCGCGGACAGGACACAGACACAGAGACACACAGATTGGAAAGGGAGGGTGCGCGGTAGTAGTTGGGAATGTGCGTACCGTGCGGGATGGGAGTGGGCGAGGAACACGGTCGTGGCCCCTGTTTTGGGTGCGTGTGATGACGTCGGTGTGTTGTGGGAAGGGAAGGTGCTGTGGCGGCGGCGCGTAATGGGCGTAGGCCGAAAAGAGAAAGGAACGTGGGCAGTGTGTTGGCAAGCGTCGGTTCGACTGCGACGTTGATGGGCAGGGCAGGGCAAGGTTTAATGGTGGTAGGAGTAGGCGTGTGGGCGCAAAAAATCTGCCGCTGCAGGCGGTGCCGTAACCGCCATGGCGGGAAGGAGAGAGGGCCAAAGAAAGAAAGAAAGAAAGAAAGAAAGAAAGAAAGAAGACAAAAAAGGAGGGGGGGGGGGCGAAAGTGGAGAGGCGGTGGTGTGAGAAGGGCGGGGGCGGAAGGAAGGCAGGAAGGACAAGAGGCGAGGCGACGGCTTGCTTTGTGTATCGGTCGGTCTCTGGCTATGCTTCGTTTTCTGCAGCAGGGTCGGTGCGCGGCGTGGCTCGCGGCAGTGGGAACGCCTGGTGGCTGGACGGCCAGCAATGCGGTTGGATGGGCGGCCACAGCACCGCACCTGTGCCCGAGGAGGAGACGCTGGCGGCGGGCCCTGAGGTGAGGCCGGCTCGGCTGGGGCTGTGGATGTGTAGGTGTGCGCCGCTGCTGCAACAACGAGTAAAACGCGAGAAGGAGGGATGGCGGTAGAGAGAAAAAAAAAAAAAAAAAGGTCGTGTTGTGTTGATGCGCAGGCAGACGCGTACAGAGGGACGAGCCCGGTCTGCAGCAGGGTGTGGCCGTGCCGAGTGCAGAGCAGCGGCGGCTCGGTTCGGTTCGGCCCGGCCCGGCGGGCCGCGCTGTTGTCGCGGACGTGAGCGCCCCCTGGCGGGTGGCCGGAGGCGGCGCGGCGTGTTGGACGTGTGGCTGGTGGCAGTGCACAATTTGCGAGTGGCTGGCGGTGTGGTGTGGCGGTTGGCGCGTCGGGCGGCGGAGAGGTATGTGTTGCGGGCGCCCTTTGCTGCGCTGCGTCGTTGCGTGTGCCGTACAGGGCGGGCGCTTGTCGACTGTGTGGGCGGTGTGGCGAATTGGCGTGAAACGGCTGCCGAGAGGTGTGTGGTAGCGAGCCGGTCGGTGGTGTCAGTGCGAAGGGGAATGTGCGTGCGTTTGGCGGTTTCGGTGTGCTTTTTGCGGCGTGAGAGTGGGAATTAGTGGGGCCGGCTGTTGTGTTGGTTCCTTGTGTCTTGTGTCGCGTAGCTTGATGGCAACGTGGAAGGACGCCGGTTTCGTTTCGAGCCTTGCGTGTGGTTGTCGACGTTGACTGGTTGGCGTGTGCCGATGCACGTGCATGTGTGGGTCGCGAGTGCGTTTTTGGCTGGCTGTGTGTGTGTGTGTGTGTGTGTGTGTGTTTTGGGGGGGAAGGGGGAGGCGGTGGTGAAAGTGCAGTCGTTGCCACGGGCGTCGTCGGGTGGGGCTGGGGCTGTGCGTCGTGGCGGAAAGGTGGTAGGTTGCGGGAAGCGAGCCCGTCGTTGACGGTGTCGCGTGAGTTGTGAATCGAGTGGGGCGCGGGACAGGAGCAGCGTGCCGCTGCGTCGTGGTCGTCAGCAGAGGCTGTGCGTGTGCTTGTCCTTTTTGTGGGCGGTTCGTGCGAGGCGTTTTTGTTTTGTGTTGCCCTAGTTGTTAGTTTATTTTGTTTGTGTTTGTTATTTTGAGACGACGACTGGTTGGTGGCGTGCGCGCGAAGTGGCGGTGTGCGCTTCCCGTGTCGTTTGTGTTGTTTGGTTTTTTTGTTTTTGTGTGGTTTTTTTTTTTTTTTTTTTTTTTTTTTTTTGCACTGGGCCCCGGTGGGTGGGTGCGTGTGTGTCGATTGCCGGCTGGCGAAAGGTGCGCCATCGGCGGGGTGGGTCGCCGGCACAAGTAGAGGCGGCGGCGTTGTTGCTGTTGTTGTGTGGTGTTTGTTTTGTTCGGCTGTGTCGGCGAGCTGTGTTGCGGTGCGTGTGAATGGTGGTGCAAAAGTGCTGGCGTTGGGGCTGCGACTGCGACGGCGGCGAGCCGCGGGCGCGCCATTGATAGTGATGTTGTGAACAGCGGCTGTGTACGGTAGTGGTGTTGTTGTAGCACGACGTGCATCCGGGCCGGCGCGGAAAGCGCAGTTGCGGGCGGTTGCCCTTCGGTGCCAGCCATGTCGCGTGAGCGGCGGGTTGCTCTGGTGTCGACACGTGGTGCTCTGGGTTGTTGTGTGGTGCCCTTTGGCCGGTGGGGGTGGTTCGCGTGTGTCTCGTTCGCGCTCGGTGTCTGGTCGTGGTCGTGCTGCTCCCCCGTCTGTCGGCGGTTTCCGACGTCGTCTGTACGTTTTTGTTCGTTTGCGGCGTGCCTGCCGACGTCGTCCCGTCGCGACCTTTCAACCGAAAGTGTGGCGCCCGAAGGTGAACGAACGTAACCCTGACCTCGGCGCTTTACGCTGAACCGAACCGAACCGAACCTAACCTGTGGTGTGGCGAGGTGAGCTCAGCCTGTGAGCCCCTAACGTCTACGTAAGGTAAGCTGTCCGGCTCACGCCTCACGTTTGAACGCTTTTTTAACCTACGTTTGACGCTTCTTAACCTAGCACTGACCCCTTAACCTAACGTGTAACCTAACCTAACCTAACCTAACCTAACCTAACCTCTGACGCCTGACGTGTTTGAATGCTTAACCTAAGTTTGACGCTTAACCTAACCCAAGTCCCCTTAACCTAACCCACGTCCACCTAACCTAACCTAACGTAGACGTGTAAACGTAATGTGTAACGCGTAACGTGTAAGGTCGGCTGTCGTGTGTGCTTGACGGCAGATTGGGTTGGTCTGTAGATTCGGATTGCGGTTTGCCTCGGTCGAGGGGCGGCGGCGCCTGTTGCGCAGGCGGCGTCCGTTTGCGGCGGGCAATTGTTTGAGAAACGGCTGTGAATGTTGGCGGGCGAGAGGAGGAGGACGGCGCGCGATGTGGCCCGACGGCTGCGGGCCGATCGGGAAACGGCGGGAGGGCGACGGAAGGCGATGGGGCGGCGGAGGCGCGTTTGCACGGCCGTCATCGCCGCACGCCTCGGCTTGTGTGGCTGTGGCGCCGGCCGCGCTGGCCGGGCTGCCGCGGCGACGGTGTGGGAGTTTTGCCGAAGGTTTGGCCATTGTGGCGGGTCGTCGGCTGGGGCTGTGGGGGCGGCATTTGGGCGGGGGCGGCGATTCTCGGCGGGCCGACCCAGGCTGTAGCGCGCGGTAGCTGCAGTTTGGCCGTGGTTTGCGGCGCTGCCGTGGCGACTGGTTGGCGACTGTGGTGTGGCTGTGTGTAGCCCCATCCTCGGTGGTTTGAAAGGCGCGGGCGGTTGTGGCGCAGGTTTGGGGCTGCTCCGCACAGGCTGTCGGACGTTGGGCGGTAGCAAGCGCGGGAGGCGCGGCGCGGCGGCGCGCAGAGTGGCGGCCGCTCTCTCGGCCGTCCGCGCCCGCCCGCGACACTGGCTGGGCCTTGTGATTCTCTGCTCTGCTGCTGTGCTGTGCTGTGCTTGCGTGCCTGCCGTCCCGCTCGCTCTCGCTGTGTGTTACGCGCGTCGTCGAAATGGCAGATCAGGCGGCTACGAACGAGACTGCTGCGGCACCCGCCGCCACCGGCACTACGAAGAAGGCCAAGTCTGCGTCGTCTGCGAAGAAGCCGCGCGCCAAGCCTGCGCACCCGCGCACCTCTGAGATGGTGACGGCCGCCATCAAGAGTCTGAAGGAGCGCGGCGGGTCGTCGCTGCAGGCGATCAAGAAGTACATAGCCGCGCACTACAAGCTGGACGCGGAGAAGCTGGCGCCGTTTATCAAGAAGTACCTCAAGTCGGCCGTCGTGGCGGGCGAGCTGGTGCAGACGAAGGGGAAGGGCGCGTCCGGCTCGTTCAAGCTTGCCGGCGCCGGCGGCGGGGGGGCGGCCGAGGGCGGCAAGGCTCGTGCTGGCGGTGCCAAGAAGAAGCGCGCCGCTCCGGCCAGCAAGGAGAAGAAGGGCGCCCGTGCGGCCGGCGCAAAGAAGGCTGGTGGCGTGAAGGCGGCGACCGGTCGGAAGGCGGGCGCCGCCAAGAAGGCGTCTGCGGCGTCGGCCGCTCCCGCGGGTGCGAAGAAGGCGGCTGCGGCCAAGCCGGCCAAGGCCAAGTCGCCGTCGAAGGCGAAGAAGGCCGCCAAGGTTCCGACGAAGAAGCCGAAGGCGCCGCGCCCGAAGAAGGCGACGACGCCGTCTAAGGCGAAGGCTTCGCCCAAGAAGAAGAAGTAGAGTAGAGGAGAAAGAGATGGGAATGGAAGGGTTTGGCGCTTGACTCCGTCGTCCCCACCCCCCGTCGTCGTCTAGTGGCGCGCAAGAGACGCGCGGCCCAAAACGGCCCTTCTCAGGGCCATCAAAGCACGTCGGGGAAGGTTTTGATTGTCGTGTTGCGTTTGGTGTGGGTGTCTGTCTGGCGTTTCTGTATGCCCGTGGGGATGCTGTTTGCGTGCCGTGGTGGTTGGATTGCGGGGGTCGGTGGCGGGTGTGGGCGGCGGTAGCGGTAAGCGGTGTTGTTGTTGTTGTTGTTGTCGTGGTTGATTGTCGCCGTGTTTGTGGCGGCGGCCGACGGTTGGTTTTCTGTCACGTTGTTTTGTTTGAATACGTTGGTTGGCTTGCCTGCGTTCGTTCTTCTCGGATGTCTGTCTTGTCGAGTCGTGTCTGGTCTTTGTTTTGTTTTGTTCCTTTGTGTGTGTGTGTGTGTTATGTTTTGCAACGGGGGGCACGTTGAGATGCGGAAGGAGTCGGCGGGGATTTCGGTGGCGTGTAGAGCGAGCGAGCGCGCCTGCCTGGCCGTTGGCCGTCGGAGTGGAGTGCGGGTTTTTTTTTTTTTTGTTTTCGAAACGAAAGCGGCGGCCGGCCAGCCACCCGTGCGGTGTGACGTCGGCCGTTGGGTATTGTGCGCTTTGAGCGCCGGGGAGGGATGATGTGTGATTGTTGCGCGCTGCTAGCAGGCAGGCAGAGTGAGCGGGTGTGGCGGACGGACGGGGAAGTGGTGGTTTTTGTTTTTGGGTTGCGGGGCGAGAGGCAGGCGACCGACAAAGTTTGCTCGCGACGGAGAGATGTTAGTGGCCCTGAAAAGGGCCGTTTTTGTTTGTGCGGTGCGGTGCCGCGGCGCGGTTTAGGCGCGCTCGCCGCGGATGCGGCGCGCGAGCTGGATGTCCTTGGGCATGATGGTGACGCGCTTGGCGTGGATTGCGCACAGGTTGGTGTCTTCGAAGAGGCCGACGAGGTAGGCCTCGCTGGCCTCCTGCAGGGCCATGACTGCGGAGCTCTGGAAGCGCAGGTCGGTCTTGAAGTCCTGGGCGATCTCGCGCACTAGGCGCTGGAATGGCAGCTTGCGGATGAGCAGCTCTGTGCTCTTCTGGTAGCGCCTGATTTCTCGCAGGGCGACGGTGCCCGGCCTGTAGCGGTGGGGCTTCTTGACGCCTCCGGTGGCGGGCGCGCTCTTCCTCGCCGCCTTGGTGGCGAGCTGTTTGCGCGGCGCCTTTCCGCCGGTGGACTTGCGGGCCGTTTGCTTTGTGCGGGCCATGGCGGTAGCGGTAGCGGAGCGGCGTGCGTGGAGGTTAGGTGCGGCGCGGCGTCCGGTGCTGCCTTGACAACGGGCCCGCGCGCCTCCGTGCTGCGCTTATATGCCCTCGGTTGCGCGTGGTGGGGGGAGGGCGGGCCAGAGTCTATATAGGGGGGCGGCGGGCGCGCTGGGCGCAGACCGTAGCCGACTCGCCAGCCGCTGCAGCTGCTGTTTGTGCACGTTTTGCTTTGCCCGAGGAAGGAAGGATGACAGGCCGCGGCAAGGGAGGAAAGGGGCTCGGCAAGGGTGGCGCCAAGCGGCACCGCAAGGTGTTGCGCGACAACATCCAGGGCATCACGAAGCCCGCCATCCGCCGCCTGGCTCGCAGGGGCGGCGTGAAGCGCATCTCTGGTCTGATCTACGAGGAGACCCGCGGGGTGCTGAAGGTGTTCCTGGAGAACGTGATCCGCGACGCGGTGACGTACACTGAGCACGCCAAGCGCAAGACTGTGACGGCCATGGACGTGGTGTACGCCCTGAAGAGGCAGGGGCGCACCCTGTACGGTTTCGGCGGTTAGGCTGCGTCGCAGCGGGCGCTGGCCTTCCCGCGGGCCGTGCTTGTGGGTGGGAGAGACTAGAAAACGGCCCTTTTCAGGGCCACCACACTGTTCGGAAGTTGAAAAGTGCGAAAGAGTCTGTGTTGTTGCTGCGTGTGTGCGCTGTGTTGTTTGTTTGTTTGTTTCTTTCTTTCCGTTTGAGCGACGTGATGTGACTGGGAGGGGAGAAGGAAAGGAAACGTGTCATGTGGCTGGCTGTGTGTGGAGCTGCTTCGTTTGTGTGTTTGTTATTGTGTGTCTTTGTATCGATCGCGACGGAGATGGCGGGCTGTGTGTTGTTGTGCGAGAGGCGGTGATTATTTGCTTGCGTGGTTTGTCTCTGTGTGTTTGTTTGCGGCGGCGTTGGGGTTTCCGAGGCAAGGCGTGTGGGCATAGGCGGCCGGATCAGCTGTTTCGTTCGTGTCGACGGCCGTTGCGCGCGGGAGTGGAGGGCGGTGTGTCGACACGCCTCCCTTTAACAATGGTCATTATTGCTGCCGTTGTCGGTTTTTGGAAGGCGACTGCGACCGTGCAAAATGTGTGTGTGTGTGTGTGTTGGGCCACACGGGCTGTGTGGACGACAAGATGGCGGACGTGCGCCGGCGGCGGCTGTGCTGTGACAGTGCAAAGTTAAAACAAAACAAGGTGCGGCGAGGACGACTGAAATTTTGCTTTGGACGTAGGTGTGTGTGGTGGCCCTGAAAAGGGCCGATTGTTGTGGGCCGAGCCGAGCCGGCAAAGCGCGTTGCGTGCAGGGGAGCACGCGGCGCTGCGATTGCCTGGCCTCCTTTAGGCCTTCTTCTCGGTCTTCTTTGGCAGCAGGACGGCCTGGATGTTGGGCAGGACACCACCCTGTGCGATGGTGACGCCCGACAGGAGCTTGTTGAGCTCCTCGTCGTTGCGGATGGCAAGCTGCAGGTGGCGCGGGATGATGCGCGTCTTCTTGTTGTCGCGGGCCGCGTTTCCGGCCAGCTCGAGCACCTCAGCCGCGAGGTACTCCATGACGGCGGCGAGGTAGACGGGCGCCCCGGCGCCGACGCGCTCTGCGTAGTTTCCCTTGCGCAGGAGGCGGTGGATTCTGCCGACCGGGAACTGGAGCCCAGCCCTGCTTGAGCGGGACTTTGACTTGCCCTTGACTTTGCCTCCCTTTCCGCGTCCGGACATGGCGATGGGCTAGCGACGGTGCACACGAAACGGAAACGAAAACGACCGGTGCGAGCGGCAGCGAGTCGAGCAGCGGAGTGCGTGCCGGCGCAGCCGGGGTGGGGGTGCTTTATGGGCTCGGGTGCGGCGGCCGGTTGCGCGCGCGCCCCATTGGTCGGCGGCCGCAACAGGGCGAGCTGGTAAAGGTGCGGCGGCGGCTGGCGGCGGGTGCCACTGTGTGGGGAGACGCTGACTAGAGCGGAGCGCTTGCTACTGGTGTTGCTGCTGCCGTACGTTGGTTCGAGATGCCGCCCAAGACTAGCGGGAAGGCCGCCAAGAAGGCTGGCAAGGCGCAGAAGAACATTTCGAAGGGCGACAAGAAGAAGAAGCGCAAGAGGAAGGAGAGCTATGCCATCTACATCTACAAGGTGCTGAAGCAGGTGCACCCTGACACGGGCATCTCGTCGAAGGCGATGAGCATCATGAACAGCTTCGTGAACGACATTTTCGAGCGCATTGCGGCCGAGGCTTCTCGCCTGGCGCACTACAACAAGCGCTCGACCATCACGTCCCGCGAGATCCAGACCGCTGTGCGGCTGTTGCTGCCTGGCGAGCTGGCCAAGCACGCCGTGAGCGAGGGCACGAAGGCGGTGACCAAGTACACGAGCTCCAAGTAAGGAGGTGGCTCTGGAATGGAAGGAAGGATGGATGGAGAAGGCTCCTCCGTTGCGAGAGCGGCAAAACGGCCCTTTTCAGGGCCACCAACTTGCCTTTTGCGGGAAGGGCGGAATTGTTGTTGTTGTTTGTGTGGACGGCTGTGATGTATGTGTGCATTTTGATTGTGGGTGGGGGGGGCGCGTCAAAGCGTGTTGCGCGGGGTACGGCCACGAGGTTGGTCGCCGTGGCGTGGAATGGTGGCACGCCTCGTTGGCGTGGTTTTTGACCCATTGGTGTTGTTGGTGTGTGTGTGTGTGTGTGTGTTACCCGTCTGCGAGGGGGGACAGTGTGATCGGCGACTTTTGTGTCACCGTAACGACGGCCGTTTGCGGGTTTGTTTTTTTGCACATCATACATGGCGAGGGTGAAATGTGAAATGTGAAATGTTTTTGTTTGGTTTTTTTTTTTTTGCCGCCCACTATTCCCTTTGCTGTACGCCGAGTTTGACAATGGTGCGACGTAACTGCAGCGTGGAGGTGTGTGAGTGACGTTGAAATGAACGTGCCATTAAGACGCATTGTTGTTGTATTGTACTGTACGTGTACGGCGACACGCACGATGATGTACCATTCGACTCTGATGTTTGATAGCCGTGTCTGACTGATTGCGTACGACGCACGCACACCGATGTCGTCATTCAAGACGGCGGCGGCGGCGGCGGTCGTTTGTTTGGCGAATGTCTGTACACGTGTTTGTCTGTGTCCATCCGGTATGTATTTGTTTGTTTGAAAGTGTTTTGTGTGTCGGTGACGTGGTCCGATCCGTCGCCCCCTGAGTAACTGTCGATCGGCGCGATAGACCGGCGTCACGCAACTGAACCGAAGTCTTGGGCACACCCGTCATACTGTTGTACACCGTCGCGCTGAGAACGGTAACGAAAGGTTGACTTTGATCGGTCGAATGTCTGGGCAGAACGTGAGGAATGAGGCAAGAGTGCAAGGAGGGGGGGCAAAAGAGAGAGGAAGGGAAAAAGGGGAGAAACGCATTCGTAGAGCAACGGAACGTGAACGTGACCTTTGACGGCTGCATTGGGCTTTGCCTTTGCTTTTGCTTTTGCTTTCGCTTTCGCTTTCGCTTTCGCTTTCGCGTTCGCTTTCGCTTTCCCGGATGTACGTAACGTTTGTTGATATGGTTCTGAGGAAGAGTGTATGACAGTGCCGTGCCGTCCATGTTCGTGTGCCCTCCCATTGTGTGTATGCTATTGTCTGTGTACTTGAATGATGTATGTAGGTGTTAGTGGACATGTTTCACCAGTGGGGGGAAATGGATCGTCGATAGTTGCCGTCACTCTGTCACGGTCGAGATGACGCACCCTCCGTACAGAAAGGTGTCGAGAAAGTGAGTGTGTGTGTGTGTGTGTGTGTGCGTGTGTGCGTCCGTGAATTGGCAGTGTTTGGAGGTGGGCGTGCCCTGGATGTGGCCCGGAAAAGGCTGTTCGTTAGGCGGTAGTGTTGTGTGGACAGGGGAGGGGCATGCGTAACGCTGCTGGCATGGCATTTCGGGAGATGGGAGGGGGCAAACGAGGAAACGAGGAGCGGCGGCCAAAGACGGGACGGGGAGGGGCGCGGTGTGGGTGGCTTGCGCCTGTGCTCGGCGTTGTGGTTTGTGCAAAAGAGGAGGAGAAAAACAATGTGAGTTGCCAGGGAGGGGAGCGGTGTTGTGTTGTGGTTGTCGTGGTGTAGCCGCAGACGCGGCTGTCAGTGAACGTGGCGAGACGGACGGATGCGCGGAGGGGCGGGGGCGGCGCATTTCGCCGGTGCCGTGCCGTGCCGTGCCATGCCTGAAAGCCGCGTGGTCGCTGTGTTGTTGGTGGCGTGGGGGCGAGGAGAGTACCGTACGGGTGTGCTTGTGCGCCGGAAATGGCACACTGCGCCCGCCCGTCTTGGAGGCTGATGGCTGTGGTGTGGAAATGGGGCGCGGTGATGTTGAAGCAGTTGAAGAACAGAAAAGAAACCAAGAAAACGGAAGGCGTGATGCGGCGGTGGTGGCGAGAGCGGGAAAAACAAAACAAAAAAAAAAAAAAAAAAAACAACAAAAAAAAAGAAGGAAAAACAACAAGAAACAAAAAAGAAAACAAAAAGTCTATCAATATTAAAATGTAAATGGAAATGGAAATGGACCCAGGTATAACCTCCCTGCACAAATAGCAGAGAGTCCGATGATAATAAAAATGTGCCAGAATGTTAACGTCCCTACAAAACAAACCCAACGATAATATTAATGAAAGAGTGAACCGTATGTAACATTGCAACAGACATAATGAAACCTGATAAATTGTATAAGGGCAGCAGCGTTGACCTTTGGCCCTGTATTCAGAATAAAAAGAGCCAAAGATCGTTACCCCAATGAAAAAGACACTGAAACACGTATGTAACATAGTAGCGATGGCGAGACATTGTAGCATCTGTGACCAGAGAGTTTGCGCTGGACTGCGCGAGTGTTGCGAGCGGTTCTCAGTCAGTCAGTCAGTCAGTCAGTCAGTCAGTCAGTCAGTCAGTCAGTCAGTCTGTGTAGTTGAGGGCTGTACTCTGTCAGTAGTCGTCGCGTGCAGTACGCTAATAGTCGTCATGCAGAGCGGTCGGTCAGTAGTAGCAGCCGAGTGCGGTTGTGTGATGTAGGCGGTCGGCAACACTGGTCAAGATGGTGAATAAGGTATACTGTTAATTAATATAATCATTAGATAATGAAAAATTGTAATTATTCTCCAACAAGTTCCCCAATAATAATTTTTATTTCAAAAGCATTTTTCAAACATTTAATTTTTTATTGAACTAAAGAGTTCGTTGCACTTCACATTTCATTCCACTTCTTTGAAGAAAAATGTCACTAAAATCACAAAAAAAAGAGAATATTATTATTTGCAATGCAGTTCCTCCAAGCGCTGCGCAACAACCAGAGCAGAAATGTGACATCCATTTATTCGGAGGTAAGACTTTAATTCTGATTGTTTTGCACAGGGCCAAAGACCGATATTTCGGTTTAATTGAAGTTTCTTGTCACTGAACGGACTTTTGTAAATGTTGTGTGAAGACTTTATATTTGAGTCAGATTGCGAATGTCACATTTTTGTTGCCATTTTCAATACCTCTCATTGTGGGCGAGGTTACAATTAGCGCAATGTCCATTAGCATCCGTAAATAACATTGTCCATTATTTTAAATTTTGCTGGGAGGTTACAACACACACACAAAAAAAAAAAACAAAAAATTGCATTTATATCCGCTCCTCAATTGTAGATACCCCTTACACAGCTGTGTGCAATGAATGAGTGCTGGCTGGTAATTAATTGCACTCCTTGGAGGGAAATGCCATAGGAAGTAGTCTTTAAAAAGTGAATGTTTTTCGTTAAGAGACAAAAGTTACTTTAGAAAAAAAGTAATAGTGGGGCTTTTGTTGTTGAACAAAAGAAGTACAATGAACATACGTTATCAGATTTGCGCAATGCAGCGTCACACCACCTTTGTGATTATAACACAATATACTATACATCGTCCCGAACCGTGACCAGAGTCGCGAGACGAGCAGAGCACGCCGCCGACGCCCGCTCAGTACAACCGTCCACCCGCTACTACTGTCGACCGACTACTACCTCTCCCGACTCGCGCTACAATATATATAACAACTGTTCCTGGCGACCCGGTGCGTGCCACTACTGTCGTCTGGCGCGGTCCAAGCGCCGACTAGCAGCGATAAAGAACTCTCTGGTCAGACAGAGATGCTGTCATGCCTCGCCATCGCTCTGGTAATGAATACATACGTGTTGCAGCGTGCGTACCACCGGAACACGCAGTGGCGGAGCCAAAGACTGTGTTGTCGAGGTCGAGTGCGAGTGGGAAGAGAGGCAGCGTCGGCACGGAGATGCAAGCGAGCGCGAGACGCACGGGGGCTGCGGCGTGGCGCGTTTGCGGTCGGCGCCTTTGGTGGCAACGGCCGGGACAAGCAGCGGTGTATGGTGTGGTGCGGGGCGGACAGGGGCGGCGGTGGACGGGGAGGAGGCGGCGCGACGACGGCATGGGGGCGAAAACGGGACGGGGGACGGCGGATGTTGAGAGGCGTCACGCGCGGACAGGACACAGACACAGAGACACACAGATTGGAAAGGGAGGGTGCGCGGTAGTAGTTGGGAATGTGCGTACCGTGCGGGATGGGAGTGGGCGAGGAACACGGTCGTGGCCCCTGTTTTGGGTGCGTGTGATGACGTCGGTGTGTTGTGGGAAGGGAAGGTGCTGTGGCGGCGGCGCGTAATGGGCGTAGGCCGAAAAGAGAAAGGAACGTGGGCAGTGTGTTGGCAAGCGTCGGTTCGACTGCGACGTTGATGGGCAGGGCAGGGCAAGGTTTAATGGTGGTAGGAGTAGGCGTGTGGGCGCAAAAAATCTGCCGCTGCAGGCGGTGCCGTAACCGCCATGGCGGGAAGGAGAGAGGGCCAAAGAAAGAAAGAAAGAAAGAAAGAAAGAAAGAAAGAAAGAAGACAAAAAAGGAGGGGGGGGGGGGCGAAAGTGGAGAGGCGGTGGTGTGAGAAGGGCGGGGGCGGAAGGAAGGCAGGAAGGACAAGAGGCGAGGCGACGGCTTGCTTTGTGTATCGGTCGGTCTCTGGCTATGCTTCGTTTTCTGCAGCAGGGTCGGTGCGCGGCGTGGCTCGCGGCAGTGGGAACGCCTGGTGGCTGGACGGCCAGCAATGCGGTTGGATGGGCGGCCACAGCACCGCACCTGTGCCCGAGGAGGAGACGCTGGCGGCGGGCCCTGAGGTGAGGCCGGCTCGGCTGGGGC